>NC_054374.1:55637352-55947352 GCF_017654675.1 Xenopus laevis | reverse complement strand
TTGTGCAGCAGGAGTCCATTAAAATTAGAAACTCTGACAGGTTAAGAAGGGACAATCAGGTAGGCAAAACAGTCAGGTTTAGGAACTTCAAGTAACAATTACTTAAAAAAGCAGAACTATCAGCAAAAACAATCAGTTAGGGCATCTGTAGCAACCCCTGCAGTTCTTTTGCAAATTATCCAGTGGAGGTAGTACTGAGCGTACTAATATGTCCCGTAAGCTCTGCCCCCTTCGGTAACCAATGGTCGGCTGTTGATAATCTTTAAATGGCAAGGCAGGGTCTCTCCTGATCACCTCCCAGTTGTCCTTCAATGTTCTGGTGACTGTCTCAGCGCCAGGAAAGTATGTGGTGGTAAATGTGAGATGCTTGTTCCCTTTGTTTGTCGCAGATTCCTTGTACAGCACGTCATCTTGTGTCATCTGACTGACTTTCAGTAGTGTAGTCTCCAAGATGCTTTTCTTGTATCCTCTCTGTAGGAAGCGCTCAAACATCTCCTGCAATTGCACTTTACACAGTTCAGGGTTAGAGTTATTGCGGACTACTATCAGAAATTGGGAGTACGGGACCCCCCTTCTAGTACCACGGGGATGACAGCTGTTAGCATGAAGAATGGTATTTCGGTCAGTGGGTTTCCTAAATAAAGTGGTTTCTAAACGACCGCCATTCCTAGATTCTTAGGTCAAGAAAATCAACTGGTAGTTTGTCAGAAATGGCTTTAAATCTAAATCTAATCTAACTGGAGAGGGTAGTTTATTAAGACCATCAATCCACTCAGTCAGGCTTGCTTTGTCCCCCACCCAGATAAGGAACAGATCGTCTATATAGCGTCTGTCCATCACTATGGACAGAGATGAAATTTGGTTCTACAGACGCTATATAGACAATCTGTTCCTTATCTGGGTGGGGGGGCACAGCAAGCCTGACTGAGTGGATTGATGGTATATATATATATATATATATATATATATATATATATATATATATATATATATATATATATATATATATATATATATATATATATATATATATATATATATATATATATATATATATATATATATATATATATATATATATATATATATATATATATATATATATATATATATATATATATTATACTGGGTGACTTCAGTTGTCCCATTGATAACCCCTCCCAGTCCTGGCCATCATGTTTTCTCCATTTAACCACCTCCTTTGATCTCCAGCAGTGGACTTATACACCTACCCATAAGGATGGTCACTGCCTAGATCTGGTCTTCACAAAAAACTTAAAACTCTCTACATTTAACATTGATCCTTTTCCTCTCTCAGATCACCATCTTATCTCTTTTTCTATCTTGCACACTCCCCCCTCTGCTAACTCTCAACCAAAAATTCTGGTTCCCAACTGCTCTATCTGACTTTCTCAGTTCTAGCTTCTCCTCCATCACTACTTCCTCTGATCCTGATTCACCGGTAAATACCTACAACTCTGTTCTGCCTGCTGCTATCAATACTCATGCCCCTCTGCAGCCACAACGCAGTTTAGCCTGCAATTCCCATCCCTGGATGAACGACCAGACAAGATTTCTACGGTCCTGTACGCGAGTGACAGAGCGCATGTGGAGGAAATCCCATACAAAAGCTGACTTCCTCCACTATAAATTTCTCATGGCCTGCTTTGGTAATGCCCTATTCCAGGTTAAACAACAGCACTACAATACACTCATAAATAACAATAAATCCAACCCACGACGCTTGTTTTCGATATTCAACTTGCTACTTCATCTACGGCTAAAATAAAAAATCGCTGGTGCTAATCACACGTGGCGATTTTTTTTCCAAGGTTCCTTGTGAGGCAACTTTGGACGGCTTCGGAAAACGAACCGCCGCATGTGATTAGCGCCGGCGATTTTTCATTTTAGCCGGTGCAGAGTGAGGGAAGGCGTTTGGGGAGATTGGTCGCCACAAAGACGAGGCAATTAGTCGTCAGGCGACCAAATCTCCCCAAAATGTTTTGTGTGGTCTTGCCCTAACTGGTCTTCCTGACTCCCATCTCTCTCCCCTCCAATCAGTCTTAAACTCTGCTACCAGGATCCTTCTGCTCTCTCCTAAAAGGGAACCTGCTCAACCCCAACTAAAATCCTTAGCGTGGCTGCCTGTTAAGCAAAGGATAACATATAAAACCCTTCTACTAACATTCAAAGCCCTTCACTCCCCTGCTCCTCAGTACATTTCTTTTCTGGTCTCACTATAAGTTCCTGGTCGTCTTCTCCGCTCTTCTCATAGCCACCTTCTCTTCACACCAGCCACATCCACTGCCACCTCTCGTCTCAAACCCTTCTATCTCGCTGCTCCTTACCTCTGGAATTCCATCCCTAAATTCCTCCGTAAGGAATCCTCTCTTAATCTCTTCAAGAAAAAACTAAGACCCTACCTTCTGGGGCACTAGAACATTAGCCTAGTCCTGTCCCTACTGACTGCCTTACCTTGTGCACTTTTTCATCTCCAATTCGTATCTGTATGTTAGCATCCCATCCACTTAGACTGTAAGCTCTGTTGGGCAGGGACCTCCTTCCCACTATTTTTCTTACCACATAGCACTTAAACTCTTTGTCCTATGATTCTGTATATATTTATTATGTGATTTGTCTCCCCATATATACTTTTATATATTTTATACTTTTATGCTCTCTACAGCGCTGCAGCTTCTTAACAGCACCTTACAAATAAAGTTATACATACATACATACATACATACATACATACATACATACATACATACATACATATATTGTAAGGGATTAGGTAGCTGGGATCAGTTTTCTGCCGTTAAACAGCCCACAAAACAATCACAACTCATTAGAGTGTAGTCTCTTTTCTGCAGTTTATTTTCACTTGCAGCAAAAGAGACAAAATAAACCATTCAAAAAAAAATCCTTGTCACTTAATGGGTTTCTAACTAACACAGGGCAGTTCATAGGCAGCAGAAGATGGTTGAGGCGGGGGGGGGGGGGAAAGAAGCAGCTATGTGCACCGCTGCAATTTTTGTGGCCATGCCCCTTTTGGCCACCACCCACTTTTCCATGTGCTTCCACTGAATTTTCAGGAAAATCAAACCATAGCATGGGGGGGGGGCAAAATCTTGCACTGCAGGAAGAGGGGATATTAACAACATGTACAATTTTAACTGAGAGCTGTGAATGCTGCATGGGGAAAAAGGGGGAAAAAGATTCTGTAACCTAAAGTACATTACTTGCAAAAAAATGGAAACACTGCACTCCGGTTAAAAAGAAAAGGGTGGTTTATTGCAACAGGTCACTGACCTACATCATCTGACGCTTTCAGGAGCAACTCCCTTAATCATAGGCTATGATTAAGGAAGTTGCTCCCGAAACGCGTCGGGTTGCAATAAACCACCCTTTTTTTTTTTTAACCGGAGTGCCGCCTTTCCATTTTTTTGCAAGTCTGATTACAGTGTGAACACTGGTGGCTGAGCACCCGATAGAGCAGAATGGAGCTGCACTAATGTTATATTATAATGGGCTGTTGTACAAATGATCCAATCCCACTGCATCAACATAATAATTATATATTAACATACTAATTTAGTTTGAAAAAAGACAAGTCTGGCCTTTTGGCCTAAGTAAAACCTGTCTAACTTCTAGCTGATACAAAGGAAGGAGAACAACCCCTTCTAAAGCTTCTCCACTTTGCTTCAAAAAATGTCTTCCTGACTCTAAGATGCAATTGGACCACTTTCTGGATTAACTTTGTACTAAGATCTTTAACTCTGTATTTTCTGTATACCCCCGGCCCAGAAAACAAGATGGCACATTAGAAATTCCATGTATAAATACCCCAAGAAATCATAGCGGAATGGCTACTTCTAAATACCCCCAGAATTCATACCAGAATGGCAATTCCACGTATAAATACCCCCCCCAGAACCCATAGCAGGATGGTAAAGGGGCAATTATTCCATGTATAAATACTCACCAGAACCCATAGCAGAATGGCAAAGGGGAAATTATTCCATGTATAAATACCCCCCAGAACCCATAGCAGGATGGCAATGGGCCAATTCCACGAATAAATACCCCCCAGAACCCACTAAGTAATGCAAGTTTCAAAAGTAAATGTAGTAAACTGCACTGTATGCTGGCAAATGCACAGAGTTTGTCAGGTAAAATAGGAGACCTAGAATGAATTGCATGCTCTAAAAATTATGATATAATTGGTATCACTGAGACCTGGTGGGATGAAACATGACTGGACTGTGAATTTAAATGGTTACAGCTTTTTAGGAGGGAGAGAGGTATTAAAAAGGGTGGAGGAGTTTGTTTGTATGAAAAGCCTCATTTAAAGCCATGCACTAAAGAAATAACTATTGCTGGCACTAGTGGCACAGTAGAGATTTTGACTGGGCAAAAGGTTACAAAGAAAATTATCATTGGTGTATGCTATAAACCACCTTGTATAAGTGACTAGTATGAAGCCCAGCTACTCTTGCACATAGAAGCGGCTTCACAGCTGGTTCAAGTTGTTGCTATGGGTGACTTCAATTATCAAGACATTGACTGGGGTAATGGGGTTGCCAAGAAAAAGCTAGTAAGTTTCTAAATATGCTGAATTACAACTTTTCAAGAACCTACTAGGAATAACTCTTTTTTTTTGGACCTTATAAAATTAATAATACTGAACTCATCTCTAGCATTTGTGTGGGTGAGCATTTAGGGAATAGTGATCATAACATGGTCTCCTTTGAGATTCTGTTGCAGAAGCAATTCTATAAGGGAGTAACTAAAACACTAAATTTCAGACATGCAAATTTTGACAATATAAGGGCACCTCTTCAACATATTAAGTGGAAAATGCTTTTCACAGGGTTAAACACAGAACAAAAATGGGCATTAACTCAAGGGATGAAAACATAATTATGCCTCTTTATAAGTCCCTGGTGAGGCCTCACCTGGAGTATGCAGTGTAGTTTTGGCTCAAGTCCTTAAAGGAGAATTCAACCTGTAATAAAAAAAAACCCGCCCCTAATTTTTTACTCACCCCTCCGTGCAGATTCTGGCATCGGAGTTCACGGCAGCCATCTTCTTCTCTGGTAATCTTCGTGTCTTGACTGAGTTTTTGCACAGTTGGAGTAAGTTTGCGGTCCCGAACAACTGCGCATGTGCCAAAAGTCACGGAAATTTTCGAAAAAAATTACAGAAATTTTGGTTACTTTCGGCGCATGCGCAGTTGTTTGGGCCCGGAAATTTACTACAACTGCACATGTGCCGAAACTTCAGGAAAAGACAAGAAAAAAGATGGCTGCCATGAACTCCAAGGCCAGAATCTGCACGGAGGGTTGAGTAAAAAAAATTAGGGGCATTTGCCGGGAGGCAGATAGGCTGGGGAGGGGGTCTACCAAGGGTAGGGTGTGATTGTTGAATTATCATTTAAGAGGGATATAAATGAGCTGGAGAGAGTGCCGAGACGTAAGTAACTAAGTAAAACAGCAAATGGCTAGAAACGTAAAACCTGTGAAAAGCACCCATAGAAATGCATTAAAACTTGCAGGCCTGTAAAAAAACATAAAATGCAGGAAACATTAAATCCCTGTAGATAAATACATCTATTTTATCTAATTTTGAATTCTAAAGAGCCGTTTTTATGATTTTGGTTCTCTACATTACCACAATGAATTTTAAATTAAACAACTCAGATGCAGTTGAACTATTTAGTTGTTCTTAAATTGTTCCCCAGAAATAGACTTCTTTTTTACCGTTTTTCAGAAACTAAGTTTAAAGTTGAATATTCGTGTCTCTGGCTGAGTCTGGCAGATCAGTAATTCAGGTGCAGGCTCTAAACTGTTAAAAAATTTGCAACATTTAGTTGATAAATTTCTCAGCAGCATCTCTGGAGTATTAGTAACTATTGTATCAATTCTAACAGCTGCATGTAATGAAACTCAGGAATTCTGCTCAGCAGGGACAGAGATAAGAAATGTATCAATGTTTACATTCGCAACCCCCCCAGCTGCTTCAGAAGGTGAAAAATGACACTTCACACTTCAATATTAGAAAAATGGTCGCACATAGAAAATAGAAAAGAAAAAGTCTTTATTTCTGGTGATCTGTCTGAAAACAACTAGTTGTTTGAAGGCGAACCTCCCCTTTAATTCAGTAGGTTGAACAAAAAGATTGTGTTAAAAAAAGGCTTTAGTTCCTCACATTTTTATGCAATCACTTCATTTCAATGGCTCAAAAGTAATTAGACAAATGAAAAAATGTTAATTTCTAATACTTGGTTGAAAACCCTTTACTGTCAATGACAGCCTGCAGTCTTGAACTAATGAACATGCATCAGATTCTGGGGTTCCTCCTTTTTAATGCTCTGCCGGGCCTTTACTGCAGTGGCTTTCAGTTGTTGTTTGTTTGTGGGCCTTTCTGTCCGAAGTTTAGTTTTCAACAAGTGAAATGCATGCTCAATTGGGTTCAGATCAGGTGACTGACTTGGCCATTCAAGAATATTCCACTTCTTTGCTTTAATAAACTCCTGGGTTGCTTTGGCTGTATGTTTTGGGTCATTATGAAATCACCTCCCAATCAATTTGACAGCATTTAGCTGGATTTGAGCAGACCGTATGTCTCTGAACACCTCAGAATTCATTCGGCTGCTTTTGTCCTGTGTCACATCCGCTATAAACACTAGTGTCCCAGTGCCACTGGCAGCCATGCACGCCCAAGCCATCACACTGCCTCTGCCATGTTTTATAGAGATATGGTATGCTTTGGATCATGAGCTTTGCCACGCCTTCTGCATACTTTTTTTCTTGCCATCATTCTGGTAGAGGTTGATCTTGGTTTCATCTGTCCAAAGAATGTTTTTACAGAACTGTGCTGTTTTTTTTTTTTAAAAGTCCAATCTAGCCTTTTATTCTTGACTAGACATTAAGCCCGTTAAATTAACGGGCGCTAGAACATATGTAGTCAAACATTTATAAAAACAAAATTGTTCTAGTCTAGTTCTAGTCGCCAGAGACGGTCCGTGGGGCACATGTAGGGTTGCCACCTTTTCTGGAAAAAAATACTGGCCTTAACCCCGCCCAAAGCCCCACCCCCATCCTGCCCAAAGCTCCGCCCCCAATCCCACCCAAAGCCACACCCCCTGTGCCTAGCAAATTCTGTTTTTTTTTCTGTAGGTGCCAAAAGCGTTCTACCTTTTTGTCCGCCGGACAAAAAATGTCGGGACTCTCCACACGCGGTTCGAAAATCGTACGAATCCTCGATTCGTATGATCAGATCTTTGCGTCTATGGCCAGCTTAAGGATGGCTTATTCATTCATCAAAGGTTCTACATAGTAACATAGTGAGTTAGGTTGAAAAAAAGACACATGTCCATCAAGTTCAACCTTTTAACTTTTTTTAACCTGCCTAACTGCCAGTTGATCCAGATGAAGGCAAAAAGCCCTATCTGAAGCCTCTCCAATTCGCCTCAGAGGGGGAAAAAATGCCTTCATGACTCCAAAATGGCAATCGGACCAGTCCCTGGATCAACTTGTACCATAAGCTATCTTCCATAACCCTGTATTCCCTCAGTTACCAAAAAGCCATCCAACCCCTTCTTAAAGCTATCTAATGTACCTGCCAGTACAGCTGATTCAGGAAGAGAATTCGATATCTTCACAGCTCTCACTTTAAAAAACCCCTTCCGAATATTTAGGTAGAACCTATTTTCTTCTAAATGGAATGGTTGACCGTGGCAGCTGGAAAGACCGACTGGTAAATAAAGCATTAGAGAGATTATTATATGATCCCCTTATATATTTATACATAGTTATCGTATCACATTTAAATGCCTCTTCTCCGGTGTGAACATCTCCAATTTGACCAGTCTTTCTGCATAGCTAAGATTTCCATACCTTTTTCCAGCTTAGTTGTTCTCTGTACCCTCTCTAATACAGTATTGTCCGGTTTGAGTGATGGAGACCAAAACTGTATGGCATATTCTAGGTTCTCATGAACAAATCAAGCTCAGACTGCTTGGAAACCTTAATAAAAAAACCTTTAACCATTACTTTGCTCCAGTCAGTTCTGTGTCATTCTCAATATATTCTTCCATTTATGCTTGAAGTGAATGCTTCCGAAACAGTGGTTGGTGCTTACTCTCCCAAAGATCTTCTCTTTAAGTGGACCAATCACCCAGACACAAAAATCTGTATAATAGAAGTCCTTTTCAAATTAAACATGATATCCAATTTCTATTTTTTTATTAAAGCCAGGGCTGGAACTAGGGGTAGGAAGAGTAGGCATGTGCCTAGGGCGCAAAGCTTTGGGGGCGCCAGGCACTTACCTTCTCTGCCTCTGCTACCCCCTAGTCCGGTCCCCAGTCCCTGCTCTGTGGGGCATGTGGGGACTTTTTGAACATTCGTGCATGCATGCACGTTTTTTTCGCGCATGAGTGAATGTGTGCGCACCATTGCACTTGCGCACCATTGCACTTGCGCCGATACTACCAGCCAGGCTGCCCCGGCGCTGCTTCAACTGCATCTGAGTTGTTTCATTTAAAATTCATTGTGGTAATGTACAGAACCAAAATTAGAAAAAGTTGTCTCTGTCCAAAGACTTATGGGCCTTACTGTATGGGAACTTTTAACTTTAGCATTACCAAGTTTATTTGAATTTGTGAAAGTTTTCCCCGATCATATACATGGCAACAATGGAGTCTCTACCGATTACATGTATAAGAATGGTTTTAAGCATACAATAGTACGAGTGTTGGGTAGGGGTTCTCTATAATATTAAAGGGGATAGGGTATCCTTGTGTGCCTCCCCCCCTTTTTTTTAAATTGAAAACAAGTTTGTATATATTAAAGGGGACATTTCATATAACCTTCATATTCAGATATATTGCACATCCTTCCTCAAAACATGTAATGATGCAGAAAGAAAAACGTTTTGAAAGCATTTTACCTCCTAGAACTGTCATTATATCAGAGCTGCAGAGAGAACCTCTCAGGTCAGAAGCTAGGCTGAAATGAAGAGTGGGAGTGTCTGTTCATTCTCTCACAGGAAGTGGTCACAGCACTGACAGGCTGAACTCCTGAGCTTTAGCAGCCAAACCCCTCCCCTCCCACCCTCTGTCCTGTGTTTCCAGCCTGCACATAACTGTCTTATGCTGCTGCCTGATCATTCACTTATAACAGCATCCCTGAAATGCTCAACATTAATCAATATATGTGAAGGTTAATACAAACTGCAATAGTAATATAATAGTATTTTCTTTTATTTAAAGTACAACAGTATTGTCCTGTGTTCCACAGCAAATAGGCATCAGTCACACATGTCCCGGGACATAATCTATAGTCCATAATATATTGTTATACACTGTGCAACTCCCTGCCTCTATTACATTATAAAACTTATACAAACAGTGTCCATTAGTATTCACTGTTATGATATTGCAGAACAGCAGCTGTAGCTTTGTTTTCCTTCATATTCATATATGATCAGGTGCAGGGAGTTGCAAGGGAGTAAATGCAGCTGTTCTGGAACAATTTATGACCAGGTGCAGGGAGTTGCAAGGGGAAATGCAGCTATTCTGGAACAATTTATGACCAGGTGCAGGGAGTTGCAAGGGGAAATGCAGCTATTCTGGAACAATTTATGATCAGGTGCAGGGAGTTGCAAGGGGAAATGCAGCTATTCTGGAACAATTTATGATCAGGTGCAGGGAGTTGCAAGGGGAAATGCAGCTGTTTAGGAACAATTTATGACCAGGTGCAGGGAGTTGCAAGGTAAAATGCAGCTGTTTAGGAACAATCTATTACCAGGTGCAGGGAGTTGCAAGGTAAAATGCAGCTGTTTAGGAACAATTTATGACCAGGTGCAGGGAGTTGCAAGGTTAAATGCAGCTGTTTTGGAACAATCTATGACCAGGTGCAGGGAGTTGCAAGGGGAATGCAGCTGTTCTGGAACAATTTATGACCAGGTGCAGGGAGTTGGAAGGTAAAATGCAGCTGTTCTGGAACAATTTATGACCAGGTGCATGGAGTTGCAAGGTAAAATGCAGCTCTTGTGGAGCAGTTTATGATCAGGTGCAGGGTGTTATAAGAGGAAATACAGCTGTTGTGGAGCAGTTTATGATCAGGTGCAGGGTGTTATAAGAGGAAATACAGCTGTTGTGGAACAGTTTATGATCAGGTGCAGGGAGTTGCAAGGGAAATGCAGCTGTTGTGTAACAATTTATGATCAGGTGCAGGGAGTTGCAAGGGGAAATGCAGCTGTTGTGTATCAATTTATAGGGAGGTGCATGGAGTTGCAAGGGGAAGTGCAGCTGTTATGGAACAATTTATAGGGAGGTGCAGGGAGTTGCAAGGGGAAATGAAGATGTTATGGAACAATTTATAGGGAGGTGCAGGGAGTTGCAAGGGGAAGTGCAGCTGTTATGGAACAATTTATAGGGAGGTGCAGGGAGTTGCAAGGGAATAAATGCAGCTGATGGAATTGTATAACATATAATAACAGATGCAGGGAGTTACAAAGGAAACCCCAAAAAGACGTTGATTGCTGGTTGTATACAACATAATACTGGGTAGAAAATGACTATGGTACTTACACTAACTGCTCATACTGCTCATTGCCCCCAGAAAAGAATAAAATACTTTTAGCAGCAGATTATGTATTATTTATACAGAAATTTGCTTTTCTTTCTTTTCCACAATTATTGCAGGGCAAGAGAAAGGAACAAGCAGTGAAGGGAGGGGGAGGAAAACAAACAGGGCAGAGATGGGGTTACATAAATAGGACAGAGGGAGAGAAAGGAGCAGGGAAGGGAAAACCAGCAGCAAGGGTTAACAGAAGTCTGCAGGGAAGGACTGAGAGAGACATCACAGACACGCCCACTCCTCCCTCATTGGCTGTTGCTCTATAGCTTATACAGAAACAGCGGTCGGCTGCAGTTCAGATACTGAAGAGTCTGAGACAGGAAGTTTCAAAGGGGGAGGGCTGAGAACAGTTTTCAAGCTAATACAGGCGTTTTTTGATGCAAAAGGTATTGAAATAAAAACACTCTTCTATTTTACATTATTTGAAATGGTTTAAAGCATTGTGAAAATGTATGCTATATGTCCCCTTTAAATATTTTTTGTAACAATTTGAGAGTTTTCCATACTTTTATTTTGCTATTTTGTTATGCAGTGGGCCACATCTGTTAAATTAATGTCATGTTTTCACATTGTCACCATTTTATTTTAGTGTTTTATTTTTTTTCCCATCCTTTTGTAGAATGTCCCAGAGGTGAAAAAGTATGGCCCCTTCCATCCTTATGTGAATGCCAAGGTGTGTACGCTCCCTTATGTGTTTTTGCTTGCCTCCTGTGGATGATAACACTTCTTCTAGACTCTGCAGTACTACTAATTATACTCAATACTTTATACAGGTATGGGATTAGTTTTCCCGAAAGCCTTTATCCAGAAATTACAGAAAGGCCATCTCCCATATACTCCATTTTATCGATATATTCCTTTTTCTCTGTAATAATAAAACGGTACCTTGTACTTGATCCAAACTAAGATATAATTCATCTTTATTGGAATGATTTTCTAGTAGACATAAGGTGTAGGAAGATCCAAATTACAGAAAGATCCATTATACAGAATACCCCAGGACCCGAGCACTCTGGATAACAGGTCCCATACCTGTACTTGGATTTGTGTGCTGTCATTCCTGTTCAAAACTAATAACATCTCCAACTAAGTATTTTGTGATTGCTTGAAGCATATTGTTTTTGTGAATATATTTCCTATATACCATGCCATCCATAAGTTATTCAAATTGTTTTGTTCAGGCCACCATTTAAGGTACAAAGTTGCCCTGGGGTCAGTCCCTCTCTTTAGCTATAGGGGGGTGCCACAAAATTGCAGTTTTGCAGAAAAGACTTTGCCAAATGTCAATCTGTATCTGAATTGTCATATATAAATATGAAAGACTAAAACCAATTTACATCATGAGGAAGACAACAGTTGTCTTCAGATTTTCAGTATTTTAACATCACTTTAGTGTTTTTTTTTTATTCTGGCCCGGCTTAAGACTAAAGCTTCAACCGAATCTTAACCCTGGGAAAAAGGCAGGGATTTGGCCATATCCCGAACATTATTATTTCCATTCTTGCATACCTCTAAATTAGAAAACTCTGCTTGTCTGGGTTTCTTTCTACAGTCAAATAACATAACCAGGTTATTTGGTTCCTGATAAAACTGACCATAGTGTGTCATGGAGGATTTTTTATCAATATTTATTCTGTACTATTTCATTACAAAGAAAACAGACATTTGTTCCATGTTTCTGCAACAAAGTTAGAAATCCTACCTAGACCTCACAAACGTTAACAAGCCCCACACTAGAGAAATGGTGGAACAAAGGGTCATGTATACAACACTAGAAAAACAGCAAAAGCTGGTTCAGACATAGGGTCATGTATACAACACTAGAAAAACAGCAAAAGCTGGTTCAGACATTAACTACACACACAAACAAAAAGATAGCAAAACCAGAAAAGGAAACAAGGCACTAATGAGAGTTTATACTTTACCATTTTTGATGTTTTGTTGGACTATGTCAGAACATTTTTTGTAATACTTTTCTACATAATTCGTGCCTCAATCCTGGCACATTTATGGGCAACGGGTGTATAATATCCTGAAACCTCTCACCAGAAGTCCAAATAGCACACCTGAGTAGCATTTAGGACACTACAGACTACAAAGTTGTTGAGCAAATTGTATTTCGTTCATTCCTTGGGAATACATAAAACCTGTAGACATGTGCCTTTTTCTGAAATGCCCATGTACAGGCATCACGATTACAAAAGTTTACATGGTAAAGAGGGAGGGACATTTGAGTAGTGAAAGTAATTGCTGTGTATCAATCATAGAGCTAGAGAAGACATATATGATTGACCGGTACAGATGTTTTAATAACATAGTAAGTTAGGTTGAAAAAAAGACACACACCCATCAAGTTCAACCTTTTAACTTTTTTTTACCCTGCCAGTTGATCCAGAGCACAGGTAGGCAACCCATGGCTCTTCATCCTGCTTGTTTCGGCTTTGCCTGGCACATTGTCTATACAGTCCTCGCACCTGCTGGCGGCTTGGATTCTTGAGTGTGCGACTGCGGTAAGCTAACGGTTAGGTTACGGCGGTCGCACACTCAGGAAGCTGCCAGCAGGTGCCAGGGCTGTATAGACGTGACAAGCAAGACAAGCCGCAGCAAGATGATTCATCATGGTCCTTACCGCGGTCACACACTCAAGACAGGAGAAGGAAGATGAGCATGGAGCTTCAGAAACAGAAGTCCATTAAACAGATGAGAACACTAGCATTAAATAGGGCTAGTCAATGTTTAATTTATTTCAAAGTAGGCCTACACATACACACTGCACTTCTGTTTGTTGTATTCTGATGTTGTAACAGTTAAAATTAAAAAAAAGTTAAAACTTTTAAAAGTTTATAAGCTGTGTTATGTTTTGCGGCTCCAGACTATTTTCCTTTAGTGGAAAAGGGGGCAAAATGGTTCTTTTGATAGTAAAGGTTGATGACCCCTCATCCAGAGGAAGGCAAAAAAAAACCCCATCTGAAGCCTCTCCAATTTACCTCAGAGGGGGGAAAATTCCTTCCTGACTCCAAAATGGCAATTGGACTAGTCCCTGGTTCAACTTGTACTATGAGCTATCTTCCATAACCCTGTATTCCCTCACTTTCTAAAAAGCCACCCAACCCCTTCATAAAGCTATCTATTGTATCAGCCTGTACAACTGATTCAGGGAGAGAATTCCACATCTTCACAGCTCTCACTATAAAAAAAACCCTTCCGAATATTTAGGCAGAACTAAAATTAAAAGAAAAATAGTTGGTTTTCATGTTCAATTTGCAAAATACATTTATCATACAGCTTTTGAGTGGCAGGTTCTCTTTAAGTGGAATGCCAGTTTACAGAAGTCCAGTCAGTTACTCCTAACATAGATACTTCGTGAAGAGCTCTGATTTTCTCACTTTGCACGTATTTACATAACACATAATAACTGGACTCTACTATGACTGTGCAAAGACAGCATGCTTAGAAAATGAGTTAGATTGTTTTAAACAGGATTTCAGTAAGTAAGATATCATGGAAAGAGGCGAGCACTCACAGGTCTTAAGATGCAAAAAATCTGTGAAATTTATTGAAAATAAATAATTTTTGCATCTTAAGACCTGTGAGTACTCGTCTCTTTCCAGGATATATATATATATATGAAAAAAAAAAAAGGGGGTTAATGGTGTTTAGCATAATTATATGTCATTATGACACTGCTGTTTCCCGCCAGAAATGCAGATTTAAGGCATACTTGCTATGTTTCAGTACTTTGAGAAAGGCCTTGGGTAGGGCCGAAACTTCAGACTGAGGTTCTGTAAATAAAGACCAATTTTATTCATCTATAAGTCCTGAGAGTGAGGATTCTTTTGGAGGTATTGTGGAAATGTTGTTTCTGCAACCAGGCATACTTACTAACTTTGTTGTGAGTGCTGGTAGCCCCGTGGACACACAGGCTCTTCAAAGAAACATTGGTTTATTTTCCCAAACAGTAAAACAGTAATTCATTCACAAACCATATAACAAACCATAAAATAAATCCTTGCCCACTGGGCGCTACCTTCATATGAAGTGTTCCCTCACTATACTGGGCCCCTTGGTGGACTACCAGTCAAAACAAAGGTTGGGGTCACCCCTGTACTCACAGTTTTTGAGGGAATTTCTCAGCCTCCTGGCTTTTCCTCAATTTCCCACACAGACAACAAAATCTGACTCTTAGTCACAGCCACGGGCTCCCTCTGCTTCTTCCAGTAGCAGGCTGCACCTCCAGCTCCACTGGGAGTCCCTACCACAGTCAGGTCTCCTACCTGCTGTGCCCTGCTCAGAGACTCTCTCTAAATGTCCAATTAAGTTTAAATACCCTTTCCACAGAATAGCCTTCCTGTGGAAGGTGAGCTCCAAAATGCGAACTGGACCACTGGAATGGATTGCCTGTTCTTTCCAGATCACTATAGCATCCAGGGCCAGATAGCAATAACCATTAAACAGGGAGACTATGCTCTGATTAGTAACATCTCCCTTGCAGCTTTCATCTTCTATTGGGGAGAAATCAAAGGTAAAACGCACCTTTTTACACTTTTCCTTGGGCATTCTACCAATATATATAAATATATATATATATATATATATATATATATATATATATATATATATATATATATATATATATATATATATATATATATATGTGTGTTTGTGTGTGTACAAGTCAGATTTATGTATTTTTAACAGTTTATCGATTGGCCCTTAAAGGACATGTCAACCTTTTTTTCAGTATTGGCATGCCTGTATAGGTTACCTTAACCCCACCCGAACCGCATTACTTTCGCCTCGAAATTCCCCTCCTGCTCCCTGCACCACTGCGTTCTTTCTCGATCGATGCAAGCATTTACCCGGCGGCCATTTTTTCTGGGTCGCACGCTTCCTGGTTGTATTGTGCAATGCTGCACTTACATGGTTATCCTGGTTGTAAAAGGCAGTGAAATAGTTAAATTCTCTGCTCTCTCCCTCGCTGCAGTCAGCAGAAGAAATATTTGCTAGGAGCAGGGGGAGCAGAGAGTTCAAGCTTACAAGTCTGAAGTCGGTATAGCAACCACCAGTGCTATTTTTTTGATTGGTGGATAGAATTGATAGGCGTGTATCCAGGTCACTGATGGACTGGAATACTCGGTATGTGAAGAATGTAATTAGGCTTTTAACTGAATAAATTCTTGATGTGGGGGTTGACATGTCCTTTAAAGAGGAACTGCACAAAAATGATTTATATAAGCTGTAGATAACATGGTTTTAGATTTAAGTAATTGGTTGGTTGGTTATTATCAAAGAACAAAGATTATAGAACAATACACTGGTACAGAACTGCTTTGTTATAGCAGAAGCTCAAGGTTACAGATCATCCTATTTTCTAGGGTCTTAGAATGTTTACACAGAACAAGGAATACATCTGTTGTCTGTCACAAGTATTCTTAGTGCAGGGCTAAGAAAGACTCATATAGTCTCTAAAACATACCCATTGCACAGATACCTTTCTGGACACGGTGCTAGCACAGCAGATGTACTTATTTGGCTATTGTGCTGATTTTAGAAGTGGTTTCACTTAAGATGGACTGAGAGGTACTATTATGCTAAAATAAGGTTGATTATTGGATGTCAGGGGATCAGGACCATGGTAGAAGTGGTTAAATTGTAGCATGCTCTATTGCTAATTGTTTCTCCACATCCTCACAAGCTTTCAGGACGTATGAGATATTATTTAATACTTTGTATTATAATACTCTATGTTAATGTATACCTTAAATAAAACTGGTTAATATCCTGAGTGAATTTGAATGGTTCATGTCAGGCCCAGGGGGAACTACGGGGCAGGGCTCAATTTAAATAAGTATTTATTCAAATCCGAGAGAGATTTACTCATTGTGGCCGAGGGTCATAAAGCACAGGTGGAGAATTCTATAGGAAGACGAGCGAGACTATATAAAAATATATACATGATCATATACTGTATTTGGTTATATTTTATTATTTTATTTTTATATATTTTATAAAAATGTTGTACTATTTCTGAAACAGTCAAGTTCCTTTCCACTACTCCCCTCTCAACAATGGGTTTCATTCATGCAGGAGTCGGGGTCAGATTTTCATTAACAGGTATGTCTAATACATCTTGGGGCTCCCTTTCCTAGCAGATGTATTAGAACTAATTCAAGTAACTGACTCCAGCACAACAAAATCTAACAAATCCTTCAGAGAGACTGAAACTCCTACATGAAGAAATGTTTTTAGTTGATTATAGTTATAAAGCTTCTTAGTTCAGTTAGATCAGGGTTGCCCAGACTTTGCCACCCTATGATCTACTCTTGCCACCTGGACTCATGGAACCGATAAAGAAGAAATCCACGGCACACAGGCTGCTGCAAGCAAGGAACCCCTTGCACATTTAATGCGGAAGTGAGAAACGTTGCTCACTTCTGCATTAAACGTGCAAGGGGTTCCTTGCTTGCAGCAGCCTGTGTGCCGTGGATTTCTTCTTTATTGATTCAATTGTGAGGTGGCTGAACCTCTACCACTGAGCACCAGACTTCGCATCTTACATTGGGTGTGCGAGAGCCAGCTTTTGTTTTACACTTGGACTCATGGGTCATGAGATCTACTTTAATAAAAATAGTGTGCCGTCTACCGTTCAGTGCAAGCCACAAGAAAAAGTATTGCATACCTCCCAACATTTTGGAAATAAAAAGAGGAACAAAAGACGGCGCGCGTAGCATATGTGTGGGTTTTTTTTCCAGTTATTCCAGTTTTTCTAATGAAGGTGAATTAAGCTTTGAGTCTAACTTTTCCCAAGGGACCTGTTATCTTATATTGTTACAATTACTTATTTGCTTATCTCAAAATTGTTGCAAAAGTATCTGCTGCTGTAGCTGTTCTGGGCTCTCTGCCAAAAACTTTGTTTCTTTTTCTGGTTGTTCAGTGTAGAGAAAAACGTGACTTTCCAGTACAAAAGAGGGACTGCCAATCTAAAAATGGGACAGTTGGGAGGTATGTTATTAATAAACTATGGTGGTAAAAGTGTTCTTTGTCTGTTACTGGTTTCCATTTAAAAACACTCGGCAGCACCCAAGAGAAAGTTCCTGAGCAATATAGGCCCTTCATCATCAGCCAATTATGAACCATATTTATGCACTTTTTTGTTTGTCAGTGGTGACAAGAAATTCATTTGCTTTCCTGTTCACTGATCAGGGTTAACCCTTTAAGTGCCAGCAGAATTTCACATTTTGGTTACGCGAAATGCCAGCCGTTTTTGAAACATTTTGTGCTCTCTCACTTTAGGGGCATTTTCTGAGGGGAAACCTATAGTTTACCTAGGAAAACTATACATTGTTTTTTTCGGTAGAAACTGAGCTTTCTAAATCTGCCTGAGTTTTCATGTATTTCCACCTGTGCAAAAAAATTTATAGTGCTAAATACCAAAAAAAAATGAAAAATTACCATTTTTCATCGTATATCAATTTATACCAGAAAAATATTTCATTTTAGGGATGAAAATCCAACTGATTTGGAAAGCCTTATGTCTCTCGAACGTGCCAATACCAGATATGTATAGTTTTAGGGAGATTTAGGATTTCTGTACAGCAAAAACTCCCGGCAGTATATTACCGAATTTTGAAAGCACTAAGGCAGAAAACGGCATGCTTTAGATTCCAAGGCAAAAAATCCTGAAACCGTAGGTTTACCCCAGAAAACCATACATTTTTGAAAAGTACACATTCTGCCGATTACAAAATGGGTAACTATGTCTCTCTACTCCCAACTACCAAACATAAAAGCTTGTCTGAAAATAGCGGTTTTTCAAAAAAAATTTCAAAATTCTGAAAAATCATTTCAAAGGTTTTATTTTGCTGCTCCGCATATCCCAAACTATATTAGGTACCAAGAAAAAGCACCTGAAATATGATTGCCAGGGGTCCACTGAACAGTTTGATACCCATTATGCATAGGTTTACCAAAGTATCTGGCATTTAGAGACACCAATATGAAGTTAGCACATCCAAATTGATCAGGACTTTACTTCAGCTACTGAGAAATCAACACATTGACTGCATTTTTTGTGGGGTAAAAACACAGAAATATATGTTTACCCCCCAAACCCATATATTTTTGGAAAGTACACATTCTACTGAATCTAAAATGGGTACCCATGCCTTTCTGCTCCAAACTACTGAGTCGCAAGGCTTTCCCAAAATTGTCGGTTTTGGTGAAATATCTGAAAATTGCCTCAAACCTTCAACTTCCCAGCACCATATCGCCCATGTATCATTACGTACTAAGAAAAAGCACCCTAAATATGATTGCCAGGGTTCCTCCAAACAATTTGGTGGCCATTGTTCATAGGTTTACCAAAGTATCTGGCATTTAGAGGCCTCAAAATGAAGTTAGCGCATACAAATAGTCCTGTGGGTAACTTCATCTAATGAAAAATCAACACATTGACTGCATTTTTGTGGGGTAAAAACACAGAAATATATGTTTACCCCCCAAACCCATATATTTTTGGAAAGTACACATTCTACTGAATCTAAAATGGGTACCCATGCCTTTCTGCTCCAAACTACTGAGTCGCAAGGCTTTCCCAAAGTTGTCGGTTTTGGTGAAATATCTGAAAATTGCCTCAAAGCTTCAACTTCCCAGCACCATATCACCCATGTGTCATTACGTACTAAGAAAAAGCACCCTAAATATGATTGCCAGGGTTCCTCTGAACATTTTGGTGGCCATTGTTCATAAGTTTACCAAAGTATCTGGCATTTAGAGGCCCCAAAATGAAGTTAGCGCATACAAACAGTCCCGTGGGTAACTTCATCTAATGAAAAATCAACACATTGACTGCATTTTTGTGGGGTAAAAACACAGAAATATATGTTTACCCCCCAAACCCATATATTTTTGGAAAGTACACATTCTACTGAATCTAAAATGGGTACCCATGCCTTTCTGCTCCAAACTACTGAGTCGCAAGGCTTTCCCAAAGTTGTCGGTTTTGGTGAAATATCTGAAAATTGCCTCAAAGCTTCAACTTCCCAGCACCATATCACCCATGTGTCATTACGTACTAAGAAAAAGCACCCTAAATATGATTGCCAGGGTTCCTCTGAACATTTTGGTGGTCATTGTTCATAAGTTTACCAAAGTATCTGGCATTTAGAGGCCCCAAAATGAAGTTAGCGCATACAAACAGTCCCGTGGGTAACTTCAGCTAATGAAAATCAACACATTGACTGCATTTTTGCGGGGTAAAAACACAGAAATATATGTTTACCCCCCAAACCCATATATTTTTGGAAAGTACACATTCTACGGAATCTAAAATGGGTACCCATGCCTTTCTGCTCCAAACTACTGAGTCGCAAGGCTTTGCCAAATTTGGCGGTTTTGGTGAAATATCTGGAAATTGCCTCAAAGCTTCAACTTTCCAGCATCGTATTGTCCATGTATCATTACCAGCATAAAGCATCCTAAATATAAACATAGGGGTCTACTAAACACTTTGATGCCCAATATGCATAGATATACCAAACTATGTGGCGCACAGAGACCCCCAAATGACAATATGTATAGACATTTTCACAGCTGACGCGCTGGCTGCTGCAATATAACCACTCGGTGTGTGTATTATGCAACATTAGACCACCTAACAGTACAGAGACCCCAGAAAACCATATATTTTCAGAAAGTACACATTCTGACGAATCCAATATGGGTAAATAAGTGTTTCTACTGCAAACTGCCAAACTGCAAAGCAATGCTGAACATAACGGTTTTTATCAAATTTCTGAAAATTGTCACAAAGCTTGAATTTTACCCCATTATATGCCCCACATTTCGTAACTTATCAGCATAAAACATCCTAAATATGAACGCCAGGGGTCTACTAAACACTTTGATGCCCAATATGCATAGATAAACCAAACTATGTGGCGCACAGAGACCCCCAAATGACAATAGTGTATATACATTTTCACGGCTGACGCGCGCTGGCTGCTGCAATATGAGCACCTGGTGTGTGTAATATGCGACATTAGACCCCCCTAACAGTACAGAGACCCCAGAAAACCATATATTTTCAGAAAGTACACATTCTGACGAATCCAATATGGGTAAATATGTGTTCCTACTGCAAACTGCCAAACTGCAAAGCAATGCTGAACGTAACGGTTTTTATCAAATTTCTGAAAATCGTCACAAAGCTTGAATTTTACCCCATTATATGCCCCACATTTCGTAACTTATCAGCATAAAACATCCTAAATATGAACGCCAGGGGTCTACTGAACACTTTGATGCCCAGTATGCATAGATATACCAAACTATGTGGCGCACAGAGACCCCCAAATGACAATAGTGTATATACATTTTCACGGCTGACGCACTGGCAGCTGCAATATAAGCACCTGGTGTGTGTATTATGCAACATTAGACCCCCCTAACAGTACAGAGACCCCAGAAAACCATATATTTTCAGAAAGTACACATTCTGACGAATCCAATATGGGTAAATAAGTGTTTCTACTGCAAACTGCCAAACTGCAAAGCAATGCTGAACATAACGGTTTTTATCAAATTTCTGAAAATTGTCAGAAAGCTTGAATTTTACCCCATTATATGCCACACATTTCATAACGTATCAGCATAAAACATCCTAAATATGAACGCCAGGGGTCTACTGAACACTTTGATGCCCAATATGCATAGATATACTAAACTATGTGGCGCACAGAGACCCCCAAATGACAATAGTGTATATACATTTTCACGGCTGACGCGCTGGCTGCTGCAATATGAGCACCAGGTGTGTGTAATATGCGACATTAGACCACCTAACAGTACAGAGACCCCAGAAAACCATATATTTTCAGAAAGTACACATTCTGACGAATCCAATATGGGTAAATATGTGTTTCTACTGCAAACTGCCAAACTGCAAAGCAATGCTGAACATAACGGTTTTTATCAAATTTCTGAAAATTGTCAGAAAGCTTGAATTTTACCCCATTATATGCCCCACATTTCGTAACGTATCAGCATAAAACATCCTAAATATGAATGCCAGGGGTCTACTGAACACTTTGATGCCCAATATGCATAGATATACCAAACTATGTGGCGCACAGAGACCCCCAAATGGATATATAGTAGATAAAATTTACAAGGCAAAACAAAATAAGGCAGTAAAGGGTGAAATGCAAAAAATCCAATAAAACCACAAAAATCAATGTTTTTTTCCAGACTAGTGTTATCGGCCGTCAGAATCACACTTTGAATATTTTAGATGGGCCAAACAGGTTATACGGCTAGAAAAAAGTGAACACAATATATGCAGAGCTGAAAATGCAATAAAATGGCTAAAAATTCAATAAAATGGCTAAAAATGCACCAAAATACCCAAAATTGCAATATAATCACCGAAATAACATACAAAAGGTATTGCACAGTACGGTTAGCGAATACGCTATGCGTAATGGCAATAAAACATTTTTTTCAGCCAAAAAAAGAAACGATGCGATAAGAAAAAAAAAAAACCACAATGCCATGTATGTGCGTGTGCGTGTGTACAAATGGTAAATTACATGTTATGTGCTCGTGTGTGCGTGTGCACGTGTGTGTAAGTGCAGTGAGTGTAAGTGACCCCCCCAATCCCCAAAAATGTATGTGTAAGTGTGTGTAAGTGTGAATCTAAGTGTGTATTACTGTAATAAGTGTGTGTTGGTGTGTTTGTGTGTGTAATTGTTGCACTAACCTGAAAAAGTCGCTGGAGACTGTTGCAGGCGATCAGGAAGAGCCCCTGGAAGACATCTGCCTCGTGGTTCCTGGCTGTGGGGGCGGAGATCGTCGATCCGGTGTAGGCTGCAGCAGCAGGACACGTAAGTAACACGTGCCTGCTGCTGTTTTTGGGCCCCTGGGCGATCGCGCCCCAGGGGCCACTCGATCCCCTGCTCTGCTCGTTGCCTAGGGGCAGGGGATCGAGCAGGAACGGAGCGAGCGGCTCTAACAGCCGCTCCTCCGCTCCTGAACCAGGAAATGCTGCAGAACGTAGAATCTACGTTCTGTGGCATTTCAAGTACCTTTGCCACAGAACGTAGATTCTACGATCTGTGGCATTTAAAAGGTTAAAAAAGGCAAACTCATGTATGTAAATAAGGAAGTACTGTAGTTAGCTTTTAGTTCACTGGAATCTAAGCTGGCCATTTTCAAAAGATCAATAAGTAAAGAGTATTGGGGAGCACCTCCCATCAATTAGAAAACAACCGATGGTGTGCAAGGTCAAATAATTAAACCAATATAGAAAAGAAAAATAATTGACCTATTGCTGTGCACCTTACCATCCCTCTTAGACCAAAAACACAGTCATGTGTCTACCCCACAACATGTGTAAAAACATAACTTTTAATAAATATCATTAAGAAAGAGAGAGAAAAGAGTCCAGATTAACACCATTAAAAATACGTTAGGTACAGGGAGGCGAGATGCCACAGGATAGTGGGTTTAAAACAAATCTCTGCGGCAATATATATGCTGAACAATCCCACAAAATAATATGGTGGCGTGTTGTTGTGTACTGGTATCATCCTTATATACATAGACAATGGTAATCCACCATGCATAGCATTTTATACATTTAATTTGATATTGCCACAGCATATAACGTCTAAAATATTAATATCGTAGCAGACTGCTGCGTTTAGACCGAAAGAGGCACTGTCTAGGTGCGACTCTTAGATTTATTGCGGCCGTAGCAGAAGTAGGTTCCGTTTCCCAAACATTCCGAACCAACCCCTTTGCCCACAGTATAAACCCTCCCAGGTACTGAAAGAGGTAAGTGCAGCGCTAAGCTTGCTGGGGCGATGAACTTATGATTCCATTTACCCACTGTTGCCAAGCCAACCCCTTCTCCCGCAGTGAACACCCTCCCGATCGTTAAATAGGAGCAAAAATGTACTCGATGGTAAGGACATTAATTGTGTTATAGGATGTAAAAGAAGCCGGCCCCAGCACCACAGCCACACCAACCCCTTCACCCACAGCATAACAACCTCCCAGTGGTGACAATTATCTTATTTGTTTCAGGTATCTTGCGACGCCCTGCCTAACGAAATTAAAATCGTGAAAGAGTATGAAAGAGTGAAACGGTCGTTTAGTTCACTGCATGTGAACTTTGTCAAAGGCTGGAAATCTGCCGACAGTGCACATCTACTTAGACACGAATCCAACAGTTGTGTTTTGAATTCACCAATGAATCCATGCCACATCATAAGGGACGGGGCCAGCGGTAAACGGAGCAGAATCCCTCTACCCTAAATATTGTATTAAAGTGGCCACATTTATGCATCCTGCATCGTATTTAGAGCGTAGTCCCTCTACCTTAAATATTGTATTAGAGTGGCCACATTTATACATCATGTTTCAGGGCAAGTGGATTATAGACACAATTTTGCGGATTATTTGAAACAATTGCATAAAGTAAAAGACTAATGAGGCGCCATACATTGAAAATCATGTGGTGGCCAGGATTATATTGTTTAGATCTTGATTGTAGTTATGTTTCCTCATTAACATTCTGTCATTATAATTATGCTAACACGTTAACATCACGGGAATATACCACATTCTCATCATGAAGGATTTGAGCCAATATAGCCTATTGTACCCCAGCTGGTATGTATGGGAATATACCCATAGTCAGGGAAGGTGAATCATATGAATACATTCATAATTATACGTTCATTCAAACCAATAGGGTTGAGTGCATTCATAGTGAAAACCCATTCACTTTCTTTGAAAAGGAGTGCTTTCTCAAGATCACCCCCTCGTATACCCAGAGATATTTTAGAGAGCCCCATGGCTTTAAGGCCACTACTGGAATGGTTATGATGTTCCAAAAAGTGGCGGCTGACAGGTGGCAGTTTATTAGCCTTAAGGTGGCCATACACGGATAGATCCGCTCGTTTGGCGATGTCGCCAAACGAGCGGATCTCCCTCCGATATGCCCACCTTGAGGTGGGCAATATCGGGCAGATCCGATCGTGGGCCCTAGGGCCCAACGATCGGATCCTAGCATTCACAAACGGACGGTCGGATCGCGGGACCGCATCAACTAACAGATGCGGCCGCGATCCGACGGGGTTTTTAAACCCATCCGATCGAGATCTGGCCGACTTTCGGCCAGATCTCGATCGGGGAAGCCCGTCGGGGGCCCCCATACACCGGCCAATAAGCTGCCGACACGGTCTGTCGGCAGCTTTTATCGGCCCGTGTATGGCCACCTTTAGCTAGATGTGGGGCATTATCAATGCTTGTGACATGCTCTAGTAGTCTCTTCTTAAATGCCCGGTTGGTCTTCCCAATATAGATTTTGTCACAAGGGCAGATTAACATATAAACAATGTTTATATGTTAATCAAATGTATCATATGTTTATATGTTAAACAACTGTATTGCACGTAAAACTGTGTTATTCTGCAAGTTTTCCCACATCTGTCTTATTACTGTATTTCAGTTATGCATATATTTGCATGCTTTGCATTTACCACATGCAGAAGTACCAGTAAGTACTGGCCGATTTTCTAATTTGG
The DNA here is from genome assembly GCF_017654675.1 of Xenopus laevis. NCBI lineage: Eukaryota > Metazoa > Chordata > Amphibia > Anura > Pipidae > Xenopus > Xenopus laevis. The sequence continues at coordinate 55,922,115 of NC_054374.1, read as the reverse complement.
GCAGATCATTGATCACATTTCGTGAATAACCCCTTGCGATAAATCTTTCTGTTAGTTCACACGCTCTTTTATTGAAAGTCTGGAGATCTGAGCAAATACGGCGCAGACTTAAGAATTCACCCACAGGGATGCCACGTTTTGTAGCCATGGTATGATGGCTGTGAAAATGAAGAATCGAATTGGTAGCTGTCGCTTTCCTAAATAAATCAGTACAGATAGTATCCTGCTCATTTATTGAAATTGTGATGTCTAAAAACTCAATACTGGTACTGCTAATGGTGTGCGTCAGTTTGATGTTAAGATTGTTCTGATTGAGCTGTTCTATGAATTCAATCAGTAATTCCCGATCTCCTTTCCACAGAAACACCAGGTCATCGATATATCGAAACCAGTGTGTTACATGTTGTGTGTATTGGGACATACGATCACTAAAAACCCAATTAGCTTCCCACCAACCCATGAAAATGTTGGCATATGTGGGAGCAAATGCAGCCCCCATTGCTACTCCTCGCATCTGTAGATAGAATTTCTCATGAAATATGAAAAAAAATATGGTTAAGGCAGAAATCTTTTAGGTCAGCCATAAAGTCAATAAATTGGCTATCCCATCACTTTCCATAAAAAAGCAAATGGCCTGTAAGCCTTGTTTTTGTGAAATAGAGGAGTAGAGAGATTCTACATCACAACTTTCTAGTAATGTGCCACTGTCTATTGAGATGTTCGAGAGTTTAAGTAGGAGGTTGCCGGTATCCCTGATGTAGAAGGGCAATGTAGTTACGAACCTACGTAGTTTCCTGTCAATATAATGACTTGCTTGTTCACAAAGGTTACCATTGCCAGACACTATTGGTTGACCCTGAGGTTTGGCCAGGTTCTTGTGTACTTTGGGTAACATGTTAAATGTGGGGGTAACCAAGATGTTATTGTATAGTGCCTTAGATTCAGTTTTATTAATTAAACCTGTCTGTAAACCATCAGTGATGAGATTGTTATACTGTGTTCTGAAGCAACTAGTCGGGTCACCTGGGAGTTTACGATAGCATGAAGTATCATTTAACTGTTTTAGTGCTTCAGTCAGGTACATAACCCGTGGCCAGAGCACTATGTTACCTCCCTTATCCGAAGGTTTGATAATCACATCCTCCCACTCAGCCATCTCTCTTAATGGCACGTTTTTTATCTAAATTCAAATTATCATTGCCACAATTGGATGATTCATAAAGTCCTTCATCAATAAATCCCTAAAAATAATTACTGCAGAGCTAGTATTTTTTGGGGGCATGAACCGACTTTTGGGTTTAAGGGATCCCGTTGAGTCTGTCTGTTCTAACAGTAACTCGTTGAGATCAGATAAGTCCTGTTTGTATGCCTGTTGCTCTGTATGGGGACTGGCCGAGGTCATGTGGATTCTGGGAATCTGGTGTCGCCAACAGTGGATTAACTGGGGATTGAACATCTCTATCAGAGCCTTTATAAAAATGTTTCTTCAATAGTAATTTACGACAATACAGAAAAAGATCCTTATATAGGGTAAAGATATTGGTATCATGGCTAGGAGAGAAGGATAGAACCTTAAAACCGATTGTTGTGTTACTGTAAGGGTAGGTAGGGATAGTGCCTCTTTCAGTCTAAACGCAGCAGTCTGCTACGATATTAATATTTTAGACGTTATATGCTGCAGTAATATCAAATTAAATGTATAAAATGCTATGCATGGAGGATTACCATTGTCTATGTATATAAGGCTGATACCAGTACACAACAAACACCACCATAATATTTTGTATGATTGTTCGGCATGTATATTGCCACAGAGATTTGTTTTAAACCCACTATCCTGTGGCATCTCGCCTCCCTGTACCTAACGTATTTTTAATGGTGTTAATCTGGGCTTTTTTCTTTCTCTTTCTTAATGATATTTATTAAAAGTTATGTTTTAACACATGTTGTGGGGTAGACATATGACTGTTTTTGGACTAAGATGGATGGGAAGGTGCAAAGCACTAGGTCAATTCTTTTTCTTTTCTACATTTTTAAAAGATATTTTTGTTATCGGCAGACTAAGCTTATCTTGAAATGATCGTTTAACCCTTTGCCTGCCAAGCACGTACACCATACGTTCTTGCAGGCAAGGGCTTTAACTGCCAAGCAACGTACCTTGTACGTGCTTGCAGTTTAACATGCTGTACTCTGCACCAGCGGCTTTAGCCGCCTCTGCAGAGCTTTAGCAGCATTGACAGCCCCCTGGGCAACGAGGCTGGGGGGCTGTCATGTCGATCCTTCAACAGGATTGTCGCAGGAGGCAGACACATCAGATCGCGTGCCTGCCTTGCTGCACTGCTTCCTCCTCCTTACCTCGTGTTCCAGCGATGCCCACACACTTCCTGCTTGCCGTGACTCTGCAGACTGCTTCTCAAAGAACTCCTCCATCACGTACACCATACGTTCTTGCAGGCAAGGGCTTTAACTGCCAAGCAACGTACCTTGTACGTGCTTGCAGTTTAACATGCTGTACTCTGCACCAGCGGCTTTAGCCGCCTCTGCAGAGCTTTAGCAGCATTGACAGCCCCCTGGGCAACGAGGCTGGGGGGCTGTCATGTCGATCCTTCAACAGGATTGTCGCAGGAGGCAGACACATCAGATCGCGTGCCTGCCTTGCTGCACTGCTTCCTCCTCCTTACCTCGTGTTCCAGCGATGCCCACACACTTCCTGCTTGCCGTGACTCTGCAGACAGCTTCTCAAAGAACTCCTCCATCAGATCACCCAGAAACGGTAAGTGGCCTTTATTTTACACACTTAAAATAAAATAATACACTTACCTACATTTATAGACTCATACACACATTTTTTTTTGCATTTTTCATTTTGCACTTGTATGCACTTGTATGCACTTGTATGCACTTGTATGCACTTGTATGCACTTGTATGCACTTGTATGCACTTGTATGCACTTGTATGCACTTGTATGCACTGTCACACAACGTACATATTTAGGGTGATTTTTCTTTGTACGTAAAACATTGTGTGCGATAAATGCGGCAAACTGCAACATTTTTAGGTGATTTTCAGAAATGTAAAAATCTCTACGTCTAGAAAAGCTTTGCAGTTTGGTAGTTTGGTGTAGAAAGACGTCTTTATCTTTGTTTGGATTCGTCATAATGTGTACTTTCCAAAAACATATGGTTTTGGAGGGTCTTGAGGCACATAATATGAAGTCAAGCGTCTATGTTCACAAAAGGCGAATCGGCAGCGGAGAAAACTCATATGCACTATTTACATTTGGGGTCTGCACATGCCTGCTGCCTTGGGATATCAATGCATATTGGGCATCAAACTGTTCAGTAGACCCTTGGCATCAGTATTTATGGTGTTTTCAATTGTATGTAAGAAGTTGGGTGAGAGAAATGCGGCCAATTGCAATATTTTTAGGCGATTTTCCGAAATGTAAGTGTATACAAGTGAGAAATCTCCATAAAACTATATATATTTGGTATTGCCGTGTTCAGGAGACACAGACCTTTCCAAATCGTCTGTGTTCTCGTACATAAAATAAATGATGTTTCTGATATATGTGATTGTTCTTTGTGAAACATGATTTTTTTCATTTTATTAGACACTTAGAAGGCTATATTTTTTTATAGAAGTAGAATTACACCAAAATACTTGCTTATTTTGAAAGTTCAGGTTGTCCTGAAAAAAAACTATATTGTTTTCCTGTGTAAACTAAAAGACCGCCTCAGGAAAGGCCCTTAAAGTGAAAGAGTGCAAAATATCTAAAAACTGCTTGGCAGTAGATGTTCTCATCTAGGACAAAACTGCTGGCAGGGAAAGGGTTAAATGTACGATTTGCCAATCAACTAAAAAGACCATTTCAAGCGATATTGTCTACATACTCTGTCTGCTCTGCATGCGTATGTCAATCTCTTTGTTTGTCTTTGGGTTTGTTCTGGGAGTTTGTTGGCATTTGGAAATGTCTTATAGGGGGCCCCAAAGTGTTTAATTACGTGCTGGGGATAGCTATGCTTATCATTAACCTGAATATGTTCTTAACATTTCTTGTGATAATATGCGGGAGTGGTCAAAACTGGCTTCCATTTTGGCCCTCCACCACATAGCCCAAAAAATCCTGTCCCTCGGTACCACCAAGTAGGACAGCCCTGCTTTATAACAATTGCTAAACAACTGGTACACATGTTCTCTCGCACTGGTATTCCCAAAGAAATACTTACTGATCAATGCATTTCATTTATGTCTAAGGTGACAAAAGATTTATGCTAGTGGCTAAAAATTACACAGCTAAGAACATCAATATATCATCCTCAGACAGATGGGCTTGTAGAGAAAATTCTTAAAAGGGTTATGAAAAAAGATAGCAAGTACTAGGACTGTTTTCCATCAGGGAAGTACCCCGAGTTTCTAACATTTTCAGCAAATTAATTGTAGGAGTATGTTATAGACCCCCTAATGTAAGTGAGGAGGAGGAGGCGGCTAATTTCCTGATGCAAATAGAAAAGGCTGCTAGTTTGGGGAAAGTAATGATAATGGGGGTTTTAATTACCCAGATATTGACTGGGACAACAGTACTGCCAGGCCAGCTAATGGGGACAAGTTTATAAACTTGTTGCAAGACAAATTTATGGCACAAGTTGTTGAGGAGCCAACCAGAAAAAATGCTATACTGGATCTAGTGATCTCTAATGACCCAGAATGTATGGCAAATGTGCAAGTAATTGAACCCCTGGGTAATAGTGACCATAATGTGATATGTGCAAAAAACAAGCTTTCAGAAAAGCTAATTTTAGTGCCTTGAGGGCTGCCCTTCAGAGCATAGATTAGGGCATTATGTTTTCATCTAAAACACAGAACAGAAATGTATGTCATTAAAATGAGAGCGAATTATTTCTGTTCTCAATTTATTCCCTGAAGGATTAAATGGAGAAGCACTAAGAATTACCCTATATGACTTAATATAGAAGTAAAAAAGTTAATAGGAAAGAAGAAAAAGGCATTTAAAAACTACAAGTCTGTTGAGACAGAAGCTGCAGTTAATGAATATGAACACTATAATAAATGTTGTAAAAGAGCAATCCGGAAGGCAAAGATAATTAATGAGGAGCGTATTGCGGCTGAGGTGAAGACTAACCCTAAAATTAATTAAAGTATTTTAATAGTAAAAAGATGCGGGTTGAAAGTGTTGATCCTTTAAATAAAGGTATCAATATGAGTCAGAGTTCCCAGGCTCACTTTATAGCTGCACTGTTGGCTCAGCTCAATCTAGTCAGTGGCTGACTCATGATATGATTCATAAAGCTTTAATAAAAATGAATGTGTCACGATCGGCACCCTAAATCCAGAACCAGTGCTAGGCTCCCTGGTCTTGGCTCTTGCTTCTGCCTTTAACAGATGCCTTTCACTTTGGGAGGAGCCCTCAGCTAATTGGATGCCGCCAGGCCTTAATAAGAGAGAAGCCAAGCAAAGGTTCTGGATGAGCAAAGGGGCATGGTCATTAGCAAGGTTTTGGATGGAAGGTACAATTCAAGGAGCAGACAAAAGTGTAGTCGGACAGGCCGGGGTCGGTGCAGGCAGAATACATGCAAAGTCAATCAATCAGGCCAGGGTCGATACAGCATTCAGGTATAGTCAGGCAGGCAAGGTTCAATACTGGTAGAAAGTATTCAAGAATAGTCAGGCAGACACAGATCAGGATAATCAGAGTTCAGAGTAGTCAAGCAGGCAAGGGTCAGATTTGGCAGCGTTCAGAATAGTCAGGCAGGCAGGGGTCAAAACAGGAATCAAACACACCCAGGATACTAGCAAGTAGACCTAACAATGGGCAATGAGTTTGTGCACAGAGCAATTGCTGCCATTGCAATGATGTCATGAACCTCACAACGCACCAAAACCCGGAAGTGCCAGCCCCTATTTCTGATTTTCTCAGATTCACTTTCAGCTGATGTCATTCCAATATTTAAAAAGGGATTACGATCTCGGCCTGGCAATTAAAGGCCAGTAAATTTGACATCTGTGGTGGACAAATTATTTGAATGCTTATTAAGAGATCACATTCAAAATTGTTTCCTAGTGAATGGCATTATGAGAGGCAATCAGTATGGCTTTATGAAGGATAAGTCATGTCAGACAAATCTGCTTGTTTTACATTATGAGGTAAGTAAGATGCTGGACAGTGGGGGAGCAGTAGATGTGCTTGATACCCTGGCCCCACAAATGACTGCTTTCTAAACTAAGGTCTGTTGGGCTTAATGAAGTAGTTTGCACATGGATAGGAAACTGGCTACAGGATCGGGTACAGAGGGTGGTTGTTAATGGTACATTCTCTACTTGGAGTAAGGTTCTTAGTGGGGTCCCTCAGGGCTCCACTTTTATTAACTTGTTCATTAATAACTTATTGGAGGTTATTGTGAGCAGGGCCGGAACTAGGGGTAGGCAGAGTAGGCACGTGCCTAGGGCGCAAAGCTGAGGAGGCGCCAGGCACGTACCTGCTCTGTCGCCTACCCCGTGTCCGGTCCCGTCTGCTGCTGGTGGCGTGCGCATAAATGCTCTTCTGCATATTTCGCGCATGCGCGCCGGTGTGAAATTTCGCGCATGCGCAGTCAAGCGCGCACAGAGCCGGCGCTGTGGCCCGCCAGGTTGCCTAGGGCGCCTGGCCGGGTTGGCCCGGCTCTGATTGTGAGTAATATATCAGTGTTTGCAGATGACACAAAACTGTCCAGCCCAATTAATTCCATCCAGGATGTGGCATCCTTGCAACGGGATCTTGACAAACTGGCAATCTGGGCAGCTAAGTGGTAAATGAGATTCCCTTTCTACAGTTGGGCACAACCTGTAACAAAGAAACAAGTCAGAGCATTTCTGGGTATTGTGGCATATTACAGGAGGTTTATCCCAAATCTTGCCACCATTTCAGCATCTTAATTGACTTAACAAAGGGTAACAAATCTGTATTGGTCAAATGGTCCTGTGCTGAAAGCTGCTCAATGTGAACAGCCATTATTGATTAACCTGATTTCAGCTGCCTCTAAGTCTGACGTGGGGTTAGGGACTGTCCTGTCAGAGGTAGTTGATGATAAGGAACACCCAGTGGTGTGTTTGAGCCAAAACTCACCCCACCTGAGAAAAACTGCAGTACTGTAGAGAGTCTGGCTATCAAGTAGACTCTCAAATCTCTAAAGTACTATCTATTGTTTTGCCACTTTAGTGTAACAAATACTTACCTGGTGCGGCAGGGATGCCTGCTGCACCATAAGCAGGGACGCCCGTCACGCCGCACTGATTCTACTCAAGTGCTGGATATCTGGATCTCTGTCAGGCTTACCGGTGTGATCCAGGCGGAGAAGGAGCTGGAGCTGAAGATCTTGAACTCACAAGCGCCTCACACAACCACTACCCACCTGGGATGGAACAGGGAGCAGGGTTGTGGAGAGTAGCCAATGAGACTATCAAACGCGGTACAGAGGATAAGGCAAGGCCGTAGTCAGGAAGTCCGAGGTCAGGGCAGGCAGCGAGGTTCGTAACGATAAGACAAGCAGAAGAGTCGAGGCAGGCAGCAGAAATCGTAGTCCAGGTTCAGGCAGGGTCACAACAGGCAATTCAAGTAGTAAGAGATGCTAGGGTTTCAGTAATAAACCTAATAACCAGGCAATGCATGTTAGTCTGAATCTGGTTTAAATGCATATCTTTTGGCGCCAAACTAGCGTCCTCACGCTGACGTCGCGGAACTGACGCCAGCGCGTCCGTCATAGGTGTTTCCGCCTACGTCCCTGCGCCCGCGACCGTCGCCGTCACCACCGCGTCAGCGACCGTCGCCGGCGTCACGCGCCGGCGCGCATTAACGCGCCCGCGCCGAACGGAACGCATGCGTACATTCTTACATTGCCCCCCATAAAGGAGCGGCCTCAGGACGCGACAACCAGCAGGCTTACCAGGATAAGTTCCATGAAATCTGTCCAACAACTCAGGAGCGTGGATGTTGGATGCCGGTTCCCAAGAATTTTCTTCCGGACCATAACCCTTCCACCTCACCAGGTACTGGAGCCGTTTGCCTCTTAATCTGGAATCCAGGATCTCTTCCACCTCAAATTCCTCTTGACCGTCAACCACCACGGGAAGCGGTGGAGGAGCCGAACGCCCAGGAAATCGGAACATCGAGACTGGTTTTAAAAGAGCAGCATGAAATACAGGATGTATTTTCCAGGATGCTGGAAGTTTAAGCTGGAAGGCCACAGGATTGACTTGGCGGATGATAGAAAAAGGACCCAGGAAACGTTGACCCAACTTCCTACTGGGACAAGAAAGCTTAAGGTTAACAGTTGATAACCACACACGGTCACCCACCTTGAACTCTGGGTCGCTTCTCCGCCTCCGATCAGCGTAAGTCTTGAAATTTTGTTGCGCCTTCCTCATGTTTTCTTGGAGCCTTTGAAAATTATTCGATAGAAAAGTTAATCTTTCCTTGACAGCGGGAACTAAAATATCAGAAACAATGGCAGAGGGAAAAGTTACTGGATGAAGACCATAATTTGCGAAAAAAGGGGACTGATTAATTGATGAGTGATGGGAATTATTATAGGCAAACTCCGCAAAAGGAAGAAGATTGACCCAATCGTCTTGGAGGTAAGAAGAATAACATCTCAGGTCACCAAAATAATCTCTTGGCCAAGACAATAGTTTTCTTTATACCTGGATGACCTGCCAATTTAGACTCATGACTATTTTTAAGAACCTCCAAACGCATTGATTCTGGGACAAAAATCTTGCCTTGATGAAAAAGAAGACCTTCCTTAGGCAGTAACAATGGTTCAGAAATGTTTAAAGAAGCGTCCTTAATTCTATCCACCAGGGTTGGTTGAAGCAGAAGAAAGTTATTAGAATTTAGAATTGTCTCAGGAGCCAAGGAAACCTCGTTTTCAGAAGAAAACATTCGAGATAAAGCATCTGCTTTAACGTTTTTTGATCCAGGTCGGTAAGTAAGATGAAAATTGAATCTCATAAAAAATAACGCCCATCTTGCTTGTCTGGGTCTAAGCCGTTTAGCTGAACATAAATATTCCAGATTCCTGTGATCAGTAAAAATGAGAATCGGATGTTTAGACCCTTCGAGGAGGTACCTCCATTCTTCAAGTGCCAGCTTGATAGCGAGTAATTCACGGTCAGCCACATCGTAATTACACTCACTCTTGGCCAGTTTACGAGAAAAGAAGGCAACAGGAAGAAGATCCTCTTGAAACCCAGTTCTCTGAGACAACACAGCACCCACCGCAAGTTCTGAAGCATCTACCTCCAGAATGAAAGGAAGGGAAACGTCAGGATGGTGAAGAATTGGACCTGAAGTGAAGAGTGTCTTCAATTTCTCAAAAGCCTCCTGAGCCTGAGAAGACCAAACAAACTTTTGATTATTGCGCGTCAGTTCAGTGATTGGAAGAATGACTTGAGAAAATTTTTTTTATAAATTTTCTATAAAAATTTGCAAAGCCGATAAAACGTTGAACGGCCTTCTTAGAAGATGGAATCGGCCAATTAAGAATTGCAGAAATCTTCCTTGAGTCCATCTGAATACCCTGAGGAGAAATACAGAACCCCAAAAAATCTACAGATGATTGTTCAAACACACATTTCTCAACTTTAGCATATAACTGATGAGTGCGTAGACGGGCCAGAACCTTCTTCACATGAACTCTGTGTTCTTCCAAAGAATTAGAAAAAACAAGAATATCATCTAAATAAATGATGACAAATATATCGAGGAAGTCCCTGAAAACGTCGTTAACAAAATGTTGAAAAGTTGCAGGAGCGTTGCAGAGACCAAAGGGCATGACCAGGTATTCAAAATGCCCGTAACGAGTACGAAAAGCTGTCTTCCATTCATCGCCCTCTCTTATTCGGACCAAATTGTAAGCGCCCCGAAGATCCATTAGTGCATAGTGCAGGGAGATTCAGGGGCAATTCTTACCCCTCTGCTGACCTGAAATGGCTTTTGTGCTGCTGTACCCACTCTCCGATTCTCATCATACCAGAGCCAGAGGAGTCCACATCACTAGGGCAGAGAGTGCAAATTTGGTAACCAGAATTTTGGCTCTTAAAGTTCTGGGGCACTGCTGCAAGTTTCTCAACTCACTTAATTGGAGCACCCTTATACAGAGTATGGTAAACATAGGCAGCGTAGGGCAGGCAGAGTATGGCACGTACAGATAGAGTAGGCCAGGCAGAGTTTGGCGCACACAGGTTAAATAGGGGAGGCAGCATAGGGCATGCAGAATATGGCACACATAGGAAGATCAGGACAGGACACAGGACTATGCAAGTAACCAATCATGGCCACTCTAAAATAAACAGTACACAATGCTAGTGCTACTCCAACAGTTTTTCTGAGATGTGAGCATGTGGACACTTACAGTCTGAGATGTGAACAATGAAGGGCCTTACAGGTGTGATCATTTAAAGGTTTTACCAATCAGGGTTTTACAGGTGTGAACAATGCAGGAGATTACAGGTGTGAACAAAGCAGGAGTTTTACAGTTTGAATCTGAGGTGTCAACAATATATGGGCCTGCCTATTAATCTTAGTTCTGATACCTTTTAATGTCATCCAGACTTCAGTGGAACACCAACAACACTGTTTTAGAGGATATATTCCATAAATGAATTGCCTCTGGATAGCATGTGGCATAATCCAGAACTACCAGTACATACTACATGGGTGTCCTCTAAAAGACACCAGCAATGGCCAAATTAAATCCATAGCAATTCATTCAAAAAGAACCTCTATGATATACAGAGGTACTGGCAGGTATAGGAGAGGTTAGCTGACACTCTGGGCAATACTCATATTTTTTTTTACTCTGGCCAGAAAAACCTCTGCTAAATAGGTTATTTGGTTTTATCACATCCCAGATGACTTCCCAACAAATGTTTATGGGTCACAGCTAATACCATTCTCCTGTGTGGTTGGGAATGGGTATCGCTAGCTGCTCCACTACTTCCCTACATATTTTATGAACTTGGTACAGCAAATTCTAATTCAGAAGATAGGTGAGTCAAACCAGGAATCAGAATAATCAGATAACGCTCAGTGTCAGTAATAACCTTGCAACCGACTGTAGGCCCCGGTGTCTCGTTAATATGAAATGCGCATTCGGTGCATCCCTACCAAATACTGGTACTGGACTCTTCTCCTCTTAGAATCCAAAATTGATTCAACTTCCACACCTTCTACTAATGGAGGCAGGACGTTGTGAAGTCCTTCATCTGAACCAATTATTGACCACAGATTTCAACAGGGCAGCACGGAAAACAGGATGGATCTTGTAAGAATATGGTAGTTTCAACTTAAAAACCACTTCATTTACTTGCTTGATGGTCGGAAAGGGACCTATAAATCTTTGTCCAAGTTTCCTTGAAGGACAAGGGAGTTTAATATGACAAGTAGACAGAATTTTTTAAATTGTTCTGAGCTTGCTTCATAGTTAGCTGGATCTTAAGGGAATTGTCCGCAATAAAAGAAAGTCTGTCTTGAACTGCTGGTACAGAACTTAGGAACTTAGTTAGGAAGGACCCGTGAATGAAGGCCATAGTTGGCAAAAAAAGAGTTTGTTTAATGGATGAATGCAAGGAATTATTGTATGCAAATTCTGCAAAATACAAGAGCTTATACCAATCATCTTGAAGGAAAGAAGAAAAACAATGTAAGTATTGTTCCACTGTCTGATTGGTTCTCTGTCTGTCCATTGGATTTCACATGAAAAGAAGTAGAAAGCGCCAACTTTATCTTCAGAGACTGAAATGACCTCATCTGGTACCCCATATAAATGTACAATCTCTCTGATAAAGACTTTAGCAGGAGCAGGTGCCGACGGAACACTAGAAAGGGGAATAAAATGAGCCATCTTTTGATAACCGATCGACCAGAACAAAGATGGTATTATACCCCTGAGACAATGGCAACTCAACAATGAAGTCCATGGAGACCGGACCCCACAGTCTGTTTGGAACTGGCAAGGGGCGAAGCAAACCCTGTGCTTTAGAGTGAGAGTCCGTGCAACGAGGACAAACTTTGGAGGAAATGACTTTCCTATTACAGTCTTTGACCATTCCAGGCCAATAAAAAGATCTTTTAGCTAATTAAATTGTCTTGCGAAGACCCATGTGTCCCGCCAAAAGGTTATCATTAAGAATGTCCAGTCGAAACCACAACCGCATCGCTATAGAACAAAAGTCCATCTTTACTTAGAAGGTCAGAAGGTAATGTTGATGAAGAGTGTTCCGTTACTTCAGTTCACTTTGTAGTAATGAAAAATTTAGAGGATGCAAGATTAGTGATGGGCGAATGAATTCTGTTGCACTGAAAAAAAATTATAGTATAGTCGCACACAAAAACATTGTCGCGTATCAAAATTATTCAGACACCCTTTGACTTTAATGTATTTGGCTAAAATTGACGTGCATCAAAATAATTTTGATGTCCACTGACTTCAATGCGTTTTTTGGGACAAATTTGACCATCACTATGCAAGATGGTATCAGGTAGGATTTTAGCATCTTTCTCAAAAAACATGTGAGAAAGAGCATCTAGTTTCTGGTTTTAGGATCCAGGCCTATATGCGATATGGAAATTGAGTCAGGAAACAAACAATGCCCAAGGAGCCGCCTAGGCCTTAGGTGCTTGAGAGTATGCTCATACAGTATTCAAGATTTCGGTGATCCACATAAATGAAAATGGAAGTTTTTCAGAAAAGAAAGCCACAGGATGAAGAAAATTTTCAATTACAAAATGATCATGAAAGTCTCTGAAAATGTCATTAACAAAATGCTGAAAAGTAGAGGGTGCATTACAAAGGCCAAAAGGCATAACAAGATACTCAAAATGGCTGTAGCGAGATCGAAAAGCTGTCTTCCACTCGTCGCCTTCATGGATTGTTAGTAGTTTGTATGCTCCACGTAGGTCCAATTTGGAAATGATCTTAGCCTCAAGTTGATTTTGGAACTCGGAAATTAGCGGCAGAGGATAACGATTCTTTATGGTAACGGAATTGAGCTGTCGATGCAGGGTCGAAGTGAGTGATCCTTTTTTCTCTACAAAAATAATACCAGCACCAGCTGGAGAAGTGGATGGACGGATAAATCCTTCATCATTATAGCTCTTCAGGACTGCTAGTTCAGGTTTGGATAACGGATAGATCTGACCAAACGGAATAGATGCTCCTGGAAGAAGGTAAATAGGGCAGTCATATATACGATGAAGAGGAAGGGTATCTGCTCCTTTTTCATTAAAAACATCCACGAAATTCATGGAGGTAAGTTGGAATACTTGCCAGACGTGGCTCACTAAAAGAGCACACTGCCAAAGTACTAGAAATTTCTGTTAAATGAGAGGAACAAGTCTCAGAATTGAATTGAATAACTCCTGTGCTCCAATTTATTCAAATGAAACAGTTTCTGCATGATTAGAGTCCAGAATAACTCTTAATGGCAAAGTTTCTAGAGTCCCCATTCCAGAAGTAATGGGAGAACCATCCACCGTTCTTACTAACAATGGTTGCTGTTTTGGACGAGTAGGAATAGCATGTTTCTCAATGAGACCCAAGTCCATGAAGCAACCCATGCCCCCAAATCACTGACCACTGAACTTCTGAACTGCCCCAGGGACCACTGTAAATAAACAGGTAGTCTTTGAGAAGATGATTCCCTATAGGAAGAACATGTAGCCAACTTAAGAGTCTTGACCTTACCCCCTGTTCATGTGGGTCAATCTTGTAAGAAGTGGCCAGACTGCCCACAGTAGAGATACAAATTCAGTTGACGTCTGCAGATGCGCTCCTCGGGAGATAAAGTGGACCTCACAAAACCAATCTGCACGGGTTCAGGGGACTAGAATCAGAAGTGGATGTAGAAGGATGGAAATTCAGAGGGCCTTAGAAAGTACCCAGGAAGCATAACTTGGTTGGAATCTCTCAGCTCGTCTTTCCCTGAGACAACGGTCAATTTGAATAGCAAGATTAACTAAATCTTGCAATTCTCGAGGCCACAAAAGCCTCAATTCTCGAGGCCACAAAGGCCCGGGCCTAGGGCGGCAAAATTTCAGGGGCGACATGCCATCCTGCTACATCCTAAGGAGCACCGGGTGCTCCGGTATTTAAGAGCGCAATCGTGTGCGCACAGGGGCCGGCGTTAGGTCTGTTCAGCTGGCGTTAGGACCGCACGGCCACAGGAGGGGGCGCGTGCAAAGCTTTCTCACTGGCCTCAGGGCACTGCTTGAATAAATCCAGCCCTCACGGTAGCTGGACTGGCAGGAGTACTCGGTCCTTGGATGTGTATTTGTATCTGTTGATATCCTCCCTGGAGATCACTTACTGCTTAAGTTAATACCATCAGTTGTTGCAACAAGAGGTCCAGGGGCAGTGGCGTAATGAGATGTTACCAGGCCCCACAGCAAATTTAATTTAGGGCCCCAAACCATTGGTAAGTTGACCTATTTTACCAAGACATATTGAAATTGTATATCAATTAGGGACTCACTGGGCCCTCTACAAGCCTGGGCCCCCCTGCAACCGCAGGGTCTGCTTCCTCTGTAGTTACGCCCCTGTCCAGGGGCGAGTCAGTGGAATCCCCAGTTGGCTCCATGAAGTCCCTGGCGAGGTTATACTGTCAGGCTTACCTCAACCAGAAGTCAGGAACTGGAAAACAGATGAATGGAGCCTCTCCCTATGCCTCCCACTGAAATTTTAGGGCCTGAATATGGAGACAGGGCGAATTCAAATAAGAAGTAGCAGAGGTGCTAGAAACGGAGCCCAGTTTTGCAGAGTCTAATACCAGGTACATCAGGGGTCAGGCAAAAATCAAATCCAAATACAGGCTGGAGGGTCGAGTCAGGCGGCAATCAGAATGGTTGAACGGAGCAGAAGATCGAACCAGGGAATCAGAAGAAGATCAAAGTCACAGAGGATAGCCTAGTCAAACCAGGAATCAGAATAATCAGATAACGCTCAGTGTCAGTTAGAAGCGAAGATCACCTCGCATCTGACTGTAGGCTCCAGTGTCTCTTTAATGCACAATGCATATGTGTCAGTTCGCAACAAAAATGTGCGTGCGCCGGTGCATCAAAATGCGTGCATCAACATTTCGGTTCATGGTCTAGAACTTTTTTCAAGATGCATTATCATTACCAAATGTAATACAAAAATGTATACAAAATTTAAAACCATCATTACCCCATCTATTATGGGACATCACATACGCTCAAAAGTCATAGGGGCAAATTCACTAAACGTTACTTTGCTAGCGTTACTTCGCTAGCGTTTGGCATTTTCGTTACTGCGCAAATTCACTAACGAACGCTGGCGTAGATTCGCTAGTGTTACTTCGCACCCTTACGCCTGGCGAATTATCGCTACGGACGTGTAATGGAATCTACCTCAAGTCGTCAAGATGGCGTCCAAGATGGCGACCACCTGCCTCACCACATGGCTCCTGCTGGGCACAGCTCTATGACCTCACCTTCTTCCCACTCCCGGATTGGTCGTCGGCGACGGAACGGACGCCGGCGTCAGAATCGGGCGCCGGCGTCAAGACGTCAGCGTGAGGACGCTGGCGTCTGCGTCTGACGCAAGCGCGTCAAAATTTGGCGCCAACCCAGAGACTATTTAAACCTACTTCCCCTTCCAGTCCTTGCCCAACTATAGGTTCCTGCTACTGAGTTCCTGGGTGTTATTATCTATTTGATTCCTGTGTACCGATTCCTGCCTGTTCTTCGATTTTGCTTGTCTTCTGCCTGGTCTGACCTTTTGCCTGTATTTTGACGATTCTTTGGATAAACCCTTTTATACCTCGAACCTGGTCTGGTCTCCTCTTTGGTCTACACTATTACTGTGCCTTCGGGCCCTTTACAGTATAGTTGGGCCATGGACCCTTCGGAGGAGACTCCAGCTCCACCTGATGTCGGTGGCGCTATCCGCGGTTTGGCTTCCCGCATGCAGTCATACGAAGCCCAGCAGTCACACTTCGGTCAGGCTCTGGAAGCTATCCTAGACAAGTTGTCGGCATTGTCACCTGTGGCCCCGGTCCCTGTGGCCGTTCCTGCAAGCCCACTTCAGCCTTCGGAACCTCGCATTCCTGCGCCTCCCCTCTACAGCGGTGATCCTGATGCGTGCAGAGGTTTCATCAACCAGTGCGAGATCCAGTTTGCCCTGCTGCCAGGTCAGTTCGCATCCGAACAAGCTAAAGTGGGGTACATGATTACTCGCCTGCAGGGGAAGGCTTTGGAGTGGGCATCACCTCTGTGGGAGAAGAGGGACCCTTTGATTGACAACGCCAGTGCCTTCATCCGTGAACTTCGGGTTGTCTTTGATGCCCCTGGCCGAGCTACGGCATCCTCTGCTCGCCTGTTCCAGATTCAGCAAGGCACTCGCTCTGTTCCAGAGTACGCTATTGAGTTCCGCACCCTAGTGGCGGAGACCACCTGGAACAATGATGGGTACCATGCAGCCTTCTACAACGGCCTAGCCATGCGGATCAAAAACGACTTGGTCTCCCGGGAAATTCCTTCTCAGTGGGAGGATCTGGTGGCGCTGGCTATAAAAGTTGACACCCGACAGAGGGAATTTCAACTCCAGGAAAACTGAGGGTAGCTGCCTGCTTGGCCCTGCAAACATAGATAGATTTCACTGTGACCGATGAAAATATTTTAACCTGGCTGATCAATTTTCTGACAGATGTCGGACGAAAAATCATACAATGTACGATCATTTGATTCCAACTAACTTCATGATAATTTTACGGATTGGTTGGATTGCACTAAAATTGGTCGTTCATCAAAGAAAAAATTTTGCATCTATGGGGACCTTTAGAGCAGAGAGAGTCTGTCTGACAGCCCCCTCTGATCTATTGCTAATTACTGCCTCCACAAGAAAAAAAAAAAACAGAACGAAACCAGGTACACTAACCTTGTGGGAGGGCACGGGTGTGCACAGGCTGCTGCTTTGCTTATCAGGAGAGTGATCCTCTTCTTCTTTTCCCGCGCTCTCTGCTGCAGTTCAGTTGCTATGGGGACCAATGTATGGAGGCCAGGTGGGGACAACTCCGGTATGTTCAGGGAAAAACATCAATCGCGGTCTACCAGAAACGTAAAAGTGATCGACTGGTAGAACGCGATCATCTTGGGCACCCTTGAGTTAGATGAAGCTTATATTATATTTTCAGTTTCAAGATTGTTCTCTTTAATTGTTCCTTTAAATTCTTGGAATGAAGACAGCTGCTGCACCCGATCCTGATGCAAAGGCACATTTTCCTCTCTGCATAAATATGTGAAACCACATATCTTTTTAACACATTTATATCAGTTATATAATATTAAAGACCATGTAATATGAGGTGTTTTCTCTGCCAGTGTATCACAACAGATCTGCTTTTTTTCTGTCCCAGAATCACTGTGCATTGATGGGCAGAGCATTGGCCTGGATTGGGCTAGCTTTGAGGGTGAAATGCATTCTTGCTTACACACAGAAATCCAGCCCATCTGTGTAATAACAGGCTCATGGCGGACTGTCCGTTAACAGTGATTCTGGGCAGAAGGAAGTGGATGAGTTGTTCCTCACCCTCATTTTCAAGATTGTCCCTTTAACTATTCCTTTAAAGACTTCTCTTGGAATGAAGACAGCTGCCGTACCTGATCCTGATGCAGAGTTCCTTGAGTGACCTGGCAGAAAGCGACATGTCTTCCTGTCTGCATCAATATGTGAAACCACATTTATTTTCACCTTATTTATAGAGTACCTCCCAACTGTCCTGTTTTCAGTGGGACAGTCCCGGTTTTGACAGTCCCAGACTTTAACTGATGCCAGAAAAAGATACACAGTTTCTGAAACTTAACTAAATTAGAGGCTTTTTGGCAGAGAGCCCAGAATACTCAGCACCTGCACTTTGATACCTTTGTAACTATCAGTTTCAGGCTGATTCCCGTCCTGTCAGTTCACATTGATTTCTGGGCAGTGGATCAGTGGTTTCTCCCCTGCTATGAAAACCTGGTGTTAAAACAACTTCCTCCTTTGCAGTTCTCTAACCTGTTAACAGTCAGTGACCAATCAGTGACTTGAAGGGGGGGGCCACATGAAACATAACTGTTCAGTTAGTTTGCTTTTAATTCTGACCTGCATGCTAAGGATCTAAAGCAAACTAACTGAACAGTTTTGTCCCATATAGTGTCGGACAGGCCCACCAGGATACCAGGAAAACTCCCGGTGGGCCCAGGTGTCAGTGGGCCCTCTTGCTGCTATTCATTTGGCCTATTTCATGGTCATTATCGATTTCTATGAAAATTATAAAGATAAATAGATGGATTAATAGATTATAGTATGTAAAGAAAAGAGACTAGGAGAACAAAAGTTGAGTGAGGAGAGGAAGAATAATAGTACTGAGAGTGGGCCCCTGGTCTAAGGTTTTTGGGTGGGCCCCTGAGGTAGCAGTCCCAGTGGGCCCAGGACCCCCAGTCTGACACTGCTCATATAAACCTACAATCTGCTGACTAAAGAGTATAGAGAGTTGCAAAGCAGGAAGTAGTGTTTTGGTTATTATGTTAGAAGTTAATTCACATTAAAGTGATACGGACACGTTCCTATAAAAATAAAAATAGTGCTGTCCAATTTATATGGTACAGAGGGCCTTAATTTTTCTAATCTACATGGTGGAGGGCCGATAATGGAAGCCAGTGTTAGCCACTCCCTGTTTTTAGACCACACCCACTTTAAACCACACCCATGTTACCACAAGACCATGTCCACATTAATAGCACACCAAAAAAACTGATGGTTGGTGCTCCCTGCAGGGATCAGGGCCGGAACTAGGGGTAGGCAGAGTAGGCGGCTGTCTAGGACTCCATCGTTAAATTTTTTTTTTTTTTTCATTTGAAGCATTTATTTAATAATTTGTTTCAGTAATCATGGTCACTCAGTCGGGTGGAATCCTCATCCTTCACCTTCTCCTCTTGCCGGCAAGTAATAGCTCCTTCTGTGCGGTGCGGCAGTGCAGCGTGACGTGCGTATATGCGTCAATGACGTCACTGATGCGGTTGGGTGGCAGAGAGCTGGCGGCCTGCTTGGTGTGGGTCGTGCTTGCTGCTCTCAGCCTTGCACAGTTGCACTGAACTGAAGACATTCTTTCTATTACTGTGAAAGTGTGAAGAGCTTCCTGCTGGCACAGCCAGGTACAGATTTGGGCCGGTGGGCATATATTGCTGTTGCTGCTGGGCTGGGCGCTGGCACAGGTAAATACTTGGGGCAATATGATGTGATCAGATTTATTTTTGGCTGCTGCTGGCACAGGTAAAGATTGGGGGCAATATGGTGGCTGCTGGAGGGCTGTATGATGGATGGCTGCTGAACTTGCTGGTATAGGTATGGGGGGGGTAGTATGATGGATGGCTGATGGATGGCTGCTGGGCTTGCTGGTACAGGTATGGGGGGCAGTATGATGAATGGCTACTGGCACAGGTACAGGGGGGCCTGTATTATGGATGGCTGCTGGGCTTGCTGATACAGGGTCCATAATATAAATGAAAAAGTGTTGTACACTTTCTTGCTTTCTTTCTTTAAAAACCATCATGGTAAGGAGGTAAATGGTAATGCAGGACAGGGGGGCGCTGAAGCTCTTGCCTAGGGTGTCATATTAAGACATACCCTTAAATCCATATGCCTCATCCTCCCCTGTGTATTATACATTACCCCAGCATATGATTAAACACCTTAGGGGCCCTAATAATAATTTTCAAATGCTAACAAACCCCCAGAACAAATACCAGGCTTATGTTCCATCAGGGAGAGTATAACAAACACAGGGTGCAAAGAGCAGGCAAAGTATGACACACACATGGAGCATAGGGAGAACAGAACAGAGCGAGAGACAGGAAAATCAGGACCAGTCTAATATGTACTACATACAGTGACACAGTGCTGGTGCTGGTGAACAATAGAGGTGTCAGAAGTGTGAACAATACAGGGGGATTACATGTGTGAACAATACAGAGGATTACAGTGTGAATTTGATGTTTGAACTATGCATGGGCCAGTTAATCTCTGTAGTGATACAGTTTAAAGATTACAAATGGTAAAAAGACACAGCAGGCAGACTTTGATATGGAGGGCCACATAAGGGGGGTTGCGTGCCGCCAGTTGGACAGCCCTGGTTTATATAAATAAGATGCTGTTTAAATGTAGGGGCAGCCATTCAAAGCACAGGTTATATAGCAGATAACAGATGCACTCTGGAAAATACCATTGTATTCCATTGTAGAGCTTATCTGTGATCGACTAAGTAACCTGTGCCTTTTCTCCTTTTTCAGCTTGAATGACTGCCCCCTTGACAAAACAGCAGCTTGTTTATATAAATTATAATTCTTTGTGAAGCAAACACATCATTTTTACTAGTGCATTACAACAGTACATTATATCTGAATTACTTTAAAACAATTAATTTTTTTGCTGTGACTGTTCTTTTAATTGGCTCCTGCTAAAAACGGACCATACTGTGTGTATCCTATATGGAACATAGTCTGAAAGCTCCATTGGGGCACAGACTAATATGAAAGGTGTATTGAATACAGAACCTTTTGTAAAACTGTGTGATATATAGCACTGCTAAATAAAGTATTTTAATTAAGTATACACTAAATCAAATTTTAGACTTGGCTCAATATAGAATCCTCCACAAAATATCTAAACACTAAATCTCAGCACTAATTTATATATTAACATATTAGATAAAAACTGTATAATGTGGAATTTAAAAATTTCTCCTTTAACTTTTCAGTAGTTAAAAATAATATGAATTTTAGGAATCTGTTTGGTTTGGCTGAACATTTTAGATTTTTCTAAATCTTTCAAAAAAAAAACCTGTATTCACATTGTCCATAATAAATAATTTTATGCACATGTAAGATAATGGCCTAGTTAAAATGAACCAAGGGTTTTACTAATGTAAGAAAGCAATTTTAATTACTGCACCTACTATTTTGTAGTATTTACTCCTCATGCCAGTTACTGTCTAGCTTATCTTTTACCATGGAATATTTTAGATGATCTATATGTATTTTTGTTGGGTTCTAAAAAAAAATCTCCATGGTACAACTATCAATCCACGATCCTTGTTAGGTTTCTTATATTTATACTTGAAAACAAAACTTTTGTCATGAGATTTATGGTTGCATTGTTTTGTGAATGTTTTTTGTGGCATGTGACTGCCATGTTTATCTACTGGGTTAATTTTTTTGTCTTGTTCAATCTTCTGAGACTCTTCTTCACTATTCCTCCATCATATGTTCTGTGCAAACGTTATTATTTAACCCTAGTCTTCTGTTTATTTAGATATAATTCTGAGGTTACAAAGATAAAGACAATTTAGAGTTTCTACCTCATCTTCCTACAGAATAATGATAATGAGACGGCTCTGCATTGTGCTGCACAGTACGGTCATACAGATGTGGTGCGTGTCCTGCTGGAGGAGCTGACAGATCCAACAATGAGAAATAATAAGCTTGAGACTCCACTGGATTTGGCAGCCCTGTACGGGCGCTTGGAAGTTGTGAAGCTGCTGCTAAATGCACATCCTAATCTACTGAGCTGCCATACGAGGAAGCACACTCCTTTGCACCTGGCTGCTCGAAATGGGCACAAAGCTGTTGTCAGAGTGTTGCTGGATGCTTTAATGGACATTAATTACCAGGTATTTTTTTTTATTTTTTTTAACTGCTACAATTAGGTTGTTGCACGGTGGTGATAAAACAGGTAATGTGTTTATTATTGTATATAGTTATAAAAAAGTGCAGTCCTTTATTAAAAATCTGTATAGGAATAATGGTTAGTTGTGTGATGAAAGCAGACTGATCCTTTAAACCCCCGTGGTATGTGTCCTTGTAAAGTACTTCCCCAGTTCTATAAAATGGAGCAATCTCATTGGTTAGATGTTCAGGTGGAATTTTGTGTTGCATATGTGATTAAACCTTAGAACCTAGATGAATGTTTTCTCCTTTGGCAGTAGTTTTCTTCTTATAGTATATGCATTGAGCAGTTGTGGATTTGTGGGATTTAAAGCTCATAGCTCTTTAAAACCCCTAGTTGAATTTTTTTTTTCCCCTTTGTTGCAATATCCTGCTGCGTAGGTCTATCATAATTATGAGATGGCACAATCTGATTTGTCAAATAGGGGACATGTGATTATGGGATAAATTACCTATTTGATACTGAGAGCACCTTTGAAACCCACTTAGTTACATGATTTGTCCTTTGTCATAATTTGCTGATTTGATTTTTGGACAAATTACATTAGCAGCTGACTAATTCAATAATACTATGAAAAGGTGCATTCTGATTGGTCATATGGGCAGGCATGTGATTTTGTGGTAAATTTATTCCAAACTGAGGCTCAGCACCTCTGAAGAACCCTTGGTACGTATTTTGTGGATGCGGACACTTGATTTATGGTTTAAGGAATTCCTTCATTATTTTTGTGGTATGCATATTTACTTGATTTCATGCTGATGAATCTGTGGGAATGTGCCCCCCCCCTGCACTGGTAAAACTGGCATGTTTGCTTCAGAAACACAGCTATAGTTTATATAAACAAACTTCTATGCAGCCATGGGGGCAGCCATTCAAAGCTGAAAAGGATAAAAGGTACAGGATACATGGCACATAACAGGTAAACTCTTTAACATAAAATGGGATTCTTCAGAACTTATCTGTTATCTACTATGTGTCCTGTGCTTGAATGGCTGCCTCCATGGCTACACAGCAGCTTGTTTATATACAGTATATTTATTTTTCTGAAGCAAGCAAGACAGTTTTGTCAGTGCAGGGCAACACTACATTATATTGTCTTTCCTTTAAAACACTTGACTTTTTTGGTGTTACTGTTCCTTTAAATATTTCTGGTCAGGTAATCTCTAAGGCAGCATAGAGAATATAATAAAATTGAGAGAGGAATGAGATGGTTAAAGGGAAAAGATGTACATATAAGATGGTAATATTTAAATATGTTTTCCAGTTTGGTAAGATTTTTTAATATGCCACTTAATATGATATAAGCTATCTGTTGCTTAAGTATTCGTTTTCTAGGTATAGTTTTCCTTTAAGACAGAGGGGCACTGTATGGGACAGCTAGCAGAAGCTTGATCTAGTACTAGTAAAGGCATGCGCACTATAGTTCATAAGAAAGATTACTTCCTGACTGTAAGGATAGTGAACCAATGGGGATACAGTAATGCATGCAAATTAGCTGACATTCACAGTCATTTTTAAATCTTATATTGCCCATACTGAGTGCTGCATAGGGTGTCAGTGTGCTGATGCAGTCCTGTGTCAAATGGGGTCGGCAAACTTTTTAAATTGAAAATAAACCCTCAGCAACAATTGTGCCCAACTGTTAGGGTGGCCGAAAAATAATCTTTAGGTCGTTGGATCATGAGCTGTTAAAATTGTGTTAAAAAAGGTTAGTTCCTCGCATTTTTATGCAATCTTTTTGTTCAACCCACTGACTTAAAGCTGAAAGTCTGCAGTTCAACTGCACCTGAGTTGTTTCATTTAAAATTCATTGTGGTAATATACAGAACCAAAATTAGAAAAAAAATTGTCTCTGCCCAAATATTTATGGACCTAACTGTTTATGAATTTAGACCAGAAACATATTTCATTTTATACATGAAATCTGATTTGAAAAGCCTCATGTCTCTCGAACGTGCCAATACCAGATATGTATAGTTTTAGGGAGATTTAAGACTTCAGTACAGCAAAAACTCCCGGCAGTATATTACCAAATTTTAAAAGCACTAAGGCAGAAAACTGCATACTTTAGATTCCAAGGCCAAGAAGTTCTGAAACAGTAGATTTACCCCAGAAACCCATATATTTTGGAAAAGTACATATTCTGCTGATTCCAAAATGGGTAACTGTCTCTCTACTCCTAACTACCAAACATCAAAGCTGGTCTGAACATAGCATTTATAAAAATGTATCAAAATTCTGAAAAATCACTTCAAAGGTTTTATTTTGCTGCTCCGCATATCCCACACTGTATTAGGTACCAAGAAAAAGCACCCTAAATATGATTGTCAGGGGTCCTCCAAACAGTTCGATGCCCATTGTGCATGAATTAACCAAAGTATCTGGCATTTAGAGACCCCAAAATGGATATATAGCAGACAAAATTTCCATGGGCTAAATGAAGTAACAGAGCGAAATACAATAAAATCACTAAAATCCAACAAAACCACAAAAATCAATGTTTTTTTTTCATACTGTAATCAGCAGTCAGAATCACAGTTTGAATATGTTCGCATGGGCAAATAGGTTTTACGGACAGAAATAAGCGAACAACACCTACTCAAAGCTGAAAATGCAATAAAATGGCTAAACATGCAATAAAATGGCTAAAAATGCACCAAAATCACAGAAATTGCAATATAATCACCGTAATAATAACATACAAATGGTATTGCGCAGTGCAATTAGCAAATATGCTATTCTCAATAGCAATAAAAAAAAAATTTCAGGCAAAAAAAAAGACACAAAATTGTGTAAGTGTGTATGTATGTGTACAATTGGCAAATTGCATGTTGTGTGCGTGCAAGCATGTGTGAGTGCTCTGAATTAGCATTGCTTCATCCCATAACATGCAGTCAGGTCAACAAGTAACATGCAGTCAGGTCAACAAGTTGTCACTTTTTTAACTTTTATCTCTTGTCCTAGGGCCATCTTAAAGATGGTTCCAATCACCCACTGACATGGATTCAATTTATAGTTGCAGAAACATCCCTGGCAACATGCAACCTGACTGGGGATAGCAGTCAACCTAATGATGAGTCAGCTGTTGGGTTTCTTTATTTGTTTGATAAACATTTTTAACATTTTTTCCACATATGAATTATTTTATATGGTGTCCAGTGGCACCATTTGCATGACAAATCATGCTGTTTGTACACTTTTGTGTTTCGACTTTCTCGTCTTAACTTAATGCATAGCCAACTTGCCATTTATGCCAGGCTGTAGGCATTGTTTTAACCAATCACAGGATCTCAGACTGACAATGTAGGTTTATACAAGTAGGTTTTTCCTGGGAAGTCTTAAGTTTCTGTGCTCTTTTACCGAAGGGTAGAGTGCATTTGGATGAAATCCTGTAGATTTTTGGGTTGTATTCCTGAATTTTTATTTCCTGCCTTAGTGCTGCTCTATCCCAGGCTAAACAAGAGTACTATACTACTAGAATAGTAGTACCCATAATGTTTTCCTTATTCAAACTGTTTGTTTATCCGTCTACAAATGAAATGATAACATCTGAACATACAGTATACCCCCCCCCAGGATTCTATAACTATTTTCCCTCCCTTCTGATTCCATTATTTTAACCCTTCCAAAATTTACCCTTTCTTTTTTCAACTCTTTTGATCTTATAACTGTGTCTGAAGTCTCAAAACTTCTCCTTTCCTCCCCATCAGCAACTTGCTCACTTGATCCAATGCTATCACCAGTACTAAAACAGTGCGCTCCTCTCCTTACTCCAGTACTTACTCATACTTACAGTTCCTCACAAACTTCTGGTATTTTTGCCTCATTATTCAGTCAGGCCTGTTTCAAACCCATGCTGTAAAAGGCTTCAATGAAACCCATTATGTAAGAGGCTTCAATGAAACCCATTCTGTTTGTGTAACTATAGCCCTGCCTTTCTCTTACCACTAGCCTCTAAACTTCTGGAACGCCTTGTCTTTTCTCATATTACTAACTTTGTCTGCACCTTTAATCTGCCTGACTATGCAGTCTGGCTTTTAATGTGCACACTTTACTGACACTACTTTATTTAGAGGTGCAAACAATCTCTAGACTGCTAAGGCCAAACGACATTACTTTGTTCTTATTCTCTTGGACTTATTTTCTGCTTTTGGTACTGTTGCCCATTCTGTTGTATTACATATTCTTCATTCACTTGGTATCCGGGATCAAGCTGCATTCAGGTTCCTTTCCTACCTTTCTGACCGCTCCTTCTCTGTTACTTTTGCTAACAAAGCATCTGCCCTGGTTCAGCTTAGTGTGGGGGTGCCTCAGGGTTCTGTATTTTGTCCTCTGTCTTCTCCTTCTACACTTTCTCTTTAAGAGACCATATATCTTCATTTGGCCTTAAATATCAGCTATATGCTGATGACATACAGATGTTAGATACCCTTCACTAACTGCTGACCCCTGATTTTCAGACCCAGATTGCCAACTTCCTACTAGCTATCTACTCCTGGACGAACCAATGCCATCTCAAGCTCAACCTAACCAAAACTGAGTACATATTTTTTCTCACCTAAACCTAGCCTCTCTTTTCGTTTCACCATAACCGTTGACCCTAATTTAGCATGCTGCCTGGGGGTTATCTTTGACCAGCTTTTCTCATTCTCTAATCATATTAATACTACTGCCAAAACCTACCACTTCTTCCACCGCAATATAGCCAAGGTGCACCCCTTTCTTTCACTAATAACAGCCAAAACACAAAACTATGCCCTTATCCTATCCCATTTAGACTATTGCAGTATCCTGCTAACTGGTTTTCCTGACTCTCATCTCTCTCTCCTATGCAATTAATCTGCTCCTCCTGCTTTCTCTTAAGAGGAAACCTGTTCAAACCCAATTAAAATCCTTGACATGACTGCCTTCTGCTAACATTCAGAGCCCTCTACATTTCTTCACTTGACTCGCTCTACATTCCTGGCAGTCTTCACACCTTAAACCTTTCTATCTTGCTGCTCCTTAACTCTGTAATTGCATCCCTGAATTCCTCCATAAGAAATGTTGTTTCAATATCTTCAAGAAAAAACCTTTTGGAGGACTAGAACACTAGCCTAGTCAATGTCTTTACCTTGTGTACATTTCCCCTCCAATTTGTGCCTGTATGTTAGCCACCCATCCACTTAGACTGTAGGCTACAGTGCATGGAGCACTTTCCTGTTGTGTCTCTTACCACATAGCACTTAAGCTCTGTGTTCTTTGTATCTATTTATAATACACAAAAGCCATGAATATCCTGTAAATTATATCCTTATAAACGGTGAGTAGTGATGTCATCAGTTATAAACGGTGAGTAGTGATGTCATTTCTGTCACATGACTCACTAAAATTTGTGTATTATAATAAATAAAGTACCCCCAGTTGTAAAATATGAGGATATTAGAAGTTACCTCGGAGTTCCATGACCTGTATAAAAACACTCGGCCTTCGGCCTCGTGTTTTTATATGGTCATGAAACTCCTCGGTAACTTATAATATCCTTATATTTTACAAGAGGGGGTACTTTATTCACTATATTATGTTGGCTTTGAAAAAGCCAACATCTTGATCTACTAGTTCAGCTCGTTCTTATTCTTCTTATTATGTTGGCTTTGAAAAAGCCAACATCTTGATCTACTTGTTCAGCTCGTTCTTATTATGTTGGCTTTGAAAAAGCCAACATCTTGATCTACTAGTTCAGCTCGTTCTTATTCTTATTAGTGGTGCTTGCGAAGCAAAGCATCACTACTGTTATCTTGCAAACTTATTAGTGGTGCTTGCGAAGCAAAGCATCACTACTGTTATCTTGCAAACTTATTTTTAGTGGTGCTTGCGAAGCAAAGCATCACTACTGTTATCTTGCAAACTTATTTTTATTCTTCTTCCGTATGAAAGTTTGGCGCGTAACTAGTCCCGCACCGTTTGTCCTAGACCCATGAATGAGGTGTCAAATCGTGCGGCTTAATCGGGAATGGGGTGGTATGACTTTTCTAAGGGGTGGGTGGTTAATTGCCCCTTGCGGGGGCAATTAACCACCCCGAAAAGTCCCATAGATTAACATTGAGGCCAACTTTTGACGGATTCTAGCGCAGAGAGGGAATCTTGTAGAAACGTTAAATTTACCACATTTGAAGAGGTTTGCGCCCTTTGTCAGATGATACCCCACACGAGGGTATAAGTTTTACCCCCGGGGCAGGAGAGGTCCCCAAATTTGCCCCATTGACTTATAATGGGGAATTTATCGAATAATTAGTTTGTCGCAGACCCATGAATGAGGTGTCAAACCGTTCAGCTTATTCGGGAATGGGGTGTTGTGACTTTTCTGTCCTATTTTGGGGACCCAAAAAAGTGAGCGGAGCCGCAAACAACCAATCAGATTTTCCCTATTGACTTCAATGAGAAAATGTAAACAGCTGTAATTCTCACAGTAATAAAGCCAGAGCTCCCAAACTTGGCACCGTGGGTCACTGGGTGACTGCAGCCAAAATTTACAAAAAGTGGGCGGAGTCTATAACAGCCAATCAAATTTCAGCCATTCAATTAAATAGGAAAATTTTAAACTGCTGCCGCTCTTAGACGGTTAATGGCAGCCTCCTCAAAGTTGGCACAGTTGGTCACTGGGGGACTGGGATTAAAATTAAGAAAAGTGGGTGGAGCCAAAACCAACCAATCAGATTTCTTTGATTGGTTTTAATGGGAAAAATTAAGAAGGCTGCCATTCTCTCAGTATTGATGTCAGGGACCTTGAATATCACAAATGTGGTCGCTGGGGGTTTCCACTTCAAGTTTAGAAAAAGTGGGCGGAGCCACCAACAACCAATCAAATTTCATTCATTGATTTTCAATAGAAAAAAATAGAAATGCTGCCATTTTTACACATTAAATGACAGCATTCCCAAACTTTGGTATGTTAGTCACTGAGTGACTGTGGTTCACAATTAGGAAAAAAAGGGGCCGGGCAACAACAGCCAATCAGATTTGGGCCTGAGTTTTGCCACGGCAAGCACCACTCACATTTTCTTCAGGAAATGTACCTCTCTAGTTTTTATTCTTCTTCCGTATGAAAGTTTGGCGCGTAACTAGTCCCGCACCGTTTGTCCTAGACCCATGAATGAGGTGTCAAATCGTGCGGCTTAATCGGGAATGGGTTGGTATGACTTTTCTAAGGGGTGGGTGGTTAATTGCCCCTTGCGGGGGCAATTAACCACCCCGAAAAGTCCCATAGATTAACATTGAGGCCAACTTTTGACGGATTCTAGCGCAGAGAGGGAATCTTGTAGAAACGTTAAATTTACCACATTTGAAGAGGTTTGCGACCTGTGTCAGATGATACCCCACACGAGGGTATAAGTTTTACCCCCGGGGCAGGAGAGGTCCCCAAATTTGCCCCATTGACTTATAATGGGGAATTTATCGAATAATTAGTTTGTCGCAGACCCATGAATGAGGTGTCAAACCGTTCAGCTTATTCGGGAATGGGGTGTTGTGACTTTTCTGTCCTATTTTGGGGACCCAAAAAAGTGAGCGGAGCCGCAAACAACCAATCAGATTTTCCCTATTGACTTCAATGAGAAAATGTAAACAGCTGTAATTCTCACAGTAATAAAGCCAGAGCTCCCAAACTTGGCACCGTGGGTCACTGGGTGACTGCAGCCAAAATTTACAAAAAGTGGGCGGAGTCTACAACAGCCAATCAAATTTCAGCCATTCAATTAAATAGGAAAATTTTAAACTGCTGCCGCTCTTAGACGGTTAATGGCAGGGTCCTCAAACTTGGCACAGTTGGTCACTGGGGGACTGGGATTAAAATTAAGAAAAGTGGGTGGAGCCAAAACCAACCAATCAGATTTCTTTGATTGGTTTTAATGGGAAAAATTAAGAAGGCTGCCATTCTCTCAGTATTGATGTCAGGGACCTTGAATATCACAAATGTGGTCGCTGGGGGTTTCCACTTCAAGTTTAGAAAAAGTGGGCGGAGCCACCAACAACCAATCAAATTTCATTCATTGATTTTCAATAGAAAAAAATAGAAATGCTGCCATTTTTACACATTAAATGACAGCATTCCCAAACTTTGGTATGTTAGTCACTGAGTGACTGTGGTTCACAATTAGGAAAAAAAGGGGCGGGGCAACAACAGCCAATCAGATTTGGGCCCGAGTTTTGCCACGGCAAGCACCACTCACATTTTCTTCAGGAAATGTACCTCTCTTTCTTATTATTATTATTAGCGCCCCCCGGTTTTCTAAACGCTACTCCTCCTACAGTTTTAGGGGTACAAGCGCCAAACTTTCCACACCTATTCGCCTTATAGCAAAGTACGTTGCTTGTGCTTTAGTAAGCGATCCCACCCACTGCGCCCGTGCGGCGGACCACCGAAGACGCCTTTTTTCGTATTGACTTTGACAGGGAAAATTTTCAAATCGATGCCGCTCGTACAGTTTTGAAGCTACACTCCCCAAACTCGGACCGCATATTGTTGGTGTCACCCCGAATAAAAATATGTATTTTTGGGGGGCACCCCAAAGTGGGCGGAGCTACCAACAGCCAATGAAATTTTAGCAATTTTCTAAACGCTACTCCTCCCAGAGTTTTAGGAGTACAATTATGAAACTTTGCACACTTGTTGGGCTCATACCCGAATAGGTTGCTTGTGCTCTGTTAAGCAATCCCACCCTCCGTGGCCCTGTGGCGGCCCCCCAAAGACCCCATTTTTTCCCATAGACTTTCATTGGCAAATTTGAAACTTTCGCCACTCGTACAGCATTAAAGTTACACTCACCAAACTTGGGTCACTTAGTCATGGGGTCAACCTGAAAAGTTCTGTCACATTTTGGGGACTCCAAAAAGTGGGCGGAGCAACAAACAGCCAATCAGATTTTCCCTATTGACTTCAATGAGAAAATGTCAAACACTGTCATTCCCACAGTGTTAAAGCCAGAGACCCCAAACTTGGCACCATGGGTCACTGGGGTTAGAATTTGGAAAAGTGGGCGGAGTCTACCACAGCCAATCAAATATTAGCCATTTGTTTCAATGGGAAAAGTTAAAACTGTCGCCGCTCTTAGATTGTTCATGGGAGGGTCCTCAAACTTGGCACAGTTGGTAACTGGAGGACCGGGATCAAAATCTGGAAAAGTGGGTGGAGCCAAAAACAACCAATCAGATTTCTTTGATGATTTCAATGGGAAAAATTAAAATTGCTGCCATTTGCACATTATTGCTGTCATGGACCTCGAATATCACAAATGTGGTCACTGGGTGTTTGCACTTCAAAGTTAGGAAAAGTGGGTGGAGCCACCAACAACCAATCAAATGTCATTCATTGATTTTCAAGAGAAAAACATAAAACTGCTGCCATTTTTACAGGTTTAATGTCATGATTCCGAAACCTTAAAGTGTTAGTCACTTGGTGACTCTGGTTCAGAATTAGGAAAAAAAGGGGGCGGGGCAACAACAGCCAATCGGACTTCAGCCATTGACCTTAATGTAAAACGCCAAATTGCTGCTATTATTATGGCGTCCATGCCAAGTGTCCCAAACTCAGCACAATTACTCACTGGGTGACTGTGGTCAAAATTTAGGAAAAGTGGGCGGAGCCAATAACAGCCAATCACATTTTACCTATTGACTTCAATGTAAAAGTTTCAAATACTACCATTCTCACAGTTTTAAAGCCAGAGGCCCCAAACTTGGTACAGACCATGACTGGGTGACTGGGGTTAAAATTCGGAAAACTGGGTGGAGCTTAAAACAGCCAATCAAATGTTACCTATTGCTAATCAATGTCAATATATAAGTTGCTGCCATTCTTTCACAGTTAATGGCAGGGACATCAAACTTGGCACAGTCGGTCACAGGGGGACTGGGATTCAAATTTTAAAAGTGGGTGGAGCCAAAAACAGCCAATCAGGTTTTTTGGATTGATTTTAATGGTACAATTTGATCTGCTTCAATTTTCACAGTTTTAAACCAGATTCTACCAACTTTGTGTACTCTCTATGCACCAGGGGCGACTGGCCCCAACACCTCTTGCGTTTCAAAGCCAACATCTTGTGGTTTCTTCAGAAACGACACCATCTAGTTGCATTTGTTATGTGATTTATACTCCCTGTGTGTACTTTTATTCATTGTACGGTGCTGTGGCTTCTTAGCAGTGCTTTACAAATAAAGTTGTTCATACGTACATTCTATCAATGCAAAATTCAGGGAGCTGTGGGTAGCCTGGAAAAACAAAGATATGGCTTTTCTGATGCTTTTTTTTTTAATTTAATACAATTAAATTTCCTTTGAAAAATGGATTTCAGCACAGGATTTTACTTTAGAACGCCTATTATGACTGTATGTGTCATTTTATTTGCAATTTAATCTGAATTCTCTTTTGATGCATTTATTTCTCATCAATTTGGCTGTGGTTATATTATATAATTACTTTTTTTTTTTTTTTTTTTTTTTTTTTTAATACAAGTGGTTATGTTAGCCAAGTGCAAGAGGCCCCTTCAAGCTCATGGCATCTGCCTACACAGCGGCTGTCACCTGCCCAGGAACAGGGGACAGCACGACCATTCTGTCCAAAGTGACGAAGAGATAGCAAAACAAACTATCTTTCTGCAGCTCTAGCTGAATGCTATAATACATGCTGACTTTCAAAGCATGCTCTTTCTCAGTCTGTTGCAGGATCTTCAGATCTGGCACTAAAATGGCTGTGTTGATTGTCTTTTAACTACATTAATGCAGGCAAGTGCCAGGTTTTTGCAGAGGTCAACAGTGAACCAGTTAAACATCGAAAATGTACTGCAGAACTTCTATGCTTTGAAACTACATCAAGGCTTAGTCATCCCACAGTCAGGCTGTTATTAGTATGCATGTTGGTAGGGGTGACTCTGCAGCTCACTTGCCACCATTTCAGGGCATATAGACAAGGACATGGTTTTTTTTGTGGTTTTCCCTGAAGATGCCCCCCCAGTAAAGTAACGATGGAGGGATGGGCCCAGGTACAGACCGTGCAGCCGGACAATATTAGAATATTTTACCTTTTTTTGCTTTACAGTTATATTTTCTAATTTTTTTTATCACCACCACTCCTATATACTGCCCATACAGATAGGAAAGAAAGGTAGGTGTGTGTGTGTGTGTGTGTGTGTGTGTGTATATTAAAAATCTTGATTAAATAAAAAAAATTATATGCACATATTTTTGGTGTAAGATATGAGTTGTATATTAAATGCTCTGAGGTGTCAATATCTGTAAAAAAAACAAAAAAAACAAAAAAAAAAAAGATAGATTTTTCCATCTATTCTTTTGGCCTTGTAGAACATTGCAATTACACATTGATGATATTGCATATAAAGCTTTAAACATGTCACTTTATTTCCAGACATAAAATATTTGTAAAGGAAATTCATCAAATAAAGTTCTCTTTGACTTAAATAATTAGTTTGTTTCATATATGTTTATTGGACTTAACTTTAATATTTGCAAGGAAATCCATAAAATTGTAGCCCGGTAGGAATGCTTTTTCGGCAGGATTCCACAGGAAGGGACTGCTTTAAATAGTGTTTTGAAGCGGCACAACATATTTACCCTAGTGTTTCAGTGCCTAGTGGCCCTAACAATGTGTAACTGTTCTCCACCAATCTATGACCGGTGTGCCCTGCAATATATGACACATGTCATAGTCACTGCAAATCAAAATGTTGACATAGGTCTTGAAGTTGCTTGTTGGGTGTGTATATGGAGCTGTGGGATTAGAATGGGGCCATGGGGAGGAAGGAGTGAGGGGGCACTAATTATACTTCTTAAAGAGATCCCATCTAAACGTAGCTTTAGATTAAACTCCCCAATGAATAATAAATATAAATAGTAGTAACATCCACTAGTGCTTATCATG
Source organism: Xenopus laevis (assembly GCF_017654675.1). Taxonomy (NCBI): domain Eukaryota; kingdom Metazoa; phylum Chordata; class Amphibia; order Anura; family Pipidae; genus Xenopus; species Xenopus laevis. The sequence goes on along the minus strand of NC_054374.1, from coordinate 55,888,427 downwards.
CAAAATGGGAGAGTTAGAGTTATTTGTATGCAGAGAAAATTAAGTTACAATAGCCATTACTAAGACATGGTGGTATTAAAGGTGACTTGGCTGTGATTTTAGGCTGTTACACCATTTTTAGGAGGGAGCAAGGGATTAAAAAGGTGAAGCAGTCTGTCAAGACAAAGCAGAATTAAAGCCATGCACTAAACACATTAATTAACAGTGACATCAAAGGCAGAACAGGCGAAACTTTTTTTCAGCGTCTGCAGCTTAAATGTATGTTAATATTCCTTTGGATAGCTTTGTGGGGTAATGATATAAGCATATATTAAAGCTGCAGACCTTAGAGGTGTCGAGCAGATACAGGGACCGGAAGAACGCACAACGGAGCATCCAGTTCACTTTTCATGTTTTTCTAGCTATTTTCAAAAGCAGATCCTTTAATTTGGCACAAGGAAAAAGATACCCTGGAACAATGTTGGTCTCTATTAAAATATATTGCTTAAAACAGCTCATGTGTAAAACCCTGCTTCATGTAAATAAACCATTTTCATAATATACTTTTTTAGTAGTATGTGCCATTGCGTAATCCTAAATAGAAAATTGCCATTTTAAAGGAGAAGGAAAGGTTAAAACTAAGTAAGCTTTATCAGAAAGGTCTATATAAATAAACCAGTAAACCCTCAAAGTAATGCTTATCTGAGTCCTCTGTCAAAAGAAAAAACACATTTCTTTCCTTCTATTGTGTACACATGGGCTTCTGTATCAGACTTCCTGTTTTCAGCATGAACCTCCAGGGCAGGGCTTGAGCATGCTCAGTTTGCTCCTCTCCCCCTCCCTCCTCCTATTCCTGTTGTAATCTGAGTTTAGAGCTATGAGTGAGCAGGGAGAGACTCGGGCAGGAAGTGATATCACACCAAGGGAATACGGCAGCTGTTATCCTAACAAACAGAGACAGCATCTAGAGCTGTTTACTCAGGTATGGTAAAGAATTCTGCAGAATAAATATAGCATCCTAGCTTGCACTATTGTGGCTAATCTATTGGCAATAAACTGTCTTGGAGCTTTCCTTCTCCTTAAAAAAAAATAAGGGCAGCCTCCTGGTCACATGAGCCAATTAACAGACAGAGTTCTGTCTTTTGATTCCTCACTCCTTCCTGTTATAGTTAGAGCTGCACTATTTCTGTTCAGGTAATCTCTGAGGCAGCACAGAGACCTTCACGAAATTGTGGTTCAGGTCAAGATAGGTAAAAGGGCAATTATTTTGTCTGAGAACTATACCATGTTAGTTTGAAGTTTTTGGATCGGTAAATAAGGGATAAGGTACTGGAATACATTACAAAGGGGAAAAAAGAAGCACACCATACTTCAGTGCTGTTAGTTCAGGATTGGGGTCTGTCTATGGTCTTTTGCTTTTGTACTTGCTTATTAATGACATTATCATTGTAAGTACTACGTATATGTTCTATATGGAATGTTTTCGCTTTGCGGGGAGATTTGACTGCATAAGTGAAAACTGGCATATGAAGGTCAGTTGATAAATGCAAATATATGAAAATTATGAAAATGTTTGTGTTTTGATGTTCTTTTTAATTGATTTATTAAAATGTGATTAATTGCATTGATTAATTTAATAAATGTTTGTGGATAATGTATAATAAAATATGTAACTCTAAACCATGTCAGTCAGGTGCTATTGAAGTACTGAGTTGCATAAAAAGGGGTCATCAAATAGAGGGATGACATTTTGCTTGTTTATTGAACCCTTGTCTGTGCAGTATGCTTAATTTCTCAATCCCTAAGAATATCACTCCATTTAAAATGTGCAAGTTAACTAGTAAATTAAGTATTAAAATATGAGGAGATGATTACTCTTTACAAGTACATAGAGGACTTAGATAGCTGGGAAACTTTATTGACATAGAAAAGGACAAATGTAAATGCTTATTTTAAATTGGTAAATGGTTCTTATTACCTTCCTTCCTGAAATGGCATACTAAAAATTATATATTGCCAACCTTTTGCCCACATTGCACCTTGAAATATTTTGTCAAAAGCAGGGTTACCTGGCACCGTTTTAGTTTTTATCATGTCACTTTCTCAGCTTCTCTGCCATAATGTGCCTCACATCACTTACTAAATGGTTCATGTGAGCTTATTCTGTCACAGGAAAACATGTTTTTTTCAAATAGTTAATAGTGCTGCTCCAACAAATTTCTTCATTGAAATCTGTTTTTCAGATTTTTTTATATTTAATTTTGATATCTGACATGGAGCTAGACATAATGGTTTCCCTGGTGCCCTCAGTCATGTGCTCTCATAAACTTCAGTCACTCTTTACTGCTGCACTACAAGTTGGAGTGATATCAGTTCCTCTCTCATTGCAGTATATCAACAGAACAGTGGAAAGGTAACCAAATAACAGCTCTCTGACACAAGATAACTTCCTGGTAGCTATGAGAAGACTCAATAGTAAAAATACAAGTCCCACTGTGACTCCTCCATTACATTGAAAAATAGAAACAATAGTTTATCTGAAAGCAGTTCTATTTTGAAGTTCTGGCGGCCTACACACCAATATTACAGCTAAAAAAAACACTTGTTGGTTCAGGAATAATATTTTATATGGTAGACTGAATTATTTGTAATGTAACCTGTGTCATTTAGTAATAAAAATTACACCATAAAATTCGACAGAATCCATGTCATGTACAATATTAATACCTCACACTACCAAATTGTACACAAAATGACACACATTTAAGGACTTTTTATATATCTATTATTTTTATTATTCTATTTTATTTATCTTCTCAGCCTGCTTCACCAATTTGTGAAACTGAAGTGCACATAATAAAGCATTGTGGTGTCCCAGAAATGATGCTGCTTATCAAAGGTGCTGACATTGGTAAATCACATGCAGGTTGTTGTGTAATAATTGCTGGATGACCTATTTTACTTTGGAAGAAAAATAGCTGTGTTTTGGGTCTGGTGCAAGCACACATTGGATTTTGGTTTACACAACCACCATGTGTGTTGGCGCCTGTGTAATGGTTCTGGATGTAGGCAAGAAAGGAATCCGATGGCAGAATAGGGGTTGCGTCTTGGCCTCTGAGTCCCCCAGGTCAGCCCCTGTCTGCAGTTAACCTAACTGTTTCAGGCTTTGATTAATTTGTCCTGCTTTGTACAAACATTTCTATGTGCAGGTCCATGGAACACGTAGAGCAGAGAGGAAGCATTAGTGCAATAGATAATATTGCTTATTTTGTGTTCTGTGTTCTGAATAAAGTGAACTAAATAAACAACCATTGGATTTTTCCATTACTATACTACATTTGCTCGTACAGTCCCTGTACCGGAATATTTATATGATATTTTTGTTTTACAGACCGAAAAGGGAAGTGCTTTACACGAAGCTGCTTTATTTGGCAAGACAGATGTGGTTCTTATGCTTCTGAATTCAGGTAATACCTGCTGAGGTAATATCCAGCTATTTATCAAGTTCAATAAAGACTCTTATTTTCATATTCAGTAGTGCTGTGATTTGTTTTTGCATATTTTTATGTCCATTTTCTTTCTATTTCTGTTGTCTTCAAATACCCTATTTTCTCCTGCTGCGTATAATAAAGGTTGCAGTGTTTAGCTTTGTTCAACATGAGCCCCATAACTAGTAATTTTATTAGAAATTCATTCTGTTAAAATAACAGTTCTGTCAAGATAAAACTGGGTAACAGGCTGTGCAAAATAATTTTTTTTCCCAATAGAATTAGTACAAAAATGTAATCCATAAAGGATGGAGTGACACATTGTCTAATATATTATCTGAGCAGAACATCCTCTTTTGGCTTTTTCTAACCTGTACAGAGACTGGGTCACAAAGGGGCCACACAGAACAAAACTGTCCCGTAAGTCCGAACCTCCGTATTAATGATTAAAGCAAACTAACTGAACAGTTCTGTGCCTTGTGGCTTTTTTAAGGAGAAAGACAGCTAATGAAGCAGTTTATTGCCAATAGATTAGTCACGCTAGTGCAAGCTATAAGACTATATTTATTCTGCATAATGCTTTATCATACTTGAGTAAACAGCTGTAGACACTGTTTGTTTAGGATAACATCTGCCATATTAGCTTGGTGTGGCATGACTTCCTGTCTGAGTCTCTCCCTGCTCACTCATAGCTCTGTGCTCAGATTACAGGAAAGGGGGGGGGAGGGGGAGAGAGGAACAAACTGAGCATGCTCAAGCCCTAGCCCTGAAGGTTTATGCTGAAAACAGGAAGTCTAATACAGAAGCCTATTTTTTCACAATAGAAATGCAGTGTTTCTTTTGACAGAGGACTCAGAGCAGCATTACTTTGATGGTTTACTGGTTTATTTATATAGACCTTTCTAATAAAGCTTACTTAATTTCAGCCTTTCCTTCTCCTTTAAGTCAATGACTGACAGACAAAGGGGAAGTTGTGTTCCGGCTACTATGTTACTCTAGTCTTTTTAGATAAATTTTTGGCTAAATAACTCTACTGAAAACAACTTTTTCTCTAAGCGGCCCGTCCTGTCAATGCAAACACTAGGGGTTTATATTCCTTGATCTCTGGAGGCAGGACAGAAGGATAATTGGATCTCCTCCCTTCTATATAAAGGTGAACTCCACCTCTAAGATCCAATTTTTATTCTGTCCTGTCAAGAAAGTAGATGACAGTACTGTTAGTTTGTGTAGTTGGGCTTTTAGTTTCTATTTCTTGGAGGTTTGCAGAGTTACCGCCTAGGGCTGTACAAGTGACTGTTCTCTCATTAATAGCATCCAGCAAAAGGAACTAATGGGCTACCACTTGTCAATATTAGTTAGAATCTCAACAAGGGAAGGACTGGAGCAAGGGATAACACATCAACCCAACTGTGTTGAAACTGTCCTGCAAGGTCGAGTACTACAGGTTAACTGGTGACGAGTCTTTCCCATTTTGTGCTGATTCTCAGGCAGCAGATTACCAGGTTCACAGTACACGTAAGTTTAGTGACGCAAACACAATTCCAAGTGCATGCGCGCTCTGTTTTAAATGCATTTACAGTCTAACCCTCCTAACCCATGTATGTCACATCCAACTACACGTGACCAACAACCACACAATAGCGAAGACAGCAGGCGGAAGCAACCAGACAAGTGTTTGACACTGAATGCTCTAAGTCAGACCGCAGAATCGCTATGACACTATGCTTTGTATCCTGTACTAGAGGAGCAAAAGAAGGGCAGGGACAAGACACTAAAAGTAGACTTGGTACCATACAGATATACTACCTTAAACCTTGACCCAATTCTAAGCAATCTGACCAATACCTTAAACTGGTGGACTAAACTCCCTCTATCTCTCTGGGGTAGGGTCAATGTCATTAAAATGATTTACCTCCCCAAAATTCTCTACCTTCTCCACGATGCGCCAGTGTTTTTCCCCAAAAAGTACTTTAAAAGTATAAACCAAATCTTGATCCCCTTCTCTGGAACAATAAAACACCCAGAATTGCTTGGTCAAAGTTGTGTGCCCCATGCGAGGAGGGAGGACTGGCCCTCTCCAACTTCCATTGGTACTACGTAGCTTCACAAATATATTACCTCCACTGGTGCTTTAACCCTGACCCATATAACCCAAACTCGCAGCTACAAGCTCTTTTATTGTCCTCATGGTAGATTCTTCGCAGCTTTCTTTATCGGAATCCCAGGGATTCTGGCCCTCTACCAACAACACTAACTACCCCACATAAGGCTTGACTGATAGCCCTCAAGATCTTGAGACATACACCACCCCTCCTATCCCCTCACCTCCCACTCTGGTGAAATTCCTATTTAAATCACTTTAGATCCTTGCAAGACTCTGTTTTTTTTGACCAAGGCAAGGAATAAAATGCTTGAAGGACCTCCTTGAAAACCACACTTTCCCCACCTATCCCACACTGCAACAAAAGTGCCACCTAACGCAAATTCTGCTTTTTAAGTACCTCCAATTACGACATACCTTCCACTCCCAATTTAGCACTCTTACTCCCCAGCAATCTAGCCTTGTCATAGAAGAAGCCCTCCATGATCCCAACCCAGCAAAACTAGTGTCCCGGCTCTACCAACAACTCCTTTTATCCGGCCCCAAACCTTTTCACTTAGCACAAGAGTGGTGGACTTGCAAAATTGTAGGCCTTGAATAAGATAACTGGGACGAAGCAACAGAGCACATATACGCTGGCACAATTTCATTGAAAGACAAACTAATACAGTATAAAATTATGCACCATTTTTACATACCTCTCGTACGACTCAAACAGATGGGCCAAATCCCTTGTGACTCCTGTCCCAGGTGTCACCAACTGGCTGCAGATTTCTTCCATTTAATCTGGGAATGCCACACATATTAAGCTTTTGGACACAAGTCGTAAACTATCTAGTGGATAACCTTAACTTCCTGAGAGTAATACCTACTGTTTGCCTTTTGGGGGTCCTAGAAGAGATAATCCCAGCCAATTATGCTCGAATTTGTTTTGGAATTCTACTTTTTTATGCAAAAAAAAAAAAAAAACGGTAGCCCTCCACTGGATGGGTAACCTCTCACCCTCTCTCAGAGCTTGCATACAATTGGTTAATAATGTAGTACCCCTCTACAAACTCACCTACGAAGCTAGGGGAGCACCAATGAAATTTGATAAAATTTGGGGCCCATGGAATGACATTGACCCGACCCCTCTATAGTGAGTCTCAGTTAAGTTCATCTCTTACCATTTAGTCCATCGAGGTTTAGCTCTCCTAGATATTCTTGAGGGTCCCAACATAGCCTTTAGCTGTAACATACATCTGTGTTTGAAAGTGTCCATCTCAACCGTTCAATAACTGTAATGTATTATGCTTGGTGACAGCTTGTGCCTTATATCCAGTCTGCCAACCTTGTATAGATTAGTCTTAAATCCAGCTACAGCATCAGCTGTCCTTGCTTGCACAGCTCAACATTGGTGCCAAGTATTACTTCCACCAACATCCCAACAAGCCTTGCTCACAGACATCGACTTAATCAGACCATCTCCTTTTTGGTCAATTCATCTATAGATATGGTGAAATCCAGTGTCAACACAGTACTTGCTAGGAGGGCTCAGATCTTATGCAGATAATTGCTCCTTCCTACCAACCGGCAAGAAACCCAGACAAGAGAATACCTCCAGATCCTACAACCAATGCTCTTGATCTTCTCATAGCAGACTACTTTATTGCTTTCAAAACTCCTACAGGACCACCCAATCCAGCCAAGATTTCAAATGGGCTGGCCATCATGGCACAAGCAAAGCAGTCAAAAAGACCACTTACCCCCTAAAACCAGCTCAGCATGACACCATCCACTACAACCAGGCCCCGAATGTGGATGTAAGGCTGACAGACTTTCATTCAACTTGGCAAACACAAGACCCATGGGTCCTCGCCATAATCAGAGACTGATACCATTTTCAGTGGCCAGACAACCTGTACAAGGGCAGGCTTTGGGACCTGCACCATAGAATGTCGTCACAATGGGCGCCAGGTGCTCCAGTTGGGGGGGGGGGCAGTTTTCCTATCTCCAACTTGCCAGGGACTTGGTCATTGGCAGAATCACTACTACCAATCAATATACTTTGGTCAGGGCCATCAACAAGGCCATTGCAACCTGGACCCAGCCATTCACTATGCACCTAATCCAAAAACACCACAGCTGCCGCATACATTACCTTAACATACTGGGAGGGACAGGCAATGTTAGAGGTAGCTACAATACTTACGTGGGCAGAACTGATAGTCCCAGCACTTTCAGCAGTCTACATAATATGCGTCCAAAACTGGGATACAGACTACCTCAGTCGCTGGACCATCGACCAGGAGGAATTGTCCCTGAACACTCATGTCTTCCATCAAATAGTGCACTGGTGGGGGGTACCAAACATAGATATGCTGGCCTCCAACTGAAACTTGTGTATCCCTTTCCTCCACTGGCTATCCTACCATGGGTGGTTCAGAAGAGGGGACATGATACTAATTGGGATAGACTGGCCATATCGGCCCTTGTATGCAGATCTCGTATCAATGTCCATAGCCATACCTTGGTGCCTACCATAGATTCCGGACCTACTGACAAAGGGACCGATAAAGCATGGCAATACCTCCATGCTGCATGACAGATCCTCTTGAAAGCGAGGAAGGCATCCATCAACATGACCATCCTAAAGAGGCAACATGTCTCGGAGCTAGCAGCCTTGTCCTGTAAAACACCCTGTTTAGTGATTCACAAGGATAAGGTACTGTTCAGGACAAGGTCATCCTTTCTACCAAAGCTGGTCTCTTCATTCCACATTAATGTGGAGATTAACTTGCCCTCCCACATATATCCAACACTAAGATGTGGTCCATGCAGTAAAATATATCTTGGAAAGAACCAAATCCTTTAGATCAGTGCTGTCCAGCTTCTGTGGTACAGAGGGCCGGAGTTTTTCTGTTCTACATTTTGGAGGGCCGATAATGGAAGCCAGTGTTATCCACTGAGATACGGTCTGATTCTGAGGTTTAAACGATGCAGGGGTCAGTTAATTTCTGTAGTGATACCTTTTAAAGCTTTCATATAGTAAGCAGGCACAGCAGGCAGACTTTCATGTGGGGGGCCACACAAGGGGGCCAGTTGGACAGCCCTGCTTTAGATTGTCAGACACCTCCTTTGTCACATATGGTGGTGCCAGGAAGGGCTCCTCAGCATCCAACAAAACCGTAGCTAAATGGCTAGTTGAGACTATTGGCCTAGCTTATGGTAATAGACAGCTTATTATTGTAGTAGACCTCTTACCACACCATTTCCTGTGAAGGTCTGCTTTAGGTCTACCTTTATTCAATTTTATAGACTACAGGCCCTCCATTTGGGCCCGCCCATGTGTTTAAGGTCCCAAAGGCAGCTGTTAAGCTTTAATCCGATGAGACCCACACTTTAGGGGCACAGCTTTTGCATGTCCCCTAGCGTCTGCACGGAGTACAACCTTAGAAGGGAGGAGACCCAGTTATTCTTTTGTCCTGGCTCCAGAGGTCAAGGAATACAACCATCTAGCATCTGCATTGACAATCCTATGAGAAAGGGATTTTCCAATAAAGGACAACGAAAGCTAAAAAATAAGTAAAGCTCTATGGCAATTCTGGAAGAGTAATTTCTTACATAGCGTAGTAAATCCTATCTCCCTGGTGTTTAGCAGTAGTAAATGTGCTCTGACGATAATGCGTCTGCAGGACTCCTGTGACGTCACTGAATTTTCCTCTAGCCTCTTCTAGGCTGCCTGAGGCAGCCTTGAGTCGCATTGGGCCAAATTTACTTCTATTACGCTTGCTTCAGGGCGCAGCTTTCCTCTCATCTACGATTTGCACCTGGGGTAAGGGGGAGTGTTTGTTTGGTGCATGCGCATTAGTGAAGAATAGGAAAAGGAAGCCTGTAACACTTTACCAAGATGGTGGCTGTGGTTTACTGAATGAGAGCCAATGATGATGCACGATTTACTTATTTTATATACAATAGGAAAGCTGAAACTATTGCGATTTAAGACATCTAGATGAGAACTTAAGAGTGAGGTAGTTCATAGCTTTTGCCTTTCCTTCTCCTTTAAATCTAAAATCCCCTTTGGATTATTTTGAGTAATTTACTGGTATAGTTTGATGCAGTTGCCCTGCCCTGAGTCAACTGCATAGAGATGCACATACCTTTTATAGAAATAGATAGTAGGCATACCAAAGTGTCACTCTAGTCCAGGCTTCTAAAAAAAGTGAGTCCGTATCTGAATGCTTTTCAGAAATCATAAAGGATCTTTTGTTTTTTAAGTCGATTTATTTGCCATCTTCTCTGCTGCAGATATAACGTTTTGCATGGATTGTTCAATTTGAAGGTATGTCTTTTAGCAAGTTAAATATATTTTGTATTTTATATCTTGCATATATATTTTTCTTTTTTCCAACAGGTATAGATGTAAACATTACAGATAATAAGGGAATGACTGCACTGGATATCGTCCAAGAGCTACCTTCTCAGAAATGCAAACAGATTGCTGCCCTTATTAAGGGTGAGATTGACACTTTAAGGAATTTGTTAATGATATTTGCTGTTGATCCTTGACAGAGCTGCCAATTGACTTGAGTGTATGGTGCCAAACATTCCTTGTCAGTATCTGACAGAGCATGGTATTCATCCTCAGTGATGTACTCTACCCCTCCACCCCTTTTGTGATGCAATCATTGGTTCAGATAATGGAATAAATGAGTTATCCCAATTTTACACACCATTTGGATGGCAAAATCAAACATTCTCTTCATAAACTGTCCCTAAGTCTTGAAATATGTAGTGAAAAAATGAAAGCAGCTTAGCATTTGTAAACGTTTTCTGTGCTCCCTCCAAACTTTGATCCATTGCTTGTGCCTATTCAGAGTTGGGAACAACTTCCTTCACAGCAGTCTGAGCAGTATTGGTGACCTGCATGGTGCTCTTCATCTCCCATCCACCAGTGGACAAATGTTTCAGGGACACACTCAGTCATTTTAGATAATAAATAACAAACTAGAGAGGTACATTTCCTGAAGAAAATGTGAGTGGTGCTTGCCGTGGCAAAACTCAGGCCCAAATCTGATTGGCTGTTGTTGCCCCGCCCCTTTTTTTCCTAATTGTGAACCACAGTCACTCAGTGACTAACATACCAAAGTTTGGGAATGCTGTCATTTAATGTGTAAAAATGGCAGCATTTCTATTTTTTTCTATTGAAAATCAATGAATGAAATTTGATTGGTTGTTGGTGGCTCCGCCCACTTTTTCTAAACTTGAAGTGGAAACCCCCAGCGACCACATTTGTGATATTCAAGGTCCCTGACATCAATACTGAGAGAATGGCAGCCTTCTTAATTTTTCCCATTAAAACCAATCAAAGAAATCTGATTGGTTGGTTTTGGCTCCACCCACTTTTCTTAATTTTAATCCCAGTCCCCCAGTGACCAACTGTGCCAAGTTTGAGGACCCTGCCATTAACCGTCTAAGAGCGGCAGCAGTTTAAAATTTTCCTATTTAATTGAATGGCTGAAATTTGATTGGCTGTTGTAGACTCCGCCCACTTTTTGTAAATTTTGGCTGCAGTCACCCAGTGACCCACGGTGCCAAGTTTGGGAGCTCTGGCTTTATTACTGTGAGAATTACAGCTGTTTACATTTTCTCATTGAAGTCAATAGGGAAAATCTGATTGGTTGTTTGCGGCTCCGCTCACTTTTTTGGGTCCCCAAAATAGGACAGAAAAGTCACAACACCCCATTCCCGAATAAGCTGAACGGTTTGACACCTCATTCATGGGTCTGCGACAAACTAATTATTCGATAAATTCCCCATTATAAGTCAATGGGGCAAATTTGGGGACCTCTCCTGCCCCGGGGGTAAAACTTATACCCTCGTGTGGGGTATCATCTGACGCAGGTCGCAAACCTCTTCAAATGTGGTAAATTTAACGTTTCTACAAGATTCCCTCTCTGCGCTAGAATCCGTCAAAAGTTGGCCTCAATGTTAATCTATGGGACTTTTCGGGGTGGTTAATTGCCCCCGCAAGGGGCAATTAACCACCCACCCCTTAGAAAAGTCATACCACCCCATTCCCGATTAAGCCGCACGATTTGACACCTCATTCATGGGTCTAGGACAAACGGTGCGGGACTAGTTACGCGCCAAACTTTCATACGGAAGAAGAATAAAAACTAGAGAGGTACATTTCCTGAAGAAAATGTGAGTGGTGCTTGCCGTGGCAAAACTCAGGCCCAAATCTGATTGGCTGTTGTTGCCCGGCCCCTTTTTTTCCTAATTGTGAACCACAGTCACTCAGTGACTAACATACCAAAGTTTGGGAATGCTGTCATTTAATGTGTAAAAATGGCAGCATTTCTATTTTTTTCTATTGAAAATCAATGAATGAAATTTGATTGGTTGTTGGTGGCTCCGCCCACTTTTTCTAAACTTGAAGTGGAAACCCCCAGCGACCACATTTGTGATATTCAAGGTCCCTGACATCAATACTGAGAGAATGGCAGCCTTCTTAATTTTTCCCATTAAAACCAATCAAAGAAATCTGATTGGTTGGTTTTGGCTCCACCCACTTTTCTTAATTTTAATCCCAGTCCCCCAGTGACCAACTGTGCCAACTTTGAGGAGGCTGCCATTAACCGTCTAAGAGCGGCAGCAGTTTAAAATTTTCCTATTTAATTGAATGGCTGAAATTTGATTGGCTGTTATAGACTCCGCCCACTTTTTGTAAATTTTGGCTGCAGTCACCCAGTGACCCACGGTGCCAAGTTTGGGAGCTCTGGCTTTATTACTGTGAGAATTACAGCTGTTTACATTTTCTCATTGAAGTCAATAGGGAAAATCTGATTGGTTGTTTGCGGCTCCGCTCACTTTTTTGGGTCCCCAAAATAGGACAGAAAAGTCACAACACCCCATTCCCGAATAAGCTGAACGGTTTGACACCTCATTCATGGGTCTGCGACAAACTAATTATTCGATAAATTCCCCATTATAAGTCAATGGGGCAAATTTGGGGACCTCTCCTGCCCCGGGGGTAAAACTTATACCCTCGTGTGGGGTATCATCTGACACAGGTCGCAAACCTCTTCAAATGTGGTAAATTTAACGTTTCTACAAGATTCCCTCTCTGCGCTAGAATCCGTCAAAAGTTGGCCTCAATGTTAATCTATGGGACTTTTCGGGGTGGTTAATTGCCCCCGCAAGGGGCAATTAACCACCCACCCCTTAGAAAAGTCATACCACCCCATTCCCGATTAAGCCGCACGATTTGACACCTCATTCATGGGTCTAGGACAAACGGTGCGGAACTAGTTACGCGCCAAACTTTCATACGGAAGAAGAATAAAAATAAGTTTGCAAGATAACAGTAGTGATGCTTTGCTTCGCAAGCACCACTAAATAAAAAAGATAACAGTAGTGATGCTTTGCTTCGCAAGCACCACTAAATAAAAATAAGTTTGCAAGATAACAGTAGTGATGCTTTGCTTCGCAAGCACCACTAAATAAAAATAAGTTTGCAAGATAACAGTAGTGATGCTTTGCTTCGCAAGCACCACTAATAAATAAAAAAGTTGCCCTGCCCATTAAAAGCCCAAATCACTCAAATTCATCAGGTTTAGCAAAAGTGGGTAACCTAGATAAACAACTAGGAAGTTCTAGATTTAGAGGGGTCTTATGGGAGTACTTGCCTCAGGCGGCAGTTAGTGCCCACTTACCAGGAGCCGCAAAATACTTGAATTTGTATTTTTTTAAAATGGAAATTTAGCTCTTCTACTGCACTTTAGCACTAGCCATGCAGCCCCCCCCCCGACTCCTGGTGCTCCGACTCCGAAGATGTAACCACAATTCCCCTTTTTTTCTCCTTAAGTCCTGTGTGTGCTAGCTTCTTTTGAGCCATTGTAAATACTAATACATAGCTCTGCACCCAGGCACCTTATACCAGTACACGTGCGGTGCCAGCATTTCTAGTGCTATATATATATATTGTATATATATATATATTGTATATATATATATATATTGTATATATATATATATATTGTATATATATATATATATATTGTATATATATATATATATATTGTGTATATATATATATATATATTGTGTATATATATATATATATATTGTGTGTATATATATATATATATTGTATATATATATATATATATATATGTATATATATATATATATATATATATATATATATGTATATATATATATATGTATATATAAATATATATTGTATATGTATATATATATATGTATATATATATATATATGTATATATATATATATATATGTATATATATATATATATATATATATATATATATATATATATATATATATATATATATATATATATATATATATATGCACAAATAAGATCCGCACTCACAGGACTTATGAAAATTATAGAAAATCCGAGGTCTTTTTCTTGAAAAAGACCTCGGATGAGGTCGAAACGTTAGACTCTTGCAATAAATTTTCTATAATTTTCATAAGTCCTGTGAGTGCGGATCTTATTTGTGCATGTGGAGTTCGAAATTGTCGATGCTGCACCCAGGCGTTCAAAAGCTATTTTTCAAGAGTGCTGGCTTCTTGGAGGACTGTATATATATATATATATATATATATATATATATAGAGATATAGAGATATAGAGATATAGAGATATAGAGATATAGAGATATAGAGATATAGAGATATAGAGATATAGAGATATATATATATATATATATAGAGATATAGATATATAGAGATATAGATATATAGATATATAGATATATAGATATATAGATATATAGATATATAGATATATAGATATATAGATATATATATATAGATAGATAGATAGATATATAGATATATATATAGATATATATCTATATATATATATATAGATATATATATAGATATAGAACTAGAAATGCCGGCACCGCACGTGTACTGGTATAAGGTGCCTGGGTGCAGAGCTATGTATTAGTATTTACAATGGCTCAAAAGAAGCTAGCACACACAGGACTTAAGGAGAAAAAAAGGTTTTTATTTTAACAGAAAAAAAACTAACGTTTCGTTGTGAGCTTTGAGAAAGCCTAGGGACCTAGCCATAATGTTAGTTTTTTTCTGTTAAAATAAAAACCTTTTTTTCTCCATAAGTCCTGTGTGTGCTAGCTTCTTTTGAGCCAATATATATATATATATATATATATATATATATATATATATATATATATATATATATATATATATGTACATATATATATATATATATATATATATATATATATATATATATATATATATATATGTACATATATATATATATATAGGAAGGCTCTAGTATCAGAGCCGAAACGTCGCAATAAAATTTTGTTTTTCTTTCATTCATACAAGTCCTGTGTGTGCGGTTTTTTCAATCCTTATACACATTTTTCTTAAACCTGCACCCAGGCAGTTGGCCTCTGTTTGTATGAGTGCTCCAGTCCGAGGACAAATATATATATATATATATATATATATATATATATGTACATATATATATATATATATATATATATATATATATATATATATATATATATTAAAAATGGTGCGTTTGTTGAACTATTATCTTTATTCCATATGTACCTATTGTACTATCTGCAATATTGTTCTCCAGGCTGGACATAATAACATGAAAAAACATGAAAAAACAACCACAAATCAAGCTCTGAGTACTAACTGTTGCAAAAAACAGAGATCTCATGGCCATGCCATATCTTTTTCTGTACTACCTTTGCTTACTTTACAGTACTCAAATAAATTACAGATTTATCCCAATAATTTAAATTCCCTCCCACTATGTTCTACCAGCATCTTCAGGTATAACATTCTCTCAATACACATTTTCAATCTACATCCAAACTTGAGCCGCCAGGTTGCTTAGTGTACCTGATAAGAAAAAATGATTGTCCAGTATTTATTTGCACAACACAACACAAAGCAAATGTATACAGGAAATATCCACATTGGACACTGATGAGTGGGGTAGTCATTACTGACATTGTTACATCATTGGTGATCAGTAGTGTGGATATTCTTATTCTGCACAAAATCATAATCATAAACTGTGAATCCTGATTGAATCCCCAACCTTTATTTTAAATGCCGTTTTGGCCCCTGGGTATATGCTTTTTTTGTCCTGTATTGTGATCACCTCTTACTGGAGTGAGATTGCTACCTTCCTACAAGCTCATTTTGCTTTGGCATAAAGTGACCAGAATTATACCTACTGGCACACAATTACCAAATAATTCCATGTTGACTCAAATGTAATTTCTTCTGCCTATTGTTCTCCTATGCAAGAGAAGCCCTTGCATAGTGCTTTTCTTCCTTTCTTGACTTTATTAAAATGCAAAGAATAAAGTCTTTAAAAGAAATAATAAAAGAAAGTCATCAAAAGGACTCAATGGACATCTTGCCTGGAAGCCATACAAAGTCCCTGGTTGGGAGTTAATATAGCCTGCAGGGCTCCAATTTGAAAGCCCTGCTTTACAGAAAAAAACTAATATATAATTACAACTCACTTCTTAAGAACATGGTTTTTATGTATTATTTTTATAGATTACAGTATTTCGTAGATCCAAAGTATATTTTACCAGTTTTAGTTCTGACACATTGTTTTTCATCTTATTTTTTTTTTTTTAACACTAAAGTTATTTTCCTATTCAGATCACAGCACAGTAAGAAAAGAACAGGAGCAGATTCCTGTGATGCATGCACCTTCTTCCCTCAACACAGAAATGCAAGGAGGTAATGGTTTTTGGTAAAGACTGAACTAGTTCATAATACAAGTTTTTCTACCGATACAAAATTCGTTCTTAGTATATTTCTCTCTGAACTCCTTTTTTTCCCCTAATATGTTTTTTGGTGAATGTTTGTTTTTCAAAAGAACTTAAGATTAATAAAGAAAAAGCTACAGGTAGAATACACCACCCATGTATGTTGTCATGTGGAAAATATAAGCTTTATTATGCATCCATAAAAAAAATAGGACTAATTTACAAAACAAAAGTATAGAGTATTAGTAGAGAATTTAGAAGATGTTTAGGTTGGGAAAACTCACACCCAAAAAATACAGCCACATATAAAATCATATACTGTACATGCATTGACTTCAGCAGATATTCACATGCATTGGCGCACATTAATATTATAAATCAAATGCATATAAATACACACATAGCGACTCACAATAACAGGCACACAGTGACACATGCAAAGATGTAGTGACACATAAATAGACAAAGGCACAAAGTAAATTACACACAGTAAGTGACTACAGCACTAAACAAACAGATGGAATGTGGCAGACAGACAGGTCAGCAAACCAGGTTTCTCTAGTTATGTGTGTGCATTGCAAATTATTCAATCTGCCATTTACATTTTTATTCTTGAATCAATTTCCCCTTGAATCAGCCCTTTGAATGCAGGATGACTAGGGAATACGTTTTTCCTCTCTGCAGGCATGACAAACTGAAACAGTTTTTAAGTTTGTATCTTCTCTATCATTTAATTTTAATTGTTGAATACATACCACTAATATTTTCTTTGATTGTTTCCTGGCTGAACCCTTACTGCAGGCTCCTTGGTCTAAGTCCCATTCTAGGATTGCAGGTTGCATCTGTCCATCATGTTGAAACTCATAGTTTGAGCCAAAAGTGTGCTCCCCACCCATATGTTATACTTGCATTGAGGCGGAGTGGCATTACTAAGGTGAATAGGTGTGCTCCTGGACTACTATTGTCTAGTTGAGCCCTGCCGTTCAGTTTGTATCTCTTCTACTATACCAGTTCTTACTTGTGAAAAGTTTACACCACACATGCTCCCAAGGTACATCTTGCACATTTTCAATAACTGAATATATGCAATGCACATTCAATGACCCCATCTTGGCCAACTATATAACTATAATAACCCTTGTGGCTTAACAGTCATACCTAAAAGGCTCTGCAGAAACCACATTTCCAGGAAATCAAGGGCAGCACAGCTCAGGGGCTTCTCTAGTTCACTAGTGTAGTGTAGTGTGCAAACTACTACTACATCAGATGCCTTAACAATTGTGCATGCCCAAACCATTCATTTAAATCCACTTACATGGTTTACAAGGATGAGGAAATACTCTCCCTTATTGAGGAGATAGCATTGCCTGAAAGGATAGTAAAGTAAAGTAAACAAACTTGTAAAACCACCTACTCCTAAATGCAGAGAAACTTCACCTTCACAGATGGAGGGCACCCCCTCAGTATCTACCAGCACTAACTATCTAACTTTTTTTACTGCTGAAGCCATAGTTTATGCTGCTCAAGACTGCATACCTATGTCGTGGCTTAGTCCACAATCCAAAGCTTCTGGTATAAAAGTGATCTCTGCTCGTCCATCTTTAGGGTGAAGCTGAGCTTCTAGAAGCAGCTACTACAGAATCCCAGAAAATACCCTGCCATAGACAATACTGAGAATTGCCTCTGTTACAACCAAACATAGATACAATTATCATTAAATTATTAGCGCTGTCTATTTTTGTACCTGTGACTAGTAGCTCTGTGTGTTACTATTAGCTTTGTATGTCTTCACCCTTAGAAGAGAAAGAGAGGAAACAAAAACATTCTCTTTCACCACCATCTTAAAATGGCTCCCAGTCATGTCATTTACCACTCAATAGATTCAATAAATTACGGTTACTCCTTTACAGTCTAGCTCTTCGGATGAATCATCTAGACAACCCGATTAGATAACAAATCTATTATGAGATGTTTTCACAAGCCTTGCAATTAAATCGGAATTAATCAATCTAAGGCCCATAAGGTGTGGGGTATACCTCAAAAAACCTTGATATTTTCCAGTGTGCAAAATCACTAGGAATATAGTGGATGCAGCATAGCAACAACTGGAGAAATAGAGAAGACCAATACCGAATTAGAAAAAATAAAATTGGTGTTGTCATTCTTAGGGAAGCAGCTATACTGTAGATGTTTATCAGCTAGAGCCTAAGTGGCCAATTTTACAGCCCTCCGCTCATTTGTCAAAGAATACACTGGTGAACAGGTGATTCTACATCAAAGAACAAACTTTCCTCACTGGACATGACTGATGGGAATTGACATTACAGGAGGGAAAGGGGCCTTCTTCTCACAGGGCAGTTGACCTAGGAAATAATTACAGTGATTGAAATCACTGCTCTTGGTCCTCCATTAACAGTCAACAGGGGGCTTCCAAGTCTCAAAGCCAACCACAACCCAACATGAGATTTACTGTAAATTCCCTTAGCAATCCTAATACAAAACTGTCCTAAACCTACTACAAACAAAGGTCAAGACTCCTGAGCATTCCACTCACCCTCCAAGCCTACTGCCAGCATGAGGATTAAATAGCTTTGTTGTAGCCTGGCAAGATTTCATAATGGACTCACGGGTACTAAACATCATCAGTCACACTTACAGCATTCCCTTTCCCAGCAAGCCACAGGAGCTCAGATTTGTCCCATCAGCCATACCCCCTGACCTATACAAACCTCATGCCCTTCTTTCCATCACTCAGGACCTACTAAACAAAGAGGTGATCACATGTCAACATTCAAAAGATTTGACAGATACATATACCCATTTGTCTCCCTCATCAGCGCTTTTTAAGATTCAATTTAGACCAACAGCATTTCCATTTTTCGAGCTTTCAAATTTGGCCTGAGAATATGAACAGAGGAACTAGCGGCCTTGAACTTTGGATCCATGGCATACATGTATGTCACAACTTATTTAGATGACCTTATAGATACAGAAGATACTGAAGAGGAAGCCACATACTACACTCAAGAGCTTATGAACCACAAAAAGGGCCTACTAAATCCAACACAGTCTTAGATATGCAACACGTTCTTTTACCTCCAAAAAAAGGAGCTCACATTGCAAGAGGCTGTTTTCCATATCATCATAAACCCACAGGCGGCAGCACTTGATATTCTCCTAGGACTCATGTTGGCAATCATAGATGCAGTGTCCTTCACAAGGTTTCACCTTCACTCACTGCAGTAGAAGTTCCTAAAGAAATGGGACAGAAATCTTCAAGATCATTCCCAATTGATATGTTTTCCTCTTCTTATAAGAGAAGGCCTTGCTTGGGGCACCTGCTAAATCTGACGCAAGGCAGAATTTGGTATCGTCCTATACAGAAAGTGGTCACCATAGATACCAGCTGGTTAGGTTTGACAGCAGCTTGAACACAGGAAGTCTGCTAGGGCAAGTAGTCCCACTGAGAGCTAAAACTACAATCAACTTGATGGAACTTGAAGGGTAGTTATCTTTGCCATCTTTATTCTCATGATTCAAAAAGTTGGAATTCAGTAGATCAGGGAAAGTGGCAGCTAAATCAATTTTTTATTTATTTTTTTGTCTCCTGTCTCCTGAAAGGAACAACTTGTTTTCCTGCACTGACAGTACAGGCCTACAACAAAAATATTTTTTAGTTAAGAAAAACTCAATGCTAGCAATGCAGAGTATTTTGAGTTCATATCAGTCTATATAATGCTACAACTAGCCTTGGTGTCAGGGTCCATTGTCTCTCATTGTATTTGGGACTGTAAATAATGTATTTGGGCTAAAGCTGACACTGTCCCTCCCTATATTTAATGTATTTGAGGTATACTTTGCCTTTGCCCTACAATGTATAAGGTTTTTTTTGGATATGGAGACAATCCCAAAACCACCCATGCCACTTCCTATTTATAGAAATTAAAATTGCCTGACAACAGCACGTACAGTTTGTTCTCCTCCCAAAACACACATTAGAACATTTAAATAACCACCTGTTCTGTCAATACTGTCTGTTAGGCTGGTGGTACACAGGGCATTTTGTCTTCCAGTGTTAAATACCCCATTATTGATCCTGATAATGTTAAATGAAAAGCATTTTGAGTGACAAATATGGAGCAGTGAATGGTGGACCTCTACCTTTCACTTTTCCTTGTTTGTCAGCCACAGTGCATTTCTTATTATCAATAGCCTTGACAAAGCAGCCAGGGCCATTTTAACCACCACTGGTATTTGTTGACAACAGTTTTGCCCAGTGTCGGAATGGGAGACCACGGGCTCACCCAAAAACCTTTGACGAGAGGCCCACAAATTAATCTTTTTTCAGTTTGTCCTGCCTTGGAGGCAGCACCTTCTCCTCTCAGTTTATTTTTTTCTTATGATTATTTTTATGCACTCATTCTTTATATGTTCAGTTTCATGTGAAGCAGCAACTCCTTATTATGGATACGCAGATTATGGTTGTGCCCCACTGTGAGTGCTCCCAGATTTCTGGAATGGTTTCACATTTACACAGGTAGAGCCCATTATGTGAGCTCCCTCTCTATTTAAGAGGTATACATCTGCCATTGTATTGGCTTTTCTATGGAGAGCCCGGGAGTGTTCTCCTCATTAGTAGAACCCCCCGCTGTGTGCCCCAAGTACACTGGTACCAACAGTTTTTTTTAACAATCGCGCTCCCGGGTTTATCCCAGGTTGATCCCATACTACTAGCTCAGTTAAGGAGCGCAAAACAGCCCGTTTTCAGTGGCAGTGTGCTCCAGGGTCATTACCTAGGTTGAGCCCTTTCATACGCTCAAAAAAATCAAGGCACGAACATCCACACAGTACAGGCGCACGCGGATGACGTCATGCGGCTCAGCGCTACCCAAATACAAATACAGTGACATAGAATGGCGTCAACCAGAAAGGAAGTCCAATATACCTCATAGGTTTTTTAACACCTATCCTACACCGGATGATTATAAGCACTGGGACAAAATACCCCATGTAGACCCAGCTATTGTTAGGCTAGCACGTAGCACCACGTTACCAGCAGAAGATGCAGGCTCTCTTAGAGATCCGATGGATAAAAAAATTGATTCTGCTCTTAAGTGTGATTTTCAAAACATGGCAGCCATATTGAGACAGGCAGCAGCGGCTACTACAGTGGCAAATACAGCAAAATACTGGTGCCAGGAGCTCATTAAACACCCTCCAACTTCGCCAGAGCACTTTATAGCAGAATTAGATAAAGTCAGATCGCCACTGTCATTCCTATGCAAAGTCGCATTAGAGACGGCTAAACTAGCTGCCAAAGCCTCTTGCAGCATCCATCACAGTTGCGGCAGTGGTCAGGTAATATTGCATCCAAGCATACTTCTCTACAGTTTAGCTGATCTCAGCTCTTTGGGCCCAAGCTAAAACAAATAATTTCAGAAGTCACCGGTGGCAAAGGTGAACATCGAGGAAAACATCAAGGAAAACATCCCAGAAAGTAATTCCACAGACGCAATTTCCAACACAGATCTTGGTCATCTACCAACCGACAACAGAGAAGCTCTAGGCCTCGACATCAACAGCAAACCAATAGGAGGTACTAAACACCTTGGCAAAGCCAGACAAAATTTGCCCATAAACCGACAGCGACAAAAGGCCAGGACTGTCGCAACTCCATACCTCTGCCCCCTGTAGGAATAGGGTTAGGCGACTTTGTG
Organism: Xenopus laevis; assembly: GCF_017654675.1. Classification (NCBI taxonomy): domain Eukaryota; kingdom Metazoa; phylum Chordata; class Amphibia; order Anura; family Pipidae; genus Xenopus; species Xenopus laevis. The sequence goes on along the minus strand of NC_054374.1, from coordinate 55,866,334 downwards.
CAAGCTTGGCGGGACTCTGTAACAGACAATTGGGTGTTAAACATTCTAGAGCATGGCTACAGCATTTTTTCAGAAAAAAAAACAAACCACGGCACAGATTCGTAACTTCTACACTTCCTTCAGATCCGGTAAAGAAACCAGCTCTTTTCGACATCATCAAAGATCTACTTCAAAACAAACATTGCTCCAGTACCTCCGGTTTCGCTCCCATGGATTCTATTCCAACCTTTTCTTAGTATCAAAAAAATGGCGATTTTCGTCCGGTACACAATTTACACCCACTGAAGAAATTCGTAGGATAAGAGCGATTCAAAATAGACTCCCTTCCATCAATCATAAAAGCATAAAAATCATGTCCACAATCGACATCAAAGATGCATTATACCCATCAGCCCAGGGCATCAAAGGTTTTTGCCTTAGGGCAGAGCCACTTTCAATTCCAAGCCCTGCCCTTCAGCCTTTAGTCTGCACCTAGGGTTTTCACCAAGGTTCTGGGAGCTTGACTCACAGTCCTCAGATTCAGAGGGATCCACATAATTGCCTTTCTAGACAATCTCATTGTCATGGCAGATTCACAAAAGGAAGCCATAGCACACACGCAAGAGTGTCTTCAGACTCTACAACACCATGGCTGGCTCATCAATTACAAAATAAGTCTTCCACATCCAACGCAGACTCTAGAGCACATTAACTCAGAAAACAAAAAGGTGTTTCTACCTCTAACAAAGGCAATTACTATACAGCAAGCGGCTCGCAATGCAATTCAATAAACTCACATTTCAGCATACAACATTATCAGGCTGCTAGGCCTAATGGCGGCCAGTATAGAAGGTGTGCCGTTTGCAAAGTCTCATTTAAGGCCCCTTCAATGGGAATTCCTCAAGAAATGTTACAAAAACCATCAGGACCTTTCCCAGATGATCAATCTATAACAGCCAACCATACTTCAGCCTCAGGTGGTGAACACAGATTCACAACATAACACAAGGCAAAGGCTGGGACTGCCCAGTCCAAGAAGTGGTCACGACGGACGACAGCCTCATAGGATGAGGGGCGACCTGGCCACCCGAGGTATGCCAAGGAATGTGGTCACGTCAAGAAGGCAGACTGCACATAAAATACCCTAGAACTGAGAGCTGTTTACTATGCCCTGTTCAACTGGCAAACTCAGCTGAAGGACAGACATGTCAGGATTCAATCCGACAACAGCACCACAGTCACTTACCTAAATCGACAAGGGGGAACCAAGAGCGCGGCAACCCTCAAGGAGGTAACCCGGATTATGTCTTGGGCCAACATGGTCCTCATATCGGCAGTGTTCATTCCAAGGGTGCAAAACTGGGAAGCCGATTATCTGAGCCGCAACACCTTGGACCTTGGAGAGAAACGACAAGTTTTTCAGCACCTGGAGTCTCCCAGATCTAGATGTCATGGCGTCTCGATTTAATGCACAGCTTCTATGATTCCTATCAAAGTCTCACGACCCCAAGGGAGAAGGGGTGGATGCCCTAATCTACCCATGGAACTGCAGAATAGCATACGCCTTTCCACCTATCTCGATCATCCTCGATTGTTGCACAAGATAAGGAATGAGGGAGTTCCCACTATACTCATAGCCCCTTGGTGGCCCCGCAGAGTGTGGTTTGCAGAACTGGTGCAGATGAGGGCGACAGCACCATGGTCGCTTCCACTAAGCCCAGACCTTCTATCGCAAGGCCCAGCACATGCAAACCATGTCCACAGACTTAATTTGATGGCTTGGCTGTTGGAAACCAAATTGTGGAAGGAAGAAGGCTTTTCAGACAGTCATACAAACATTGTTAGCAGCATGAAAACATTCTACTTGGGCAACATGCCACAGAATCTGTAAAGCATTCCTATCTTGGAAACAGGCACACGTAATACAATGGCAGTTTTCTTCATCCACTCACATCTTGGTCTTTGTACAGAGTGGAGTCGACAAAGGTTTAATCACTCAGCATTGAAAGTGCTCTTTTTAGCACTTTCAGCACTTATACACAGACAATGGGCTCTACTGCCAGAGGTTCGTCTATTCTTTCGGGCACTTCAGAAACGTAGGTCTCCTATCAGAAGCCCCGCTCCACCCTGGGACTTAAACTTAGGGCCCTCCAAAGACCACCATACAAGCCCCTAGGCTCGGTAGACCTAAAGTTCCTGTCGTGGAAAGTGGTTTTCCTCCTCGCCATCTGCTCAGCTAGGAGAGAGTCAGATCTAGCAGCCCTGTCGCAAAAAACACCTTGGGGTATTTTTCATCAAGATAAGGTGGCGCTTAGAACAGTTCAATCACATCTACCTGAGGTTACTTCAGAATTTCACCTTAATCAGGAAATTGTCCTTCAATCATTCTGCCCTAAACCAGCAAATTCACAAGAACAAGTGTAGCAGCTACACACACTGGATACGGTACAGGCATTGAAATATTACCGTACATCCACAGAACTGCCGAATTTAGAATTTAGGATCCCCTTTTCATAATATTTGGTAGCAATAAGAAGGGTTCCCAGGCATCAAAACGCTCTCTAGCTAGATGGATAGTGGCAACAATAAGTGAAGCTTATAAATCAATGGGCAAAGCGATTCCATTCCAGATTAAGCCCCACTCCACTAGGAAGGTCAGTGCTTCCTGGCCCATTCACAACCAGGCTTCCATAGAGGCTGTATGCAAGTCGAACACCTGGTCATCTTTGCACACTTTTATAAATTAGATGTTATGGCCTCTTCAGAAGCGGCCTTTGGCAGAAAGCTGCTACAAGCAGCCGTGACACATAGATAACTCCTGTCTTTCTGGTTATACTAGTTCAGGATTCCTAAATCCTAGTTTTTTTTTGGTTAAGCCCACCCTCTTTGGATGGCTTTGGGACAACCCCAGTCGTCTTGCACTGACAGGTGCAATGCAAAAAGACCTGGACTTCCACAGAAGACAGCAGTGGTGGATGATCGCAGAATCATTTTCACGGTGAGGAGAAACCCCTTCACACTCTCCAGGAGGTAGGCGTATGGTATGCAAGTCTACCATAAAGAGAAGACTGCATGAAATTAAATACAGAGGGTGCACTGCAAGGTGCAAGCTACTCATAAGCATCAAGAATAGAAAGGCTAGATTGGATTTTGCTAAAAAAACATCTAAAAAAGCCAGCAGTTCTGGAAAAACGTTCTTTGGACAGATGAAACCTCTACCAGAATGATGGCAAGAAAAAAGTATGGAAAAGGCGTGGAACAGCTCATGATCCAAAACATACCACATCTCTCCCTCTCCACATGGCGAAGGCAGTGTGATGGCTTGGGCATGCATGGCTGCCAGTGGCACTGGGACACTAGTGTTTATCGATGATATGATACAGGACAGCCAAATGAATTCTAAGGTGTTCAGAGACGTACTGTCTGCTCAAATCCAGCTAAATGCAGTCAAATTGATTGGGAGGCATTTCATAATACAGATGGACAATGACCCAAAACATACAGCCAAAGCAACCCAGGAGTTTATAAAAGCAAAGAAGTGGAATATTCTTGAATGGCCGTCAGTCACCTGATCTGAACCCAATTGAGCATGGATTTCACTTGTTGAAGACTAAACTTCAGACAGAAAGGCATACAAACAAACAAACCGCAACTGAAAGCCGCTGCAGTAAAGGCCTGGCTGAGCATTAAAAAGAAGGAAGCCCAGAATCGGGTGATGTCCATGAGTTCAAGACTTCGGGCTGTCCTTGCCAGCGAAGGATTTTCAACCAAGTATTAGAAACCAAGCATTATTTTCAGTTTTTTAATTTGTCCAATTGCTTTTGAGCCCCTGAAATGAAGTGATTGTTTTAAAAAAAGGCTTTAGTTCCTCACATTTTTATGCAATCTTTTTATACAACCGACTGAATTAAATCTGAAAGTCTGCAGTTCAAATGCATCCGAGTTGTTTAATTTCAAATTCATTGTGGTAATGTACAGAACCAGAATTAGAAAAAAAGTTGAAGAGAAATTGTTTTTGTTTACATCAGCACTGGCATTGGCATGAAATATGGGGTTGTCTTACCTAAATCATTTTTGCATTATCTTTTACCTGGCATGTTTCACTATTATTACTTATATAACGTTGGAGGCATGGTTGTAGAGAACCTTGCAGCAGTTCATGCATATTTCTAGCCTTGGACAAAATTCTAGCCCAGTGGTTTTGGGTTAGGCTTACATAGAACACCTTGAATCTGCAGCAAAGCTGGTAAAGGCTGGTAAAATTTATGCTTGATGTCAAATGTTATTAATAGGAAGAAATGCTTAAAGTATAGAAAAGCTGGTATGTTTTGACAGAAAAGGTGGCAACCATAACTGCAAGGCTGATTATTAAACAGATGCTAATTGCATTAGTTTTAGCACTGCCATGCACTAATAATCTGGTGGTTTATTTGGAGGTAAGAACTTCACTGAGCTAATCAGTACTAGCAACTCGCAACTACTAGCCATTATTTCTGGGCACACCATTGTCACTTGTAACTGAAAGGAATCCACTCCATTCCCACATTAGGGACAAATCTAGCTCATAAAACATAATGGGGCTCATTTATCAACACTGGGCAAATTTGCCCATGGGCAGTTACCTATAGCAACCAATCAGTGATTAGCTTTTTAAAGCCAGCTGCAAGTAGAACAATGAATGCAGCAATTTGATTGGTTGCCATGGGTTACTGCCCATGGGCAAATTTGCCCAGTGTTGATAAATGACCCCCAATGAGCGTCCATTTATTGCAAAAATAGTAACAATGCAGTGGTTGAAGTAGGGATAGTGTACTGAAAATCTTATTATCCACATCACAAGGTCCAAACATGGAAAGGTTCAGTTTCCCTGTTTAGATCAATAAATAACAAATATATATATATTTTTTTAAAACAGTAGGCATAAAGTATGTAAAGCACAAGCCCTATTAATTTGAATTAAGTTAAACAAGAGGGTCTACTGACCCTTTACAATACTTTGTTTTTGTCATATTTATGACTTGATGCCTAATTAACTTTTATCAAACTTGAACTTTGTTGTAGTTTGTTGTAGTTAGCAAAAAATGTAATAAATAAAGGCTGGAGGGAACAAAAACAGAATAGCCAAAACACAAGTTCCTTCTCTGCCGCTCTCTACCCTGTTAGTCAGTTAGCAACTTGAACAAGGGGGCACATGGGACATAACTCTTCAGTAAGCTTTCTTTTGATCCTAACCAGCTTATTTATTTAACCATTTTTATTTTCACACTGAATAGTTCTTTAATATGTACTGTAAGTGATGACTACTGTCAACATTTCTGTCCTGGCTCTCTTAGTAGGACACTACTTTCTTCTGTTATTTAGTAGAAGTATGTATATTTATCTTGAAACCTATTATCTAAAAAGTTTCAAAATATGGAAAATTTCATCAGAGTCCATTTTCAGTAGACTATTCTTGTTTTTTAATATGATTATAATAAAAGTAATTTTATAGTAGTGGCAAACAATCTTATTTTATTTTTCTAATGTTTTGTTTTTTTGGTAGACAATTCATAGTGGTTAAAATTTTTAAAAAAAATCCAAATCTCAAGCATTCTAGATAATAGATCCCATACTGTATTTCAGGGCATTAAAACTATTCCCTAAAGCAATATCTGTTATTTAAAATGGACCAGTTGTAAGTTGGTCTTGAAATGCATCAAAGTACATTGCTACAATTGAAGGGGAAGTAACATCTAAAATAGAATAAGGCTAGAAATGCTGCATTTTGTATACTAAACATGAACTTACTTCACCGCAAGCCTAATCAAACAAATGATTTATGCTTTCAAAGTTGGCCAAAGGGGGTCACCATCTTGTAACTTTGTTAAACATCTTTGCAAGACCAAGACTGTGCACATGCTCAGTGTGGTCTGAGCTTCTGTTGGGAGGATAAACTTAGGGATTGTCATAAATTATCAAAACAGCACAAGTCAAATAATATCTGCCAGAATCCAATACAGCAAGACTGATTAAAGTGGACCTGTCACCCAGACACACATCTGTATAATAAAAGTCCTTTTCAAATTAAACATGAAATCCAATTTCAATTTTTTATTAAAGCATTCATAGCTGTTGTAAACTCTATTTAAAAATCTCAGCTGTCAATCAAATATTGTCTGCCCCGCCTCTATGCCTAGGCATAGAGGCAGGGCAGACAATTGCTTTCACTTTCCATTCAGCACTTCCTAGATGTCACTGCTCTCCCCACATTCCCCCGTTCTCTTCACCATTTAATTGTGTAACCAGGGCACTGGGATGGACTTCAGGTCCCCTATTCTGGTGCACAAACAAAATTCTGAGATGATACAAGGCTTGTCTTAATAACAGTGTGCACAAAATGGCTCCTGCCTGCTTGCTATAATTATGAATTCCCAGACTGAAGGAAACAAGATTCAAATAATTTATATAATGTAATTAAAGTTCATTTTGCTTGACTAATGTGATAAAATAGGATTTTGAATAATTTTTTTGGGTGACGGGTCCACATTAATAATCAGAATAGGCAGACTGCACTGGGTCCTGTGTTGTCATGTAACCTAATGTAGATTTTATAGTTGTTGTATTTAATACAAACTTTCTCCAACTCTGCAGAACCAGTGGGTGCAGCAAAATAATCCTCCAAATAGAATCCCAGTTTATCTGTTTAAATCTGTCTCCGTGATCTTTGTCCCCGCAGCTTGCGTTGGAAACAAAGGGGGTGTAAAGGCAAAAATAAAATCCAATACAAATCTCTACACAGTCGCCTACTGCTCTACAGGGAAATAAACAAAGCTGCTTGAGTTTTGCATGGCTGGGAAGTAAGGCGGAGTGCCTCGTACTGTTCATAAGTATGATTGTTTCCCTGTAGAGCAGTTAGGGACCGTCTAAAAATTCCTATCCACAGCAGTAAAGGAAAGGAGAATTTCACTGCATACAGTCAGGCTTCTTATAAAAATGGTACATATTTTTTAATTAAAGTATATTGGAGTTTCTTTTTCATAAAAGAAAGTAAAAATGGGATTTTTTTGCCTTTACATGCCCTTTAAAAATTATATCTATAACTTTTAATTGGGAAAAATACTTAATCCTCCAAACGGTCCCTATCTGCTCTGCAGGGAAACAATCATACTTATGAACAGCAGAAAGAGCCCCCGCCTTAAAATGATATGAAACCATTACTGTTCTCAATTTATTCCCTTATGGAGTAAATGTAGAAGCTCTAAGAATCGCTCTATGTGGCTTAATATAGAAGTAAAGAAGTTAATAGGAAAGAGAGCGGCATTTAAAATCTACAAGTCTGTTGGACAGAAGCTGCATTTAATGAACATAAACACTATAATAAATGTTGTAAATCAGCAATCCAGAAGGCAAAGAAAGGAAATGAAGAGTTCATTGCAGCAGAGGTTAAGACTAACCCCAAAAAGTTTTTTAAATACATTAATAGTAAAAAGGTGCAGGTTGAGAGTGTTGCTCCATTTAATAATGGTACCAGTATGGTTGTAACAGATACAGAAAAGGCAAATGTGCTAAATCAGTTCTTTTCTTCAATGTATACAATAGAGGAGTCTGAGTTCCCAGGCTCACTTCATAGTTGCACTGATGGCTCAGCTCAATCTAGTCAGTGGATTACTCAGGATATGATCCATAAAGCTTTAATAAAAATTAATGTAAACAAGGCTCCAGGGCCTGATGGCATACACCCCCGGGTTCTGAGAGAGCTTAGTTCAGTTTTTAGACCAGCCCTTATTTCTGATTTTCTCAGATTCACTTTCATCAGGTATGGTACCTATGGATTGGAGCAAAGCTGATGTTATTCCAATATTTAAAAAGGGATTACGATCTCAGCCTGGCAATTATAGGCAAGTAAATTTGACATCTGTGGTTTGCAAATAATTTGAAGGCTTGTTAAGGGATCACATTCAAAATTTTGACCTAGTGAAGGACATTATGAGCAGCAATCAGCATGGCTTTATGAAGGATAGGTCATGTCAGACCAGTTTGATTTGTTTTGTTTTTTATGATGAGGTAAGTAAGATGCCTGACAGTTGGGGGGCAGTAGGTGTGATCTATTTGGATTTTGCCAAACCATTTGACCTTATAAACTTAGGTCTGTTGGGCTTAATGAAGTCGTTTTGCACATGGATAGAAAACTGCCTACAGGATCGGGTACAGAGGGTGGTTGTTAATGGTACATTCTCTACTTGGAGTAAGGTTCTTAGTGGGGTCCCTCAGGGCTCGGTAATGGGTCCACTTTTATTTAATTTGTTTATTAATGATTTAGGGGAGGGTATTGTAAATAATGTATCACTGTTTGCAGATGACACAGAACTATCCAGCCCAATAAATTCCTTCCAGGATGTGGTATCCTTGCAACAGGATCTTGACCAACTGGCAATCTGGGCAGCTAAGTGGCAAATGAGATTCAATGTTGATAAATGTAGTCATGCACCTGGGATGTAAAAATATCTTAGCCACTTATACCCTTAATGGGACTGCACTAGGCAAATCCATTATGGAAAAGGACCTTGGAGTCCTTGTAGATGATAAACTTGGCTATAGCAAGCAATGCCAGTCAGCAGCATCAATGGCAAATAAGGTATTGAGCTGTATTAAAAGGGGCATTGATTCACGACAGGAAGGGGTCATTCTTCCACTTTATAGAGTACTGGTAAGGCCCCATCTAGAATATGTTGTACAGGTTTGGTCTCCATCACTCAAACAGCACATTATTGTATTAGAGTACAAAGAAGGGCAACTAAGCTGGTAAAAGGTATGGAAAATCTTAGCTATGAAGAAAGACTGGCTAAATTGGGGATATTCACGCTGGAGAAGAGGCGTTTAAGGGGTGATATGATAAATATGTATAAATATATAAGGGGATCATATAATAATCTTTAATGCTTTATTTACCAGTAGGTCTTTCCAGCTGACACGAGGTCACCCATTCCGTTAAGAAGAAAAGTTCCGCCTAAATATATTCTCTCCCTGAATCAGTTGTACTGGCTGATACATTAGATAGCTTTAAGAGGGAGTTGGATGGCTTTTTGGCAATTTAGGCAATACATGGTTATGGAAGATAGCTCATAGTACAAGTCTATAGTCATAGCTCATGGACTAATCTGATTGCCATTTTGGAGTCAGGAAGGAATTTTTTCCCCCTCTGAGGCAAATTGGATAGGCTTCAGATGGGGTTTTTTGCCTTCCTCTTGATCAAGTGGCAGTTAAGCAGGTTAAACAAAGTTAAAAGGTTGAACTCGATGGACGTGTATCTTTTTTTCAAACTAATTTACTATGTTACTATGTTGTCTCTGTACATTGTTAGAAATATATCTCTCTCACTATACACTTTCTGCTAAATAGGGAGTATTTCTAGAGCTCTCGTGGATGTTCACTTGGATCTGGTAAACATATGTCAAGCAGAATCTCCATATGAAGCTCTCTACAATGCCTCATCCTGCCATTCCCTTGACAGCATCTGCAGTGAACACTCATCTGATAGAGATTCACTTAGCTTTGAATCTACAGGAGCACGTCGTGTAAGTATTCCATATGTGTCTTTTCTTTACAATGCCCCTATATAGCCTGGTTGTTTTATTTATATTTACTGACAGAAGGAACTGCCACCTCTGCCAGCAAAACCTCCACCAGAAGAAGATGAAGAATTAGAAAGTAGTAGAGAGAAAAGAACTACTACAGTTAGTGAGGTGAGATTGGTTGTGATTGACAGTTTGAGGTTATTTTTATGTTTGCTCTTTTTTTTGTTTTTAAATAAAAAAAAGTTTTTTTTATTTGTTTTTTTAGACATTAGGCAGTGCACAGATTTCACAGGAGGAGGAGGAGGAGAACCCTTATGAACTGCTAGTTACAGCAGAAACAAAAAGGCTGGATAACAGAGGTATGTTCTTGAGGCAATATACTTGTATAAAGTTAGGTATCAGCAGTTTGTGTTTACCACAGATATTACTTTTATAGAAAGTTATCCAAAATTAGAATATGGCAAGACCACTGTATGAAAATTATAGAGAATAAACTGCATGGTTTATTGATGGAAATTTTCTGTTCTCAGGAGAACGACATCTACAAGAGATTTGTAGCATCTCTCAACCTCAGGTCAGACGCTTGACCAATAAAAGCTTACAGATAATGATAATACAGATAATGGATGTCATGCATATTTACTACCATTACTGACCTCTGTTTTGTAAATTCAGGTCAGATCTCGTCACACTGCACCACCCCAAGACCAAGTAAGGCCTTTAAACCGCCATGGTTCGTCCGACCTTTCCAGTGGCCACTCTGAAGGGGAATCCCATGGCTCAGACAAACCAAACAGTAAGAAACGTGTGCTTCCAGTTGCTATAATAACATTTATTATGTCATAGCTTCTGTCCTGTGCCACATCATTGATAAACACTAGTGTCCCAGTGCAACTGGCAGCCATGCACGCCCAAGCCATCGCTTGATACTTATTTTCGTGCCATCATTCTGGTAAAACTGTGCTGGCTTTTTTAGATGTTTTTTTAGCTTGCACCTTGCAGTGCACCCTCTGTATTTACTTTCATGTAGTCTTCTCTTTATGGTAGACTTGAATATAGATACACATCTTCACCATGGAAATGATTCTGTGATCATCCACCACTGTTGTGTTCCGTGGACGTCCAGGTCTTTTTGCGTTGCTGAGTTCACCAGTTCTTTCTTTCTTTCTCAGGATGTACCAAACCAGGGGTGTCCAAACTTTTGGCTCGCCGGGCCACATTGGAAAAATAAAAATTATCTGGGGCCACACATGAAATACTCAAACACGTTTGATTTGTAAAAGTAAAGGAAATACACAGAAAAGAACTACAATGCCATTTGGATAACCAGATGGAGCTATACACTGGAATATGGGATACCTAGATATTAAATAGATTTATTATATTATTATTACTAACTGGGCAATGGGCAGAGTCCCCCCTCCTCCTATATCCTTTGCGACATGACGTTTCCTCGGGAACCAAGAGTTTCAAGATGGGCCGCATTCATATGCATCTTGGGCCGCATGTGGCCCTCGGGCCGCAGTTTGGACACCCCTGTACCAAACTGTAGATGTTGCCACTCCTAATATTGTAGCAATTTCTCAGTTGGGTATATTCTGCTTTTGCATCTTAAGAAAGGCTTGTTTCACCTGCATGGAGAGCTCCTTTGACCGTATGTTGTCTATTCACAGCAAAATCTTCTATGTACAGCAAATCAGCTCCAGGGCTTTTATCTGCTTAATTGATAATGACATAACGAAGGAATTGCCCACACCTGCCCATGAAACAGTCTTTGAGTCAATTGTCCAATTACTTTTGAGCCCCTAAAATCAAGTGAATGTGTGTGTTAAAAAAAAAAAGAAGTCTTTCGTTCCTCACATTTTTATGCAATCTTTTTGTTCAATCCACTGAATTAAATCTGAAAGTCTGCAGTTCAACTGCATCTGAGTTGTTTCATTTAAAATTCTTTGTGGTAATGTACAGAACCAAAATTAGAAAAAAGTTGTCTCTGTTCAAATATGTATGGAACTAACTGTAGCTGCTGGTAAAAAATGCTTCAACTTTACAGATGTAAAAATCCTTATGGGAAAACATGTTTTTTTTCAAAACGCACCAGTTAATAGTGCTTCTCCAGCACAATTCTGCACTGAAATCCGTTTCTCAAAAGAACAAACAGATTTTTTTATATTTTGTAATCTGACATGGAGCTAGACATATTGTCAGTTTCCCAGCTGCCCCAGTCATGTGACTTGTGCTCTGATAAACTTCAGTCACTCTTTACTGCTCTACCGCTCCCCCCCCAAGCAGCCTAAGAACAGAACAATGGCACAAGATAGCTCTAGATCTAAGAACAGTACTTAATGGCAAAATCCAGGTCTCACTAAGACACATTCAGTTACATTGAGTAGGAGAAACAGCCTGCCAGAAAGCACTTCCATCCTAAAGTGCTGGCTCTTTCTGAAATCACATGACAAGGCAAAATGACCTGAGATGGCTGCCTACACACCAATATTAGAATATATATATACACTTGCTGGTTCAGGAATAAAATTGTATATTGTAGAGTGAATTATTTGCAGTGTAAACAGTGTAATTTATAAATAAAAACTACACTATAAAAATCATGACAGAATCCCTTTAAGCAACTCTTCTCCAGTGTAAACAGTTACATAAATGGCCAACCTTTTCTCGTAATGGAGACCTTCCACACTACAAAAAGTACTGATTAAGCATATTTTTGGAGTACACATAAGCCCAATGCTGAAATGTAGTCATGTGCACTGACAGGGCAGATTTTGTTCAGAAATGAAATGATAAACTATGCATTTTTGCTCTGAATTCTCAGTGTGGCTAGAGATCAAAGCTGTGCCTGGCAGTGCAACTACAGGAAGCCTCTCCTCTCTACTGTTTTTTGTTTTTTAATTCCGTGTGCATAAATTTAGAACATTCCTGCTTTATTATCATTTTAAACTGCAACCAAGTCAACATTTTAGCTGAAAACCACATGCCAATCTACCTGTTGAAGTAAGATTGCTTTCCTGAAATGTAGTCTGTTGACCAATTGTATGTTTTTTCACAACAAGCATTAAATAAACTAAAAATGTAGTCCCTATTTTGGGACTGGGATGTTAAAAGTTTGAAGTTTGTTATATTATCTGAAAAGGAAAATGTGGATAGAGTTAAATGGTAATATAAATCACTATGCATGTTCAGTTGGTTTCAGAAATTAGTTGTGGTCACCAGAAATAAAGACTTTTCTCAATTACATTCTAATATCTATTTGTTTTTCCAATATTTATGTTTAAAGTTAAATTTTTCACCTTCTTATGTCTTTCTGGAGCAGCTCATGTAGTGGGGTCGCAGACTCTGCACACTGCTGAATAGAATCCCTGAATTTCATTAAAGACTGCTTTTATAATTGATAAAATAGTTGCTAATATTTCACAAATGCTGCTGAGAAATGTATCAACTAATGTAGGAAATTTTAATAGTTCAGAATCTGCACCTGGATTACTGAGCTGCCAGACTAAAACAGTACAGGAACATTAAACTTTAAACTTCAGATTAAACAGTCAAAAATAAAACATGTAATTGAAAAAAATTCTTAATTTCTGGTAACATTCTGAAAATAACTGAACTGAAAAAAAGTTTTTGTAAGGTGAACAACCCCTTTAATATTCTTTTCATGCCACCCCTTACTTGGACAATTCATTTTTATTCCTCACTCTCCTCTCCTATTTTCCAATTTTTTACTTCTCAGGTGGGCAGCGGAGAAGCAGTTCAGGAGGCTGGAGTTTAGCTTCTGCAGATAGTGGTGACTCTCATACACTACAGCACTTTTCAGGTCTTCTTCATGGTTCCTCACCAGTATGTGAGACCAAAGATCCCCCACTTGCTTGTGAACCTTCCAACATAGAGGGCTGCAGAAATGGTGCTGTTGCTCAGATGGAGCTTCCTCTACGCAGGAGTCTGTCCAAGTCTGATTCAGATCTTTTAACTTGCTCCCCACCATCGGGCACTAGTGGAGATGATTGGAATCGCAGCGAATCTTTCACTAACTGCTCAACTGTGGCAGGCAAAAGAAGTCTTGAAAAGTCACCCTCCTTTACATCAGAATGGGATGAGGTGAGGACTAATAAAATTACAATTTATTGAAATTAAACAAGTGGTATGAAAGTGTTTGTAATCTTGAACATTAATTAACATTCAGCAATCAGAATGTTGTGTGTTATTGGTGTAGCCAATGTGGTAATATAATTGAATAGAAGGAGAAATAAATAACCCCCTTTGGACAAGAGCCCAACATAATTCATCAAAAATGTGGGTCAATTTTTATCCCTTTAAGTATAATGTATTGTACAGGTATGGGATTCATTATCTGGAAACCCATTATCAAGAAAGCTCAGAATTATGGAGTCTCCATAGACTCCATTATAATCAAATAATCCAAATTTTTAATTTTTTTTTTTCTCTGTAATAATAAAACAGTAGTGTGTACTTGATGCAAACCAAGATGGAAGCAAAACCAGCCTATTGGTTTTATTACATGATTTTTAGTAGATTTAAGGTATGTATCTAAATTACAGAAATATCCGTTATCTGCTAAGCCCCAGGTCCTGAGCATTCTGGATAACAGGTCCCATACCTGTAGTAGAATTATTTTACATAGATTGTTCTGGGTGCAAGCATGTATTTTCAAATATATTGTTTATAAGGTTTGATTTTACTGGGTCATTTAGTTACCGCTACATGTATAAAAACATCTGACAATGCCACTTTTTCAGCAGCATCACCTGTGGGCCCCTACAGCTACCCCCAAACAACATGTAAGGAAGGACAAATCAATTGGTGGTGGGGACAGAATGGGCAGGTTGTGGCTAGCTTTGGATTGCTTGGTGATCCTTTCTGTTTTCTTTTCCTTTTTTTAAAAAATTAAGACGGTGGAGGTTCTGTGTTTAGTTTGAGTAAATGTAATTTCTAGTTTTAAAAATGTTGTGTTGCTGTAATCTTGCTGTAGCATACAATGAGGCAGGTGACAAATATGCTCTGTTTAGTTTGAAGTTGTTACAGTAAGACTGCATAATCATCCTGTTTTACAGATTGATAAGATAATGAGTTCAATAGGACAGGGCATAGAGTTCTCGCAGGAGCAACAACTAATAACAGGTAAATAATAAAAGGCAAAAATGATGGAGGGCACCAGGCTCTTTATAAGATATAGTACCTAATAATAAAATATTTCCATTATTCTCCTATGTAGGATCGTCTCTTCCAGAGCAAAGTGTTGCCCACTGGTTGAAATCTATTGGGCTTCTGCAATATGAAAGCAAGCTAGTACTAAATGGCTTTGATGATGTTCGCTTCTTGGTGAGTAAAAAAATTTGCTTAAACTTCTGCATTGCATAAATTTGTAATTTTCTGTGTTGAAGCCAATGAAACATAACACGTTTTTTAGTAAAGCCTTACTCAAACAACTGGAGCAAAGATGCACAGTATTATGCTAAAATGGTTGATATTTCGTACACATTGCATTATGTGCCTAGATTTGTCTAAATAATTCAAGCATGTGATTGTATTTGTTTGTAAACTTCTGGGTTGTGTCTTCTTTCTTCTAGAATTGTTTGTCCTATTATTTTCACCTCGTGTCACCTCTTTTTTGCATTTCCCATATGTTAATTACTAATAAGGAAAGAAAAATATCTGCTCTAGAAAACTACAAATATATTTTACATTTAGTTTGGCATAGAACAAAGGAAATATGTCAAATATAACTATATAGTCAGTAGCTTTACAGGCAGCTACTTTTATTGGGGAACTTTTTTTCACTCTAAAATCGGGTTGTTCAGTTGCTTTTACTGACAGAAAATGGATGAACATTTTTTTTGGTGTGTATATAGTACATGAACTATGGATTCCATTGTTTACCAAAGCCTGGCAAATGAAGGCACAAATTTGCTTATTTTCCAGAGATGAAGCACTTTATTTTTCCAGCCCAGAGACAGCCCTTTTAGTGTGTAATTATAGGCTTTAATGTATTAGTGTGGCCTCCCACATGAAAATCTGCCTGCTATGTCTGTTTACCATGTGTAAGATTTAAAAGGTATCACTACATAGATTAACTGGCCCCTGCAGTTTAATCAAATACAGACTGTAATCCCCTGTATTGTTCACACATGTAATTACCCCTGCATTGTTTATACATTGTTCACATCCCTAAAACTGTGCACTGTTCACACCTGAGACCCAGACTGAAACTGTCTACATTGTTCACCTGTTCACACCTTATTCAAAATGTTAATGGGGCACAGCACTGTGTCACTGTATGTAGTACATTTTACACGGACAGATTTTTTACTTCCAAACGACCGATTCCAGAACGTTCCGATAATCGTTCACAAAATTGATGGGATAAATTTAAAAATTTTAGTCGTTCAGGGATAAAATCGCTCTTTACGCATGTCAGGATTGTAGCACAAGCCAACGAACATATATACGGAACAACGAACATATACAGAAGGACCCAAACATTCTTTGCTGAAAGCTTCATTTGTTACCATATGAACTATGTAAAGAAATAAATTGGTGCTGACTGCAGGAATATCACCATGTCACCTCATATGTGAAAGAAGTTTATCATGCTATAGCAAGACATAAATCCATATGTCTGCATGGAGCAGGGAAGGATAAACTGACGATGTACTACAGACAGTGACACAATGCTAGCACCATTCCTCGTTTGTTGAACAACGTTCGTCCGTACACGAAGTAAACAATATGGTTATATCTGTTTCTTATAATTATTCTCCGTGGATGGCAAATCGTATGGTAAAATAATCATCAGACGATCGTTTAATGATACGATTGTTCATCGCAGAACGATAAAATAATGCCCATGTATGGCCACGTTTAGAGTGGTCCTGATCAGTGGAAACGGTCTCCTGATCTGTTCTGCCTTCCCTGTGTGTGCCATAATCTTTGCCTGTCCTACTCTGCCTGTTTGTGCCATACTCTGCCTGCCATATTCTCTTTAGGTGTGCCATACTCTGCCTTGCCTATGCTCTCTTTGTGTGCCATATTCTGCCCATGGAACATAAGCCTGGTATTTGTTTTGGGGGGTTGTTAGCATTTGACAATTTTTTGTTAGAGGCCCCTAAGGTGTTTAATTATGTGCTGGGGATCCACAGGGAGGAGGTGGATTTAAGGGTAGGTCTTAAAGGAACAGTTAAAAAACTGGGTAAATAGATAGGTTGTGCAAAATAAAAAAATGTTTCTAACATATTTAGTTAGCCACAAATGTAATCTATAAAGGCTGGAGTGAGCAGATATCTAACAAAATAGAACAGAGCACTATTCACTGTTTTCAGCTCTCTAGTTCTGAATTAGTCAGACTTGAAGGGGGCGACATGGGACATAGCTGTTCAGTGAGATTGAAATTGATCCTCAGCATTCAGCTCAGATTCAAAAGCAACAGTTATGACTCATGTGGCCATCCATCAAGTCACTGATTGGTTGCTGCCTGGTAACCAATCAGTGGAAACCAAGAGAGCTGCAAAGCAGGGAGTAGTTTTCTGGCTATTATGTTAGACATCCAGTCACTTCAGCCTTTATACATTACATTTTTGGCTAACTAACTATATTGAAAACATTTTTTATTTTGTACAGCCTATATATTTACCCAGTTTTTGTTTTATACTGAACTGTTCTTTTAATATGGCAACATTTTTCACATATGAATTATGTCCCTGCAGTAAACACTTTTGGTATGCTACCACCATTAATGTGGACATGGTCTCGTGGTAACATATGTGTGGTTTAAAGTGGGTGTGGTTTAAAAACAGGGAGTGGACAACACTGGCTTCCATTATTGGCCCTCCGCCATTTAGGCCAGAAAAATTCCGGCCCTCGCTAACACAGGCATAAGAAAATAAAGGTGGACTTGCTATCAGTGTGTGAATCCCAGCCGCACATTAGTCTGTATATGACACTGAGACGCGTGAGTATTGAATGTGCTGCTCCAGTTTCATTTTGTGCTTATGTAACATTTGTGCGTCTCAGTGTTACATACAGACTAATGTGCGGCTGGGATTCACACACTGATAGCAAGTCCACCTTTATTTTCTTATTCCTCGTTTCTGGGAGGGAGGGGGAGTGATGAAGGGTGGGTGAAACCCCCCCCAAACTTTGATTCACTAGTGGTGAAAAATAAAAGGGGAAGCTCCCCACCTGCAACAATAATGGTGTTGTGCGACTCTCTTCCATTTTGCTGATACTTAAATGATTGACGTGTGCCGACCGTCTAGAGAGTTCTGCACCACCAAGCAGGAATTGGCATAGTAAAGGCGAGATAGGTGCGGAAATTTTTACGTTTGCACTGTGTAGTTCAGCCCCTATGCTAATACGTTACGAAATGTGGGGTAAAATGCAAGCTTTGTGATGATTTTCAGAAATTTAATAAAAGGTATTATGTTTAGCATAACTTTGCAGTTTTGTAGTTTGCAGTAGAAAGACATATTTACCCGTTTTAGATTAGTCGGAATGTGTACTTTCGGAAAATATACGGTTTTCTAGGGTAATACACGTGCCGGGTGCTTATATTGTAACATTCAGTGTCATGTGTGAAAATTCATATGTATTATTTGAATTTGGGGGTCTCTGTATGCCACATGGTTTGGTAAATCTATGCATAAAGGCATCAAACTAGACCCCTGGAATTCATATTTAGAATGCTTTATGCTGGTAAGTTACAAATGTGGGGTATATAATGGAGTAAAATGCAACCTTTGTGATGATTTTCAGAAATTATATAAAAAAACAATAGATACATTTACCCATTTTAGATTTGGCAGAATGTGTATGTTCTAAAAATATGATGTTGTCTTGGGATGACTTACTTATTTGCCACTTTTACCAAACAGTAAAGGAACAGTAACACCAAAAACTGAAAGTGTTTTAAAGTAATGAAAATATCATGTAGTGTTGCCCTGCACTGGTAAAACTGATGCGTTTGCTTTAGAAACACTACTATAGTTCATATAAACAAGCTGCTGAGTTGCAATGGCGGAAATGGAAAATGGCTATATGGTACAGGTTAAATAGTGGACAACAGATAACACCATTATGTTCTACAGAGCTTATCTGCTATCTGCTGTGTAATTTGAGCCTTTTCTCTTTTGAATAGCTGCCACCATGGATACACAGCCGCTTATTTATATAAACAATAGTAGTGTTTCTGACGCAAACACAGCAGTTTTACTAGTGCAGGGCAACACTGCATTATATTTTTATTACTTTATAACAATTTCATGTTTTAATGTTAATGGTCCTTTAATCAGGCAGTATATACAGAGCTGGAACTAGGGGTAGGCAGACGAGGCACGTGCCTTGGACGCAAAATATGGACCTCTTCTACTGCCTTCCCCTAGTTTGGGCTATTGTTTTCCCCAGCGTTGCTGCTGTCATCTGAACGTGAATGCGCTCTCCTGCGCATGCATGCTCACGTTCATGTGCGCACACTAGGGGGGAGGCAACGTAGACGGCAGGGTTGCCTAGGGCGCCCTGCTGGCTTGGTCAGCCACTGAATGTATGCTCTAACTTCATTTTGGGGCCTCTAAATGCCAGATACTTTGGTAAACCTATGCACAATGTGCATCAAACTGTTCAGTTTGATGCTGATCAGACCCCTGGCAATCATATTCAGGGTACCTAATACAGTGTGGGATATGTGGAGCAGAAAAATAAAACCTTTGAAGTTTGATTTTTCATAATTTTAAAACATTTTTATAAGATCCGCAAAGACAAGCTTTGATGTTTGGTAGTTAGGAGTAGAGAGACATAGTTACCCATTTTGGAATCATCAGAATGTGTATTTTTAAAAAATATATGGTTTTCTGGGGTAATACTACTGTTTCAGAATTTTTTGTGAGAGCGATAGGAGTGGCTAGGTGAGTGTGAGTGAGATAGGAGTGGCTGGGTGAGTGTGAGAGAGATAGGAGTGGCAGGGGTGAGAGAGATAGGAGTGGCTTGGGTGAGTGTGAGAGAGATAGGAGTGGCTGGGGTGAGTGTGAGAGAGATAGGATTGGCAGGGGTGAGTGTGAGAGATAGGAGTGGCTGGGTGAGTGTGAGAGATAGGAGTGGCTGGGTGAGTGTGAGAGATAGGAGTGGCTGGGTGAGTGTGAGAGATAGGAGTGGCTGCGTGAGTGTGAGAGAGATAGGAGTGGCTGGGTGAGTGTGATAGATAGGAGTGGCTGGGTGATTGTGAGAGAGATAGGAGTGGATGGGTGAGTGTGAGAGAGATAGGAGTGGCTGTGTGAGTGTGAGAGAGATAGGAGTGGCAGGGGTGAGTGTGAGAGAGATAGGAGTGGCTGGTTGAGTGTGAGAGAGATAGGAGTGGCTGGGGTGAGTGTGAGAGAGATAGGAGTGGCTGGGTGATTGTGAGAGAGATAGGAGTGGATGGGTGAGTGTGAGAGAGATAGGAGTGGCAGGGGTGAGTGTGAGAGAGATAGGAGTGGCTGGGGTGAGTGTGAGAGAGAGAGGAGTGGCTGGGGTGAGTGTGAGAGATAGGAGTAACCACCTCGGCCCCAGGAGGAGGAGTACGTTCAGAAAGCTTCAGTGACAGTAAGAGGCCTGGGCCTCATGCAGAGGGAAGATACCTAGGAGCCCATAGGCTGGCATGGTAAGGCGGGAAAACCAAGCTTCCAGAAACTGAGCGTAGAGCCTCAGGCAGCACTGAACGGACACAGGCAGTACTAATGGGCTGTCTCATCTTCCCACAAGTAGCACTCCGGACTCTTGCTAGGGTTGCACATGGCCTGGGCAGTGAGTCCATTCAGGAAGGTCCTCCTAGTCCAGCAGCACTTGTTCCCAGATTGCTTCTTGGGCCAATTTGTACAGAGCGTATCTGCTACTTAGCCTGTACCGTATAGCCCTATTTCAACTTGAATGACTGCTCCATGGCTATGTTTCTGAAGCAAACACCCCAGTTTAACAGGGGCCAGGACAACAGTGCATTTATTAACACATCATATTTTGATATTGCTGTTCCTCTAAAACACACAAAAACACAGATTTATACACAAATTACTGGGAGACTAAATCATACACAAACACACTGTCACACTTGTACATTTATAGACAGAAATAGGGTGATTTCAGACAAAGGTGCTAATTTGTACCAGTTAAATTACCCATATTTTGCACCTATTAGTACGTAGACTGTTCAAAGTGAATTGCTGGCTGGTTGTTATTGACCTACAGAGACATGCAAAATATGAGGTGAGGTGCAATGTGCAAAATTAGGTGCATAATACCCTGTTTATTTTTATATCTGTACAATATGGTCTGGGAGTATGCAAAAACCTCATTCTGCCAATAATATCAGCATTTTCACACTATAAAAGAATAACAGCCTTACTGTTCTCAGAATGAGATTCCAGAAAATGCAGTTGGTGTGTGGATGCTTTGAATTCAGCATGAAGAGGGTGGAACTTTGCTAGTTGCTACGTGACATCACATTGGGGGGTATAGCCACTCCCATTCAGCAAATGCTTGAACTGGCTCTCAGAGAAAGCATTCTAACTCACTGTAATATTATTGAATGCCTTTCAAAAAGTAAGAATTTCTGTTAAATGAATATATTTGAGAATATATTTGAGAATATTATTTTCATCCTATCTATCCAAAATTTGATTTTCGCAATAGTTCCCCTTTAAGCCAGTTAAGGTAAATGCAGGCAGCCTCTGATGTACGGCAGAGAGTGGGTGGACGGTTGGGGATTGCAGTGTGCCTAGCCCCTCCAAAGGTTTTTTTGCAGAGGAGCACTCTAGTTATTTTTGGAAAGTAGAAATTTAGATGAGTCCAAATGGTAAACGTTATTCTGTTGCTAATAATGCTGTTCCGCTACAATAAGGCAATGAAATCAGTTTTAAAAGAGCAAAACATTTTTTTATATTTCATTTTGAATTCAATATTTTCCCAATTGCCCACAGTTATGTGACTTGTGCTTCAGTCACTCTTTACTGTTGCCCTGCAAGTTGCAGTGGTCACCCCCCCATAACAAAAAAGAAAACATCTCTATGACACAAGATAGTAGCTCCCTGGTAGATATGAGAATTACACTCAACAATAATGCAAGTCTCACTGCAACTTCTCCAGTTACATTAAGGTTCTGGCCACACAGGCAGATTGCCTGCAGAAATGCACTTTCGGTGCTTCGATTTCTGAAGTTGCCCAAGGTTTCCTCGTGCAGCAACTTCAACTTCGTTAAACGAAACGCCGTGTGTGCCTTCCCCCAGGCAGGTATGGTACCCGTTATCCAGAATGCTCGGGACCTGGGGCATTCCGGATAATGGGTCTTTCCGTAATTTGGATCTTCACACCTTAAGACTACTAGGAAATCATGTAAACATTAAATATATCCAATGGGCTGGTTTTGCTTCCAAAAAGGATTAATTATATCTTAGTTTGGATCAAGTACATGGTGCTTTTTTTTTTTTTACTATAGAGGAAAAGGAAAATTTGTATTATTTGATTCAGTCTTTCCGTAATTCTGAACTTTCTGGCTAACAGGTTTCCGTATAACGGATCCCATACCTGTAGTTGTTGTTCAAGTAAGCATGTTTACTTTGACAATGAGTTTTCTAAAAAATCTCTTTAAAGCTTGCATTTTATAGAATTATATCCTAAGTACTGAGATAAAACATAACATAAAACTATGAATGCCAGAACTATGAGTCTTCTGAACAGTTTGATTTTTAATATGCATAAAATAAGGAAAAAATAGTTTTTTAAGTGCACCAATATAAAAATATGACAGACATTTTTCACTGCCAAAACGAGTAATAAAGAATAGTGCAGAATCTAAAAATCAATAAAAATGTGATAAAATCAACAAAATGCAATGAACTAAGTAAATGGTACTTCCCCTTTACTAGTTGCATCACTCATTTAAGTATATTAATATTCTTTTTAAGGAAAGGGTTCCAGAATTTAATCCAAAAATGCATGCTTTGATCCATTTAAGGCAATGATATGTTTTTTTTTTAACATGCTCTAGTAGCTGTCGTAGCCATTGACTGACTCTGCCTAAGGTTACAGAGCTTGGTACCGACAATATTTGTCTGAATCCTCCTTACAAACCTGCATCAGGGAGCAACGTTTCAGATAGGTGAGACTGCTGCTGAGCATCTCTAAGCACTTCCATCCCAGTAGAACGGCAAAGCAGTCAGTCACATTCTGCCAAACCGTCACAGGTATCAACAACTTTAAAAACTCCCCAGAATGTACTTAAAGGGATCCTGTCATCGGAAAACATGTTTTTTTTCAAAACGCATCAGTTTATAGTGCTATTCCAGCAGAATTCTACACTGAAATCCATTTCTCAAAAGAGCAAACAGATTTTTTTTATATTCAATTTTGAAATCTGACATGGGGCTAGACATTTTGTAAATTTCCCAGCTGCCCCCAGTCATGTGAAAAAAAAATCTGTTTGCTCTTTTGAGAAATGGATTTCAGTGCGGAATTCTGCTGGAGCAGCACTATTAACTGATTCATTTTGAAAAAATGTTTTTTTCCCATGACAGTATCCCTTTAAATATTCATTACAGTGAGGAATATTTTGATAAATCACAAAATAAGAAGCAGTATTTACTAAATATAGATAGTAAGTTTCATAAAAACGGTTGCAAATTGCAAGGAATTGGCTATAGCTTTTCATAGCCAAAGTTAATAACACAAAGCAAAAATCTTAATGGTCCCACTATGTTCACTGTTTTGTAAATGTTTACCTACACTAGTGCTGAAGATAAATTTAGCGTTCATAGTGATTACAATATCCATAAGGATATTTTTGCTAGATAGCTCCTGGACTATATGAGATAAAGAGTTGTTGCATAAATCACAAACTTGTTTGGTTAGGCTACTGTTATTCTAGTCAATGTCTGAACAATTAAAATCATCCATAATTACAACTGGAACTAGTTGTTGATCGTTTTTCTATTAATTATAGTAGCTCAGCCTCATTGTGCTCTGAGGTTTGTAGCAAACACCACTACTTGTAAAAAAATAAAAACTACTGAAATCTCTACACATAAGGCCTTCACACAGTTCTTGTTTTCTTTAACGAATGGCTTTATTTCTGTTTCTTTATAAAGACTCCTCTACCTCCTTAGGTATTGAAAATTTAATAAGTTAGACTTAGCACAGCAGTTTTTCTAAGTGTTGCATACGGATAAGAGTTATGCAGGCGTTAGAATTCAAAAGGTGTTTGAAACTAAAAAGAGGAGAAATGAGTTGAGTGAATGATATGAGTTGACGGAAATCAGATGTAATTTCATTATTTAAAATGTATTGTTTTCTCAACCTTGCAGTTCTAAGCCCTACATTTTACATCTGTAGTGGGCAATTTACTGTATTTGAAAGTTTGTTATAGGGTCACATTCCGTATTATGTTCTGCAGAACGGCATTATAAGTATAAACCAGGATGACTTTATGAAGCAAAGGTTCATTTAGTTCCTATTCATGGTTGTGTAAGTAGGAACTCCGACAATGGGGTTGTAGTCGATATAATCTGTTTGGATTCTGCCAAAGCTTTTGTTACAGTGCCGCATAAACGACTGCATTGTAAACTAATGTCTGTGGGTCTTGTTAAATTAATACAAAAAGGTAGGGATGTTAGTTCGTTAGGTACTTATTTCCTGCCGATCTTCTTACAGTCTCTCCACTGTCCAAAAAGCATCCAAAAATAAAAACAAAGATCAGCGCCTGTGGCAACAGAAATTAGAAACCAATATGGTATAGTACGTTTTGGCTTTGTTGGCACCACACGGTGTTCAAGCAGATTGTTACAAGCGTGCCCACGTTTAACCTTTGGAAATCCCACAGAAATTTGCATTCAGAGTTCTACAGTTGTGCTGAAATAAACGATTTTTGTGTTTGGTCCCAAAACACCTAAAACAAATGGCTAAAGTGCCTACTTACAGACCAAAGACATTGGTATAGCGTTTAGAATGGGTCCTCTCACTGGCTTCCCCTTCTGGCATGCAGCGGCCTTATGACTCCCAGATGGAAACAAAAATCCAGGGATAGTGTAATACTATTTCAATAAAATAACATTTATTTAAAAAAACAATACACTCACATTTTACTTTGAATATAAGTTGCGTATAGTCCAGAACTTGGCAAAATGCTGTTTTGACGAGGTGTTTCTGCTGGCTCAGTTGTATCACCTCGTAATAATGCCCTCAGTCCTGTGCGATGTCCCTAACTACTGACGTGTTTCGCGTTTCACGTTAAATTAATATTGTTTACACGTGGATAGAAAACTGGCTAAAGGATTTTATGTGGATGAGGGGTTTTCAATGTTACATTCGCTATTTGGAGTAAGGTTGTTTCTGTGGCGCTGCCAGGTTCTGTATTGGGTTCTCTCTTATTTGCTCATTAATAACTTGGGGTGGGCATTTTAAGTAATATACCAATATTTGCAGAGGACACACAACAATGCAGACTAGTTCATTTCAATCCAGGTGTAGCATCTTTGCGACAGGATCTAGTCCAGGGACCCCCAACCTTTTTTACCCGTGAGCCACATTTAACAAAAAAAAATTAAAAATGTGGAGCAACACAAGCCTGAAAAAAGTTCTTAAGAGTGCCAAATAAGGGCTCTGATTGGTTATTTGGTAGCCCCTTATGTGGACTGGCAGACTATCCTTGGGTTTGTTTGGCAGTACAAGATGTCTTTATGCCTCTAAAACCTGCCTCCATGTCAGAAATTCAAAAATGAGCACCTGCTTTGAAGCAACTGGGAGCAACATCAGAGGGCTTGGTGAGCAACATGTTGCTCACGAGCCATTGGTTGGGGATCTAGACAAACTGGCAATCTGGGAAGCTAAGTGGCAGATTAGATTCAGTGTTGATAAATGTAAAGTTATGCTCTGCAATATAAAAATATGCAAGCCACTTTTACCCTTACGTTCGGCAGATCAATGATGTAGAAGGACTAAGGGGTACTTCTGTATCTTTAATAAGATTATGCAAGATTAATCCAATCAGTTTCTGGGGCATACATTCGATTTTGGGATGATGCAAACCTTGACTTGATAACCATTTCCACAAAATTGCATCAGACGATATGCTTTTATTGTAGATTCAAAAAGAATAAAGGAAAAAAGATTTAAAACCTTTATATGGTATAAGTAAAGTTTATTTTGTTTGACCCCATTAAGTTTTTATTAGCTTTTTGAAAGATAAGCCCCATCTAAAACTGCCATTCATAAACCCCATTTCATCAAACAGTATGTTAAGTGGCAGACAGGATCATCTTACCCTTTACCCACAGAATTCTGATACCCAGCTAATTACTTAACAGTAACACCATGAAATGAACGTGTTCTAAAGTAATGAAATCATGTGCTGCTGGCCTGCACTGGTAAGGCAGATCTGTTTTCTTCAGAAAGACTGCTATGGTTCATGAAAACAAGCTGCTGTGTAGCAATGGCAGAAAATTTAAAAAAAGGCCAATTGGCACAAATTAAACACAGAAAACTACAGAGTTTATCTGCTCTGTAACTTGAGGCTTTTCTCCTTTGAATGGCTGCCCCCATTGCTATACAACAGTTGATTTATATAAACAATAGTAGTGTTTCTGAAGCAAACACAGCAGTTTTACCAGTGCAGGGAAACAATGCATTATATTTGTATTACTTTAAAACACTTTCATGTTACAGTTCCTCCAATCATCATGCAGCTGATCTTCACCCCAGCCATATCTGTTCCCGCAAGGTCCTGCTCAGTGGGCAAGAGGCTCCTCTCAATATTGTTGATAGAGCTCAGAGTTGAAATTTTCTGCTCTAAATTTCAAACATAACATTCTTGATTGTCAGGTTGTTCCCATCTAAGACAGAGGTAAGCTTCTTTAAAATATCTGTTAGAAATAAGTAAGTTAATAGTTTTTTAAACTATCAATATTTGAATAGTATGTTTAAATCATATTAAAATTTATATACTCACATCCAGGCATCAATAGTTATGCATGTATATATGTATAAATATATATATATATATATATATATTTTTTTTTTTCGATGCAGGGATCAGCACTCTCTAGTAAAGGTGAATTAAAGTGTTTTTATTTGTAACACAGCATTGTCCAACGTTATCAAGGATGATGTGTTCTGAGTGAACAATAGTTTAAATACCCTCCCCCTCTTGTGAATTTTGGCGACCTCATGACGTCATCAGCCTTTTACAGTTGTTTATTTCCACAAATAAAGTTCATTCATTGTCAGTGCAAAGTGTCATTCCCATTTTCCACCATCTGGTGTCAGTGTTGTGTTCCAGTGCCAAGTCTTTCATGTGTAAATAGATGCACATACAAGGATACTTTGTTCCTGATTAGAAACAATATAACCATAAAGATGGAAACATGTTACTTACAGATATTGGAGAACCATCACACTAATAAGATACTTTGTATAAACCCTTCCTGTGGAACAAAAAGTATAAATCAATCTATATAGCTGTTAACTGCAAACATCCTCAGGTTAAGAAGCAATTTAACTGCAGTTGCCCATTCAGTCCCCTGGGCATGACACAATCAAGTTCGTGTATCCAAAAAGCTTCTCGTCTCAACAATATATTATCAAGGTCACCACCCGTGGGCGGTTTAGGTACATGATGGATTGGCATACACTTGAATATAGATGGATCGTGCCTCGCTTCTTTGAAATGTTTCACTACAGGTTGTTGTGCTATATCCTGTTTGTTTGCATCAACCTTTCTGTCAGTGTCTAGGGCTGCTCTAATGCTTGCCCTGTGCATATTAATCCTTTCTTTCAATTGCCTGATGGTTTTACCGCAGTAAATCAGGCAACATGGGCATTTGATGACATATATTACCATTGTGGATGTGCACGTTAACCTGTGTTTGTTTTCATATCTTTTGCCTGTCCTGGGATGTCTGAACTCTTTGCCCAATATTAGAGTATTGCACACTACACAACCTGTGCACTTGTACACACCTGGACGAGAGGATAGAAAATGTTGGACCCTAGGTTGCACATATTTTCCTACTGGGTCGCCGGGGCTTAAGTGTTCTTTAAGATTGGTATTCCTTGAGTAACTGAATTTTGGTTTGTTGGGGATCTTTGGGGTTAGCGCTTCATCTTTGGCCACTATTTCCCAATGTTTAAGTACTGGTTCTTTAGTAAATTTACTTAGAGGGTTGTACTTCCTCACATAATATATGTCATTGTTGTCCCCACTCGGTTACTTAATACCCAAAAACCATGTAGTGCCAGTCATGTATACGCTGCCAAAAATACATTAAAACCCTGAGAGACCCCCGGGGAGACCGATAATATCGTCCACTGGGTCCCTGAATGAGAAGCTAGCACAGTACCTTGATATGTTACTACAACCCTGCATAACTTCCACAAGCAGCTATTTTAAGGACACAACTGATTTCCTAAAAGTAGTGGGGAGCATCACTTTGCCAATGGATAACTTAATGCTGGCCACTATGGACGTCCAAAGTCTGTATACATGCATACCCCACACAGCCAGGTTACAAGCAGTATGTAAGCTATTGACAAATAACCCTGCATATATTGGTCCACCCATAGAATATGTTATACAGCACTTTGTATTAACATACAACTATTTCAAATTCGAGACCCAATTTTACATACAGCAGGTAGGCACAGCCATGGGTTCGAAAATGGCGCCAGCATACGCCAATGCATATATGGGTGATTATGAAAATGAACACATTTACGGCCACGAGATGTTCAAAAAGTATGGTGGCTTCTACAGACGCTATATTGACGACCTGTTCTTCACATGGGCAGGTACGGCAAGCCAACTAGAGGAATATGTGAACAGTTTAAAGTCCCTAGATTCATCAGTGAAACTGACGTTGAACTATAACTCTCAACTCATAAATTTCCTTGATGTACAGGTTTACAAACAAGGGGAGCATTTGCAAACATGCATCTACACAAAGGACACGGATAGGAATACCCTACTGCATTATAGGAGCAACCACCCCAGACACCTCTTAGATTCTCTCCCCCAATCACAAATGATGCGGGTCATCAGTATTGACAGCGACCCCATGCAATGTAAAGAGGACTTAATGAAAATGGGGAAAAAGTTCTTAGATAGGGTTTATCCGGCCGGCCTGATCAGAGACACCACAGAAAAAGGTAATGGCCTTGTCACGGGTACAATTGCTCCAAAGTACTACGTGTGCACCGAGTGGGGACAACAATGACATATAGCGCTTACCCCAAAGATCCCCAACAAACCAAAATTCAGTTTCTCAAGGAATACCACTTAAGCCCCGCTCACCCAGTAGGAAAATATGTGCAACCTAGGGTTCAACATTTTCTATCCTCTCTTCCAGGTGTGTACAAGTGCACAGGTTGTGTAGTGTGCAATACTCTAATAGTGGGGAAAGAGTTCAGACATCCCAGGACGGGCAAAAGATATGAAATCAAACACAGGTTAACGTGCACATCCACAATGGTAATATATGTCATCAAATGCCCATGTGGCCTGATTTACTGCGGTATAACCATCAGGAAATTTAAAGAGACTATTAATATGCATAGGGCAAGCATTAGAGCAGCTCTAGACACTGACAAAAAGGTCGATACAAACAAACAGGATATGGCACAACAACCTGTAGTGAAACATTGGAAAGAAGCGAGGCATGATCCATCTACATTCTAAAATTAAAAATTAGTGGTGAGCACAACTTTCCCTTGTTTGTTATAGTTATATGTTACAGTGACCAGCTCCATGTTGTAGCTCCCACCCTTCCCAGGTATAGTCAGGTGATCCCACTGGTGTCTAATAAAAAGGCAGCCAAGTTTGGGAGTTTTACTTTGAAAGCAGCAAGTAAGTTACAGGTAAAACTAGTCCCTTTTGTAAAATGTATAATGAAGCAATAGAATTCTTAATGAATCAGATGAAAATTGAGCATAGGACTGGCCAGATATGGGATGACTTTGACATAGTTGGCCAGCTTAAATATATTGCAATATATGGACAAACAATCCCTATTTTGTTTAAAGAGTAAGGCATTTTTCAGTAGCAGTATGCACAAAATGTCTCTGTCTTAAATATATTGATAATGGGTTGAGTGCAGAGGACTCTTGTATGTGTCTATATGTATTTTGTGGTCACAGCCTTATTGCACCCCCGCCTAATGGTTTTAAAAATTAGTGGTGAGCACAACTTTCCCTTGTTTGTTTCTATGTGTGACGGTTTTTCTAATATTGAAGTGTAAAGTGTCATTTCTCTCCTTCTGAAGCAGCTCTGGGAGGGGGTGTCGCCAATCCTGTAAACTGTTCTAAATGGATACATTTCGTTGATACATTTTGTTGATACATTTCGTTGATACATTTCATTGATACATTTCGTTGATACATTTCTTATCTTTGACCCTGCTGAGCAGAATCTCTGGTTTTCATTACAGGCAGCTGTTAGAATTGATACAATTGTTGCTAATACTCCAGAGATGCTGCTGAGAAATGTATCAACTCAATGTTGCAAAATTGTAACAGTTCAGAGTCTGCACCTGAATTACTGATCTGCCAGACTCAAACACCATAGACACGAACATTCACCTTTAAACTTAGATTTTGGAAAAAACTTAAAAAATAAATAATGGAAAGTAATTGAAAAAAGTCTTTATTTCTAGGGAACAATCTAAAAACAAATGAATTGAAAAAAGTGTTTAGAAGGTGAACAACCCCTTTAAGGATTTATCAGTAGTAATGGGTTAATCTGACCAATTTCGCTTCACCAAAAATTCATAAAACCGTGGAAAATTTGCTGAATTAATGGAAGTCTATTTCCTCGTGAGGCAACTTTGGTCGACTTTGGAATACGCCGCAGGCGATTTTTTATTATAGCCGGCGGAAGACAGGGAGAAGCCGTTCAGGGAGATTAGTCGCCCCAAAGAAGAGGCGATTAGTCGCCAAGTGACTAAATCTCCCCGAATCGCCAGGTGTGCCCTTACCTTTAGGATGAACCTTTTTTTCACCCATTGGAGTTTATGGAGGTGTTTTTTTGTTCATAATTACTTATTTACAGAATGGGAATTTCTGAAAAGATTAAAATGAAATTACAAACCAACTAAGTAAAACAAATGGCCACTTTTTACAGTGGTCACAGACAAACAAACACTCTCTAATTTACTAAGTAATGGCTCAAAGTATTTGGCTGAAATCTCACCCAGCACTGCTGCCTACAAATGATCTGCATTAGCTTTGATCTCTCTGTATCGATTACCTCAAAGGTATAGTTAAATGGCATAGATATAGGTTAAGCCAATGGGCATGCCATCCCATGACTTTCAGCTTTCCATTTTCATAATACTGTATTACTTATAGTATAGATATGATAATGCAGAATGATCCTGCAACTTCTGGGGGTTGGGCAATATGGTGGACCCATTGGGGGACATGATTGATTTTATCTGATTTTGCTGTGCAGCCCAGTAACTACTATGTACACCACTAAATTAAATGTCATGTTATTAGTCTGCAGTAATGGCTGACTTGCATTAGCTGCAAGTCATTTGTGTCCCACATACTTCATTTAGAATAACCTGAAACCCTTAATTGCTATTATCTGGATTTAAAAACAATTCTCATGGATACCCCTTTTGGGTCAAGATTAATAGGTTAGGAATTAATGGTCTAATTCAGGAAATTGGCAGTTTTATTTATTGTATTATTTAGAAATTGCACAGATACAAAAAAAGTGCTGATACAAAAAATAGCATATACATAAATCATCATTTTAGCACTGAGGAACATGAGTGTAAAGGTTTAGTATATATCACAGTATAACAATGTAGTAGGTAGCACAATTGGCCAGTTTCTGTCACTTCTGTCGGCCACTTATATGCAGTCCTACGGGATTTTTTCTGGACTCCGTAGTGGAGGGCCGACAATGGAAGTCAGCGTTGATCACTCCCTGTTTTTAAACAGCACCTACTGTAAACTACACCCATGTTACCACAAGAACTTTTAACAACATGTCCACATTAATGGTGGTAGCATACGAAAAAAATAAAATGGTTGGTGCTCACTGCAGGCATATCACGCATGTGAAAAATGTAAGTCATATTAAAACATACCCTTGGGTCCATATACCTCTTCCTCCCCTGTGGATAGCACAGCACCCCCAGCACATGATTGTGATGATGACATGATTGTGATGATTACAACAATTTCCAGATGCTAACAAACCCCAGAACAAACTCTTCCAGGTTCACAGGTAGCTTAGGACAGGCAGAGTAGGGCACACATAGTTAGCATAGGGGAGGCAGAGTTTGGCAGGCACAGGTAGCATATGGGAGGCAGAGTTTGGCACGCACAGGGAGCATGGGGATGCAGAGTTTGGCACAAACAAGGAGCATAGGGAAGGTACAGTAGGACACACACAAGAGTCAGGAAAGCATATTAGGACCACTCTAATATGAACCTTATTTGTGCATTTAGGATAAAACAATCTGCATACTTGTGAATTGTTACCTCAATGATACCTGCTGCCGCATCAACAAATCACCAGAAATACAGGATTTGTGCACCATGTGTTTTCACTCTTAGAAGTTACTGGAGTGTTCCAACATTGCATTTAGATATGTAACTAATTAGTGTTAGGTTTTGTGTTTTGGTTTTCACACGTCGTCTTCTTCATATTTATGATTCCCATGTTCAGTAATAATAACTTATCTTAGATTATGATACAAACAATCCTAACTAACAATACAAATGTTCTTAAATGTGTTATTGCAGGCAGATACAATGATGGATGATCAAGATCTGGTCGATATTGGGATCACAGACCAACCGCATCGACGCCTGATTTTGCGTGCTGCTCATTCTCTGCCAGTGGTGAGAGGATGGACAAAATAGTTACCAGTTTCATGGCAAACAACTTTCCCATTCATATTTATGATCTTTAGCCTACCCAAAGTATAAAAGTTATTTACATTCATTTCATTGTAGTGTGGCCCACAGGCAAGGCTTAAATCATTTAACAAACCCTTTATTTGAAATAAGTTAGCAGCACTGTGAGTCGGTTTATAGAGGGGATCATTTATAACCAAGAAATTGGTTGCTATTTCCAACTCCACTGATTCAAATTAGCACCTATTTTAAATACCTCAAACCCAAACCTCAAAGGCCTTTATATGTTTATCTATATTACATTCTTCAGGACTCACTGTAGATGTGTGTCCCCTTCTCACAAATATGTGTGGCTGGCTGCTATCTTCTGATGCAACTCAGATTCAGGGATCGGAGTTCACGGCAGCCATGTTCCGGTCTTCGGTAATCTGAGAATGAGACCGGAGGAACGGCGCTTTGCACAGTTGGAGCAATTTCCCGGTTTGCGACAACTGCGCATGCACCAAAATGGACGGAAGTTGCTGAAGCACTGGAAGAAGACACGAAGACCCGGAAGATGGCTGCCTTGAACTCCAATCCCTGAATCTGCACCGAGGGGTAAGTAAAAAGTTGGGGCATTTGCCTGAGGTAGCAGCTAGGCTGGGGCTGATAAGGGGGGGTAGGGTTTTTTCTTAAAAGGGGAATGTTTTTTTTAAAAAGCAGAAAAGGCACAGGCTGCTTAGCAGATAACAGCTGTAAAGGAATATGATGGTATTGTGCAGAGTGCATCTGTTATCTGCTTTGTAACCTGAGCTGTGATAGCTTGGCTTCACATTGGTATCTTCTAATTCTCACAGGTAACTTTAGACCTTCTTTTATCTCCCTGTCTGTCTTCAGCCTGTTATTTTGTATTTGTGTTAACATTTATACATACAGGTATTGGATTTCTTACCCGAAAACCCATTATTCAGAAAACAATAAATTATCGGAAGGACATCTTGCATAAAGTCCATTATATGCAAATAATTTGGATTTAAAAAACTTTTTCTTTGCAATAGTAAAACAGTACATTGTACTTGATGTTAACTTAACTGCATGAATTCATGTTGGTGCCAAAACAGTACTATTGCATTTTTTTTTAATGTATAAAGTTTTTTTTAGCAGATTTAAATGGTAATAATGTGGTTATAACAGATGCAAAAAAGATAGATGTGCTAAATCAGTGTTTTCAGTGTTGCAACTGAGGAGTCAGAGATGTAAGACCTACCAGATAGGGGCACTGATGTCTCCGCTGAATCTAGTCAGTGGTTAATGTAGGATATGGTATATATAGTGGATAATGTACCCCCTACTGTCATTTATAAAGATATTATGTCACCGAGGAGTTATGTGACCATATACAGGTCACATAACTCCGAGGTGCTAATAATATCTCTATAAATTTTAAGTAGGGGGTACATTATCCACTATGATCGACAGTTTCTGAGTTCAGTTCAGTTTTTACTTCCAGTCTTTGCTTTTTACAAAATGCAATACTTTTTTTGCTGTTGTCCCTCCTTATTGTTTTTTTTCTTTCCCTGGCAGTATCGCTTTTAGTACCTGTATTTCTTTTGCTTGTTATTCAGATTCTTTTGCAGGAACCTGCTCTGCGTGGTCATTCGGCTGCATTAGAGATATGGGAGGGGGGAGGAGGCCAGGGACGGAGGAGGGAGCAACACAGAGCAGGAGCGAAATTTGAGACTTTGAATGGGAGGGGGGAGCAAGACTTGCGATAGTGGACAGGAGGGGGAGCCGAGATTTGAGATAATGGATGGGAGGAGGGAGCGAGCATGGAGAGGAATCGCGTGAGTAAGGGAGCAACACTGGTAGGGAGGCAACTGCAGGAGTCATGAGAGGAAGACGTGAGGTGAGGCGTGACAGGAAGGAAAAAGAATCAGTTACATGTGAGGGAGTGAAACAGGTGGATCGTGTCATGTGGGTGAAGCAAAGAAATGTTGCGCTTGAAAGTCAAAATGGTGGGAAACAAGGGTAGGGGAGAGAACAGCAGCTGCAAGTGCTGTCTCTTTAAGCATATAAACGGCGCGTTCCCATAGGGAAATGACCAGACTGTAGATTATATAGTGAATAAAGTACCCCCTCTTGTAAAATATAAGGATATTATAAGTTACCAAGGAGTTTCATGACCATATAAAAACACGAGGCCGAAGGCCGAGTGTTTTTATACAGGTCATGGAACTCCGAGGTAACTTCTAATATCCTCATATTTTACAACTGGGGGTACTTTATTTATTATAATACACAAATTTCAGTGAGTCATGTGACAGAAATGACATCAGAACTCACTGTTTATATAACAGATATAATTTACAGGATATTCATGGCTTTTGTGTATTATAAATGTATAATATATAAAATGAATGTGGACAAGGCATACCTCCCCAACATTTGAGATTAAGAAAGAGGGCCAAAAAGTTTCGCTGCATGGAGCGCGGCAAAATGTTTTTTTGGCCATGCCCACTTTATGGTCACTCCTCCATAAGTCATGCCCATTTAACAAAAACACATATCCATTTTCATTATCATTTATTTATAGAGCATCTGGTATGTGTATTATACAGCTGGAGAGGATATCAGCTTAATTTATGAGCAAGACAGAGGGCTGTCATTTATTTCTAGTATAATGAATTTGCCACACTGATGAACCAGCACTGGCATGTTATAACAATCAAAAAAAAAAAAAAGCTATGTTCCTCACTGCTGTTATGTCAGTTGTCGGCATGTCAATAGGATTTCTGGATACAGGTGGGAATATCATTATTCTGAACACGTGGGAGGACCATGCTGGGCCACACATACAAGCTTTACACTTCAGTTTTGCTTTGGGAGCCTTTGTCGAAAAAGCAAAAAAAGCTTTAATGTTAGTGAACCTTTCCTTGAACAGTCCGTCTTACCTTTTGGAATAAAAAAGTCTATGTTATCCTATATAGTCATAGGGACATAAAAAAGCTTAGTTCAGTTTTATACTGGCCTCTTAATTCTCAATTTCCCAGGTTTGCTTTCATCTGGTATGGTACCTATAGATTGGAGGAAAGCTGATGTCATTCCTATATTTAAAAAAGGATTATTGTCTCTACCTGGCAATTATAGGGCAGTAAGTTTGTAATCCGTGTTGGGCAAGTTATTTTGAAGTCTTGTTAGGTTCTGCAGAATTACATTATGAAAATTAATCTGCACGGTTTTCTGAAGGATAGGTCATGTCAGACAAATTTGATAGGATGAGGTTAATGAGAAAGGTCCATTTATTAAAGGTTCAATTTCGAATTCATGCAATTTTTTTTTTACTCTAATAAATTTGAATATACTCGAAATTCGTTTGGGAGATTATTTAAGAAAAAATTTGAAAGTCTAAAAATTGAATATTACAGACTCAAAAAATTGAATCAAATTCAGATAAACTCAAATCGAGTTTTTTCTCTGAAAAAAAACTTGAATGTCAAGAAGGCTATTAACATCTCCAAATGGGTCACTGGACCTCTCCTATTGACTTATACATGAACTCGGCAGGTTTTAGGTGGCGAATAGTCAAATTAGAATTGTTCCAATGGTCAATGTTTGATAAATTTCGATTTTCAAATTAAAGTTTGGACTATTCCCAATTTGAATTTGAGAGTTTTGACCAAAAAAAAATAAAAAATTTGAGAATTCGAATTTACTATTCGACCCTTAATAAATCTGCCCCTCAGTGTTGATAAATGTAAAGTCTTGCATTTGGCATATAATAATGTGAAAGCCACTTATACCCTTAAAGGAATTGTTCAGTGTAAAAATAAAAACTGGGCAAAATAAAAAATGTTTCTAATAACTGGGCAAAATAAAAAATGTTTCTAATATAGTTGGTTAGGCAAAAATTTTATGTATAAAGGATGGAGTGACTGGATCTCTAACATAATAGCAAGAACACTACTTTCTTCTTTTCAGCTCTCTTGGTTAATACTGACTGGTTACCAGGCAGTAACCAATCAGAGACTTGAGAGGGGGCACATGGGACAAAACTGTTGCTTTTGAATCTGAGCTGAATGCTGAGGATCAATTGCAAACTCACTGAACAGAAATGTCCCATGTGGCCCCCTTTCAAGTCTCTGACTATAGAGTTATAGAGCTGAAAAGCAGGAAGTAGTGTTCTGGCTATTAGAGATCCAGTCACTTCAGCCTTAAAACATTACATTTTTGACTAACAAACTATATTAGAAAAATTTTTTTTATTTTGCACAGCCTATCCATTTACAGTTTTTATTTTTACACTGAACTGTTCCTTTAATGGGACTGCACTAGGCAAATCAATATTGGAAGATAATAAACTTGACTGTAACAAGGAATACCAGTCAGCAGCTGCAAGGGCAAACAAGGTTTTGGAGCACAGATTCACCAGAAAAGGGGGTTATCTTTTCACTCTATAGAGAGCTGGTCAGGCCCCCTCTAGAATATGCTGTACGGTTTTGATCTCCATTCTTCAGTGCTCAAGCAGAGAAGGGTAACTAAGCTGATAAGGGAGGTCTTGGTTATAAAGAAATACTGGCCAAGTTGGGGTTGTTTTCACTGCAGGAGAGGCGCTTAAGGGGAGATATGATAACTATGTATAAATATAAGAAGATCACATCATAATCCCTATAATGCTTTATTTACTTTTTGGGCCAGCAGACATTTGGACATCCATTCTGATTAGAAGAAATGAAGTTCCATCTAAATATTTGGGAAGGGTTTTTGTTTTGTTTTTTTGTTTTTTTTTACAGTGAGAGTTGTGAAGTTGTGCAATTCTCTCTGAGTCAATTGTACGGGCAAATACATTAGATAGCTTAGCAGATTGGATGGCTTTTTAACAATTGAGACTATTAAAAAAAAAAGCTTGTGCAGGTATGGGATGTATTATACAAAAACCTGTTATCCCGAAATCTCTGAATTAGTCTCCTATAGACTCCATTTTATCTGAATAGTCCAAATTGTTAAAAATTATTTCTTTTTTCTCTTCATAAAAAAACAGTACCTTGTACTTGATCCAAACAAAGATATAACTAATCCTTATTGGAATCAACCCAATACTATTGGGTTTATTTAAGGTTTATATGATTTTCTAGTAGATTTAAGGTATGAAGATCCAAATTATGGAAAGATCCATTATCTTGAAAGCTCCAGGTCCCTGGAAAACCACTCCCATACCTGTACTACAAAGTCGATCCATGGTTATCTGATTTAATGAGTATTTGTGTAAGGAAGGATTTTTTTCCTCCTCTGAGGCAAATCATTTCAGAAGGGTTTTTTTTTTTTTGCCTTCCTCTGAATCAGCCAGCAGTTAGGCAGGTTTTATGTCAAAGACTGGTGATCCAAATTACAGAAATATCCCTTATCTGGAAAAAACAGTGTCTGAAACATTCTGAATAATATAACCTATACCTGTATCATATATAATATAAGTATGTATGTATGTATATTTTTATTTGTAAAGCGCTTCTTGAGGGCAAAGCACTGTACAACAAGCAAAGCACTGTACAACAAAAAAAAATACCTAACCCATTAGGCTACAGAGCCCAAATATTGTATAAAAGCAAGAAAAGTACTTTTCAGTCTGTTTTAAACACTTCTGGTTTCCCTAACCGCAATCAAACCCAACATTCGACCATGCCATGTAGCCCTTAGAGCAGGGGTGCCCAAAAGTTAGGTCAGGATCTACCAGTAGACGTTTAGCTGGTGATCAGTAGATCTCAAGACACTGTCAACAAACAGCTTGTCTAAATCACCCTCTTGTTTCATGCTTTTCATAAAGATATTTATTATGTTAAAGGGATCCTGTCATCAAAAAACATGTTTTTTTCAAAACGCAACAGTTAATAGTGCTACTCCAGCAGACTTCTGCACTGAAATCCATTTCTCAAAAGAGCAAACAGATTTTTTTATATTCAATTTTGAAATCTGACATGGGACTAGACATTTTGTCAATTTCCCAGCTGCCCCTGGTCATGTGACTTGTGTCTGCACTTTAGAGAGAAATGCTTTCTGGCAGGCTGCTGTTTTTCCTTCTCAATGTAACTGAATGTGTCTCAGTGAGACATGGGTTTTTACTATTGAGTGTTGTTCTTAGATCTACCAGGCAGCTGTTATCTTGTGTTAGGGAGCTGCTATCTGGTTACCTTCCCATTGTTCTTTTGTTTGGCTGCTGGGGGGAAAAGGGAGGGGGTGATATCACTCCAACGTGCAGTACAGCAGTAAAGAGTGATTGAAGTTTATCAGAGCACAAGTCACATGACTTGGGGCAGCTGGGAAATTGACAATATGTCTAGCCCCATGTCAGATTTCAAAATTGAATATAAAAAAATCAGTTTGCTCTTTTGAGAAATGGATTTCAGTGCAGAATTCTGCTGGGGTAGCACTATTAACTGATTTATTTTGAAAAAAAATTTTTTTCCCATGACCATATTCCTTTAAGGTCACATAAGAAATAGTTGTTTGTCAAATATAGCAATATGCAGTTGCCATAAATCAGTATTTCAGTAATATTTTCCATGGAATAGAATTCTAACTGCTATCATGGATGTAGACCATCATGGGACATCGTCACTAAAAGTAGACCTTGCATTACTATGGGCACTCCTGCCTTAGAGCAATGGCCTTAGAGCTATTTGTTATCCAGAAGAAATCGCATACAACGTATATATGTTAGAGATGTTTAGACATATGAACAAGAGGTCGGACTGCCTAAACTAGCCCAGGAGGCAACAGGTGTGATTACTCAAGCAAGAAGGTAATAGGGGAAAGAATGGCTAAGAGGTTGGAGGAGTGTTTAAACTAGGCAAGAGGGGGGTGGGTGAGATAAAGGATTATGGGGAAGCTAGTGTAGACGGGGTAGTGGGGTTAGTAAGGGGTCATGGGGGAGGAGTGAGGGGGGCATACAGTTTACCAGCTAAGGAGGTCCCTCTGTTACAAGGAAAACAGAATAATACTAACTTAACGTATAATTCTTCACTAAGTAATGCACATTTCAAAAGTAAAAGTAGTAACCTCCGCTGTATGCTGGCAAATGCACGGAGTTTGTCAGGTAAAATGGGAGACCTAGAATTAATTGCATGCTCTAAAAATTATGATATAATTGGTATCACTGAGACCTGGTGGGATGAAACATGTGACTGGATTGTGAATTTAAATGGTTACACCCTTTTTAGGAGGGACAGAGGGATTAAAAAGGGTGGAGGAGTGGGTTTGTATGTAAAGCCTGAATTAAAGCCATGCGCTAAAGAAATAAAAATAGCTGGCACTGGTGAGGGTGTAGAATCACTCTGGGTAGAGATTTCGACTGGGCAAAAGGTATCAAAAAGAATTATCATTGGTGTATGCTATAAACCACCTCGTATAAGTGTCGAGTATGAAGCCCAGCTACTCTTGCAGATACTAGCGGCTTCACAGCTGGGTCAAGTTGTTGCTATGGGTGACTTCAATTATCCAGACATTGACTGGGGTAATGGGGTTGCTAAGACAGAAAAAGCTAGTAGGTTTGTAAATATGCTGAATGACAACTTTTTATTCCAGCTCGTTCAAGAACCTACTAGGAATAACTCTCTTTTGGACCTTGTAATAACTAACAATACTGAACTCATCTCTAACATTTGTGTGGGTGAGCATTTAGGGAATAGTGATCATAACATGGTCTCCTTTGAGATTCTGTTGCAGAAGCAATTCTATAAGGGAGTAACTAAAACACTAAATTTCAGACGTGCAAACTTTGACAGTATAAGGGCATCTCTGCAACATATTAAGTGGGAAATGCTTTTCACAGGGTTAAACACAGAACAAAAATGGGAAGTCTTTAAAATGCTGCTTAATAAATATACTTGTCAGTATATTCCACTTGTAAGCAAGGAACGTCGTTGCAAAGCAAAACCTTTTTGGTTCAATAGAAGCGTTGGTGTTGAGGTGGGTAAGAAAAGACGTGCTTTTAAGGCTTTCAAGTTAGCTGGTACAGCCGAAACATTTATAAGGTACAAGGAGGCCAATAAATCATGCAAAGAAGCTATAAGGCAAGCTAAAATTGCTATAGAAAAGGATATTGCAGCAAGCAGTAAAAAAAATCCCAAATTATTTTTTAAATATGTCAATAGTAAAAAAATGAAGCAGGAAGGGGTGGGACCCTTACTATCAGAGGGGGATCAGCTGGTTGATGAAAACAAAATAAAAGCGCAGATTCTGAACTCGTATTTTTCATCTGTTTACACAAATGAAGAACCAGTAAGTGAAGGTTTCCTTCTTAACACTCCCAATTCTAGTAATACAACTAATGATGCATGGTTCACACAAGAAGAAATTCAAAAGAGACTTGAACAGGTTAAGATTAACAAAGGTCCAGGGCCAGATGGTATTCATCCCAGGGTAATTAGCGAGCTTAGCTCTGTGATTGCCAAACCTCTTTACTTAATTTTTCAGGATTCATTGAGATCTGGTATTGTGCCAAGAGACTGGCGAATTGCTAATGTGGTGCCTCTATTCAAAAAAGGATCCCGTTCTCAGCCTCAAAACTATAGGCCAGTTAGTCTGACGTCAGTATTAGGAAAGCTTTTCGAAGGGTTAATAAAGGATAAGATA
The DNA here is from genome assembly GCF_017654675.1 of Xenopus laevis. Classification (NCBI taxonomy): domain Eukaryota; kingdom Metazoa; phylum Chordata; class Amphibia; order Anura; family Pipidae; genus Xenopus; species Xenopus laevis. The sequence continues at coordinate 55,825,295 of NC_054374.1, read as the reverse complement.
CTGGACTTCATAGCAAATCATAATACTATGAGTTTGTGCCAGCATGGTTTTATGCGTAATAGATCTTGCCAGACTAACTTAATTTCTTTTTACGAGAATGTAAGTAGAGACCTCGATTCTGGGATGGCAGTGGATGTGATTTACTTAGACTTTGCTAAAGCATTTGATACAGTGCCACACAAAAGGTTACTGGTTAAATTAAGGAATGTTGGCCTGGAACATAGTATTTGTACCTGGATAGCGAACTGGCTAAAAGATAGACTACAAAGAGTGGTGGTAAATGGAACATTTTCTAATTGGACCAGTGTTGTTAGTGGAGTACCGCAGGGCTCTGTACTAGGTCCCTTGCTTTTCAACTTGTTTATTAATGACCTGGAGGTGGGCATTGAAAGTACTGTTTCTATTTTTGCAGATGATACTAAATTGTGCAGAACTATAGGTTCCATGCAGGATGCTGCCACTTTGCAAAGTGATCTGTCTAAACTGGAAAACTGGGCAGCAAACTGGAAAATGAGGTTCAATGTTGATAAATGCAAGGTTATGCACTTTGGCAAAAATAATATAAATGCAAGTTATACACTAAATGGCAATGTGTTGGGAGTTTCCTTAAATGAAAAGGATCTAGGGGTCTTTGTAGATAACACGTTGTCTAATTCTGGGCAGTGTCATTCTGTGGCTACTAAAGCAAATAAAGTTCTGTCTTGCATAAAAAAGGGCATTAACTCAAGGGATGAAAACATAATTATGCCTCTTTATAGGTCCCTGGTAAGGCCTCATCTGGAGTATGCAGTTCAGTTTTGGACTCCAGTCCTTAAGAGGGATATAAATGAGCTGGAGAGAGTGCAGAGACGTGCAACTAAATTGGTTAGAGGAACGGAAGACTTAAATTATGAGGGTAGACTGTCAAGGTTGGGGTTGTTTTCTCTGGAAAAAAGGCGCTTGCGAGGGGACATGATTACACTTTACAAGTACATTAGAGGACATTATAGACAAATGGCAGGGGACCTTTTTACCCATAAAGTGGATCACCGTACCAGAGGCCACCCCTTTAGACTAGAAGAAAAGAACTTTCATTTGAAGCAACGTAGAGGGTTCTTCACAGTCAGGACAGTGAGGTTGTGGAATGCACTGCCGGGTGATGTTGTGATGGCTGATTCAGTTAATGCCTTTAAGAATGGCTTGGATGATTTTTTGGACAGACATAATATTAAAGGCTATTGTGATACTAAACTCTATAGTTAATATAGGTATGGGTATATAGAATTTTAATTAAAAGTAGGGAGGGGTGTGTGTATGGATGCTGGGTTTTCATTTGGAGGGGTTGAACTTGATGGACTTTGTCTTTTTTCAACCCAATTTAACTATGTAACTATGTAACTATGTAAGGTGACCGAGATTAAACTGAAAGAATAACAGAAGCAGTAGGCAGCCAGGAACCCAGCAGTCTTCTCTTTTTTTGTAGGATTGTTACATTTTCTTTGCAGTAAATCAGTTGACTTTTTTTCTAGCCACCTGTCCTGTCTGCAGACCTCTCCGTATCTTCATGGCTACGAGCTCTTGCTCTACATCAGTATGTTCCAAACTTTCTTAGTAGTGGTTACGCTTCAATGGAAACACTTCGGAATCTATGGGAGCTTGAGATTGTAAACGTGAGCTTTGTTTTTAATTAGCTTTTTTTAAATATTGCCTTACATAAAAGTATCAAAAACTTTTTCTGTCCTACTTTCATGTTGTCATCTCATGATTTTTTTTTTTACTTAATTCCATCTTATTTTGTTCCTCTAAAGTTTGTCACAAAATTCAAGTTTAATTTTCCTATCATTATCATTCTCCTTAGGTACTTAAAGTTAATCTTCTGGGTCATAGAAAGAGGATATTGGCTTCACTGGCTGAAAGGCCCTATGAAGATCCTCCACAGAAACCACCTCGATTCTCACAACTCAGGGTAACTGTTTTTAAGATAATTTCACACTGAGACTGGACTGGCCATCTCTATGGTATATTATGCTGTCATGTGCTGTTTAATATTTAAAGGGGATCTGTCACCCTAAGAAATAATTTCAAATTCTTTTCTATCATGTTAGTTGAGCAAAATAAACTTTACTTACACTGTATTTATTATTTAAATTTTGTTTCCTTCTGTTTTGGAATTATACAATCACAGCAAGCAGGCAGCTGCCATTTTTTGGACACGGTTATTAAGGGAAATTGTGTATCACCCCAAAATCTTGTGTATGAACCAGAATGAGGGACCTAATGTCCATGTGCAGTGCCGTACACAATTATAGAGCCTGAGGAGGGAACGGGGAATGGGAGGAGAGCAGTGACATGTAGGAAGTGCTGAATGGAAAGTGAAAGTAATTGACTGCCCCTCCTCTATGCCACGGGCATAGAGGCGGGGCAGGTAATATTTGATTGACAGTTTAGATATTTAAACACCTTTATAACAGGTATGGATGTTTTCATGAAAAACTTTTTTGGGGTTCCATATTTAATTTGGAAAGGACTTTCATTATGCAGTTTTTTATGTGTAGGTGACAGGTCCACTTTAATACTGTATATACACTGTATATTACGTATTAGTCCCTCCGCTCAGATAACTGGCAGCATCCCTAAGCATGTACTTTTTAATCAGCATAAATTTAGCCCAATAATTAGTTGAGCTTTAGATCAGATTTAAATCATAACACTTTTGCTGAGACAAGTAGTATGGCAGCTTAGCGCATACAAAAAAAAAGCATATAAGCCTGTACAGGCATGTTATAATGATGTTGATAAATGTGAAATGCATAAAACCCAGTCATCTATTGTTTTTTTTTACCTTTGATATTCATTGTTAAATAACCGATTGTAAGTCCTCTCTTATAATGTAACATGATGTGATGAAGGACTGTATTTTTGTTCTGAAAATCATCCGTTTCAGGGATATTGCACTTTAGCCATATAGATGAATAGGAAGAGACCAAGATGGATTTGGGCACTTATCCACTGACTGAAAAATATATGACAGAGATATGCCCCCCCCTTGTTACAACAGTATTGTGGCCTAAATTATTTCTTGCCTATCTGGTTTGCAAATAAAGTCACCTATCTAAAGGCAAAGTGCAAGAAATAAAGTCTTGTTTCTCAGACATACTAATAGCACCATGTTTGTTATAGTGCTTGATCTCATGTTCTTCTTTTCTCTCCAGTGTCAGGACTTACTATCATGTGGTTCTTCTCTTGTTTTGGGGGACCATGTTACTGGTTTGGAAAATGAAAGAAGCTGGACATCAGGTGCAGAGAATACAGTAGAACACCAAGCTACTCTGGTACCGACTGTAGAGGTTTGTATTTTTTTAACTACCATTTGTCCCCAAAGAAATGTCACATTTAATAAACAATGAAAGATGTACAGTTGAAAGCTGGAATGTGTCACTATATTGCGGGCTGTCGCTCTAAGAAATAATTTCAGATATTACGCTATCATGTTAGTCCAGCAAAATAAACATACACTATATGCCTTTTTTTAAAATTTTGTGTACTTCATTCTTTTGTGAACCATAATCCGGTTATATTTGTCATCTAAAAATGTATTGTATGAACCAAAAATGAGAACCTGATTTGCATGCCAATGCATAGGCATAGTGAGGAGGAAGGGAAAAGTAAAAGTAATTACTATGTCTCAAACAGGGGAGACAACATATTACATCTGAGATCTTTCATGAGTTTATAACAAGTGTTGATGTTTTAATAATCAAAAGAATTTGGGTTTCATATTTAATGAAAATTAACTTTTGTATGCATTTTTTTTATGTTGAGATGACCCCTTTTAAGAAATCTCTATTTCATTAATGTTAGAAGTTGATCTGTTATTATGCTTGCAGGATCTAACATTTCATTTATACTCCAATGCAGGAAGAGCCCAGACTATCTCTACGCCCACCCAATGCTACCACTTCATATGCCTATCTACAAAACTGGCAGCACCAGCCAGAAAAGTTAATATTTGAGTCTTGTGGTTACGAGGCTAGTGTAAGTATATAACGGAAACAAAGGAGAGTTATATTCTGCTTCTCTGCTCTTCTTGAGCTTATTTCTGTTCACCAATCATAAATTAATATGTATTTGGTCTCGCCACTAAACTGTGCATGCAGTTTTTAAAGTGTACACCAAATACATGTTTTGTACAGCACTGTAACCAATCATACCCCAATATTTAAGTTTTAAAAAAAGGTCTCATTAAGCCATGCTCAAACCCAATTTGAAGCCTTTCCAATTTGCAACAGAGGAGAAAAAATGCCTTCCTGACTCCCAAGGTAGCACTCTGTCTAGTCCCTGCATCAACTTGTACTAAGAGCTATCTTTTATAATCCTGTATTCCCTCCCTTTCTAAAAAGCCATCTAACCCCTTCTTAAAGCTATCTAATGTATGAGCCAGTACATCTGATTCAGGGAGAGAATTTCACATCTTCACAGCTCTCACTGTAAAAAAAAAAAAAAAAACGTTCCAAATGTTTAGACGGACCCTCCTTTCTTCTATTTGGAATGGGTGACCTCATGTCGGCTGTAAAGACCTACTGGTAAATAAAGCATTAGAGAGCTTATTATTTGATCCCCTAGGGGTGCCTCTTCTCCAGCCTGAACAACCCCGATTTGGCCAGTCTTTCCTCTAAGATACTTTTTACCAGCTTAGTTGCCCTTCTTTGCACCCTCTCTAATTCAGTAATGTCCTGTTTGCACGCTGGACGGCAAACTGTACGGCATATTCTAGATGGGGCCTTACCAGTGCTCTGTACAGTGGAAGAATAACCCCCTCCTCCCGTGAGTATATGCCCCTTTTAATACAGCTCAAGACCTTATTTGCCCTTAATGCTGCTGACTGGCATTGCTTTCTACAGCAAAATGTATTATCTACAAGGACTCCAAGGTCCTTTTCCATTATGGATTTGCCTAGTGCAGTCTACAGTTAGGCCCATAAATCTTTAGACAGAGACAACATTTTTCTAATTTTGGTTCTGTACATTACCACAATGAATTTTTAATGAAACATTTCAACTGCAGACTTTCAGCTTTAATTCAGTGGGTTGAACGAAAAGATTGCATAAAAATGTGAGGAACAAAAGCCTTTTTTAACGCAATCACTTCATTTCAGGGGCTCAAAAGCAATTGGACAAATTAAAAAACTGAAAATAAAATACTAATTTCTAATACTTGGTTGAAAACCCTTTGCTGGCAATGACAGTCTTAAGTCTTGTACTCATGGACATCACCAGATTCTGGGATTCCTCCTTTTTATTGCTCTGCCAGGCCTTTACTACAGCGGCTGTCAGTTGCTGTTTGTTTGTGGGCCTTTCTGTCTGAAGTTTAGTCTTCAACAAGTGAAATGCATGCTCAATTGGATTCAGATCAGATGACTGACTTGGGCATTCAAGAATAGTCCACTTATTTGCTTTAAAGGGATCTTGTCATCGGAAAACATGTTTTTTTCAAAACATATCAGTTAATACTGCTACTCCAGCAGAATTCTGGACTGAAATCCATTTCTCAAAAGAGCAAACAGATTTTTTTATATTCAATTTTGAAATCTGACATGGGGCTAGACATTTTGTAAATTTTCCCAGCTGCCCCCAGTCATGTGACTTGTGCCTGCACTTTAGGAGAGAAATGCTTTCTGGCAGGCTGCTGTTTTTCCTTCTCAATGTAACTGAATGTGTCTCAGTGGGACATGGGTTTTTACTATTGAGTGTTGTTCTTAGATCTGCCAGACAGCTGTTATCTTGTGTTAGGGAGCTGTTATCTGGTTACCTTCCCATTGTTCTTTTGTTTGGCTGCTGGGGGGAAAAAGTGAGGGGGGTGATATCACTCTAACTTGCAGTAAAGAGTGATTGAAGTTTATCAGAGCACAAGTCACATGACTTGGGGCAGCTGGGAAATTGACAATATGTCTAGCCCCATGTCAGATTTCAAAATTGAATATATCTGTTTGCTCTTTTGAGAAATGGATTTCAGTGCAGAATTCTGCTGGAGCAGCACTATTAGCTGATTCATTTTGAAAAATTTTTTTTCCCAGGACAGTATCCCTTTAACTCCTGGGTCGCTTTGGCTGTATGTTTTGGGTCATTCTCCATCTGTATTATGAAACACCTCCCAATTAATTTGACTGCATTTAGCTGGGTTTGAGCAGACAGTATGTCTCTGAACACCTCAGAATTCATTCGGCTGCTTCTGTTCTGTGTCACATCATCGATAAACACTAGTGTCCCAGTGCCACTGGCAGCCATGCACACCCATGCCATCACACTGCCTCTGCCATGTTTTATAGATGATGTGGTATGCTTTGGACCATGAGCTGTTCCACGCCTTCTCCCTACTGTTTTCTTACCATCATTCTGGTAGAGGTTAATCTTGGTTTCATCTGTCCGAAGATTCTGCAATCATCCACCACTATTATCTTACGTGGACGTCCAGGTCTTTTTGCGTTGCTGATTTCACCAGTGCTTGATTTCTTTCTTGGAATGTATCAAACTGTAGATTTTGCCACTCCTAATATTGTAGCAATTTCTCGGATGGATTTTTTCTGTTTTTGCAACTTAAGGATGGCTTGTTTCACCTGCATGGAGAGCTCCTTTGACCGCATGTTGTCTGTTTACAGCAAAATCTTCCACATACAAGCACCCCCACCTCAAATCAACTCCAGGGCTTTTATATGCTTAATTGATAATGACATTACAAAGGAATTGCCCACACCTGCCCATGAAATAGCCTTTGAGTCAATGGTCCAATTTCTTTTGAGCCCTAAAATTAAATGATTGTGTTAAAAAAGGCAAAACATTGAATCTCATTTGTCACTTAGCTGCCCAGATTGCCAGTTTGTCAAGATCCCGTTGCAAGGATGCCACATCCCGGATAGAAGTAATTGTCTGGATAGTTTTGTATCATCTGCAAACACTAATACATTACTTACAATACCCTCCCCTAAGTCATTGATGAACACGTTTATAAAAGTGGGCCCAATACCGAGCCCTGAGGGACCCCACTTAGAACCTTACTCCAACCAGAGAATGTACCATTAACAACCATCCTCATACCCAATCCTGTAGCCAGTTCCCTGTCCATGTGCAAATGACTCAATTAAGCCCAACAGACCTTAGTTTAGAAAACATTTGTTTATGGGGCAGGGTATCAAATGCTTTGGCAAAATCCAAATATATCACATCTACTGCTACCCCACTGTCCAACATCTTACTAACCTCATCATAAAAAGCAAATCAAATTTGTCTGACGACCTATCATTCATAATGCAATGCTGCTATAGATTTGAGGGAGGAGGGGGTTATTTTTCTACTCTACAGAGAGCACTGGTAAGGCCCCATCTAGAATATACTGTACATTTTTGGTCTCCAGTGCTCAAACGGGACATTATTGAATTAGAGAGTGTCCAGAGAATGGTAACTAAGCTTGTAAAAGTTATCGAAAATCTCAGCTATGAGGAAAGATTGGCCACATTGGGGTTGTTTGCACTGGAGAAAACACGCTTAAAGGACCAGTGACATCAAATAATTAAATTGTTATAAAGTAAGAAAAATATAATGCAGTGTTGCCTTGCACTAGTAAAACTGAAGCATTAGAAGCACTTCTATTGTTTATATAAATAAGCTGCTGTGTAGCAATGGGGCAGCCATTCAAAGGAGAAAAGGCTCAGGTTACACAGCAGATAGCAAATAAGCTCTGTAGAACATAATATTATCTGCTATCTGCTAATTATACTGTGCCATATAGCCTTTTTTCAATTTCCACGATTGCTACTCAGCAGCCTGTTTATATGAACTATAGTAGTGTTTCTGAAGCAAACAGATCAATTTTACCAATGCAGGGCCACATTACATGATATTTTTATTACTTTAAAAAACTTTAATTTTTCGGTTTTACTGTTCCTTTAAGGGTTGATATGATGACTGTGTGTATATTTATATATACACATAATTGTGTTATCTGTTATCCACTATTTAACCTGTGGCATATAGCCTTTTTTCAATTTCCGCCATTGTTACACAGCAGCTTGTTTATATGAACTATAGTAGTGTTTCTGAAGCAAACACATCAGTTTTATCAGGACAGGGCAACACTACATGTGACAGAGCATTTGTTTTTAGATGAGGTCAGTGACCCCCCCACTTGAAAACTGTAAAAAGTCGGAAGAAAAAGGCAAATAATGAAAAAAATAAAACCATAAATAATGAAGACCAGTTACCTAATGCATGCTAAGTAATTTTTTTTAGAAAAAATTGCCCCAGTATTAAAATTAACCTTTATCAATTTCTTTCATCCAGTATTTGGGGTCAATGTTAATCAGAGACTTACGAGGAACGGAATCAACACAAGACGCTTGTGCCAAGATGAGGGTAAGTGTGACTGAGTTGACTATAATGTCTGTTGCAGAACAGTATTGGGTTTGTGGTGGTCCGTAAAATACATTCCACAACACTATAACAAATGAAAATTCTATAAATCTTCTTTAAATTGTGACTAAGCACCTCTGTAATGCGCTATAGTGGGTGGGTCAAACCATTGTATATAAAACACTTTTAGAAATGCCAGGAGTCCATTTCGTGCAAAAGAAAAAGCACAGAAACACTCCAATGATTACCAGTTGCAGTAAAGTGCTTTATTTATCACACAAACACAACAGGGCAACCGTCCACACGTTAGAGATATATGTAGTGTAAATAATTGCCGGGGTTGTCTACCCCAGCATGCTGGAGAATGTCATTTTATTAACAATGTATCAAAGTCCATTGTTAAAGGAAAACTATAACCCCAAAATTTGATACTTAAAGGAATCAAAACACCTAAAAATTTAAGTTATTTAAAGGAATGACAATATATTATACTGTTTCCCTGCACTGGTAAAAAGTGACGTTCTGCTTCAAAAGTTCAGCTACAGTATAAACAAACCATGAGGAAAGCCATTGAAAGATGAAAAAGGAAAAAATGCACAGGATATGCAGCAGATAACAGTGCATTATTGTGCATAGATTATCTACTGTGTATCCTGTGCTTGAATGGCTGCCCTCATGCATTCACAGCAGCTTGTTTATATAAACTATAGTATAGTTTCTGAAGCGAACAGCCCAGTTTTACCAGTGTAGGGCAACAGTACATTATATTTTTACTACTTTAAAACACTTTCATATTTTGGTGTTACTGTTCCTTTAAACCACATATCACTTATATCAAATTAAATGGCATATTAAAGAATCTTGCCAAACTGGTGTGTGTGTGTATATATATGTGTGTATATATATATATATATATATATATATATATATATATATATATATATATATATATATATATATATATATATATATATATATATATATATATATATAAATGAAAATTTATATATATATATATATATGAAAAAAAATATATATATATATGTATATATATATATATATATATTTTTTTTTTTAACAGTTATTTTTTATTGAAATTTTAAAACATGCACAGACAAGATGTAATAAAGGTTACAACCATGAATTGTTGTCTACTTGTTTTCTTATACATGCATGTTAGTTTATATCACATCTGTCTTGGGGCTTAAGTAAATTATAATTGTTAGATAATACATTTTTGCATAGATATTATTGTTTACCATTGTTTACCATTGCTCCTTTGTTGGTGCTAGAGCTGATTTCCAATTGATGGCTATCAATTTTTTTGCATACATACGAATTTTACAAAACTGAGACAAGACTTCCACCTGATTAAGGAGAATTGGTAGTGGTTCTAGTTGGACTGAGGTGAAAGCAACATCTGAGCACTCCTCTAGTATATTTTTCCAAAATATTTGTATGTGGTGACAGGACTACTCCATATGTATAAAGTTGGCTGGAGTGTGATTACATTTTGGACATGTATTGGCAGGTATGGCATGATTCCTGTTGTGCAATCTGTGTGGGGTAAAGTATGTTCTATGGAGATACCTGACTTGGATCATTTTGTCTCTTACACTTATCAATGAATCATAAGATGATTCTAACATGTCTGTCCATATATCCAGTGATAGGGATGTGATATCTATGGCCCATTTGGCTTATAGTTTAGGAAGTACTGGTGGGGGGGGGGACTAAGTAATTTGTTGAATTGTGACAGAGGCTTTAGTAATCCTGGGGTGTGTGTATATTCTTCTAGCCTTGTGGGATTTGCATTAGCATATGGTAGTTGGACAGTAATGGTGTATCTTAACTGTAGGTATCGAAATAGCATTTTGTTTGGCAGGTTAAATTTGCCTTTGAGATCTTCAAATGGTAAAAGCTTGCCTTGATCAATTACGTCTCCAATGTATTTTATTTGGAATTGTGGCCAGAGTGAAGGATCTGGAATGGCTTTGAGGTGTGGTAGTTTGGGGTTAAACCATAGAGGTGAAAACTGTGAGCTGTAGTTTTTTCCCTGGGAAAGTGCTTTTGGGCTAATTTCCAGTAAGTTTTGGTGGCTTTCATGGTTCCTGTAACATTCTTATTAATACCAAATCCTCTGTGAAGCATGTTTTTTAATGCCTCTGATGATCCCACTAAATGTGACTCCAGTATAGTAGCTGCGTTCGAGCCGGTCGGGGAAGCCCACTACTGACAAGTAGTACACGTGCATGTTGGGGGCAGCTAAACCCGCAGCATCTATGGAGAGTTGTAGTGTGGCTCCTGAGACTCGGGGGGGGGGGCAGAGTTCCCCCAGTAGAGCGATGTAAGTAGCGAGTATATTTTTCTAAAGAGGCAGTTTGGAATGCATATGGGAGACTGGCGATATACATATGTGAACCGTGGAAGTAGAAGCATTTTCAACAGGTTGATTATTCCTTGTCAGAGGCAGCTGCACCCAAGTTTTGGTTTTGCCTTCCAAGCTAGTTAAAATAGGGTCCACATTTAACTCAAGGAACCTGTCTATGTCCCTGTGTATTACTATTCCCAAGTAATTAAATGAGTCGGCCCATGTTAAATCTGTCTGTATTTGTAATTGATCTGGAATGAACTGTCTATGGGAAACATTATAGATTTTGCCCAATAGATTTTGAGTCCTGAGAATGTTGCATGGCCATTAATAATTTCCAGTGGTGTGAGTGATGTATAGGGATTTTCAAGAAATAATAGAGTATCATCTGCATACATTGCTATTTTTTCCATATGCCGACCAACCTTGAGCCTAACAACATTTACATTTTAATATTGCTAGGGTCTCCATTGCTAGAGCAAATAACAGCGGAGGGAGAGAGGGCAACCCTGCCGAGTGCCCCTGTAGATAGTAAAGGACAACAACACAGTTTGGTTTGTTTTGACTTTTGCCAAAATTTTAGCATCTACATTTATTAGAGAGATGGGCCTATACAATGAGCATTGTAGTGGGTCCTTCTCAGGCTTGAGGAGTAGGGTGATTAATGTTTCTTCCATTGAGCTCGGCAAGGCCTCCCCCTCTAATACAGCATTATACAAACATTTTAACCTTGGTATCAATATTGGACCATGTGTCCCATACCATTCTGATGGCAGGCTATCTAAGCCAGGGGTTTTTCCTGGAGGAAGGGAGGTTATGGCCTCTAGTTTTTATTGGACTGTGATACCTTGGTCCAAAAATTTTTTTTCCTGATTTTCTAGTCTGTGTAGGGGTATCTTGTGTATGTAATCAGATATATCCTGTTTATTTACTGTTAATTTAGAGGCATATATTTGTGTATAATATGAGGCAAATATGCTGTTAATAATATTAATAGGAGAAGTAGAGGGTCTCCAGTAGTGTGTTCCCTGGCTATCACAAGTTGCTCCTTTAGTTAGATGTAGTTGATGAGTTGATCAATATGGTTTTCAGGGTTCCTCTGGACGAATTTGCCTTTGGGGTGATCTTTGTTGTTTAGGTGTTTGTGTTGCGTTGGGTGTTTTTTTCCAGCCATGTGGGAACCTCCTCTGTGCTGTTAAAAAAATTAACTTGGTTGTCTTTGACCACTCGCAGTTTGGCTTGGAATAACATGGCGTAGGTAATCTGTTTCTTCCGGAGTGCTTCCTTAGCTGAAGGATCCTCGTCCGAATTCCTTAATGAGCCATTGTTCAATAAAGAGTTCCATATGTTTCCCCTCAACCTGCTCCGGCATGCCAATTATGCCAATGTTATTTCGCCGTATGCAATTCTCAAAGTCATCCGCACGGGCCTCAAGGGTGAATATCTGGCAGTCTACTTGTTCCATTCTTTTTGGCCTTGACCTTGTCCTCTATGTTAGAGATACAGTGTTTCACTTCTGTGGTACGGTCCCTTAAGTTCTGTACTTCATGCTTAAGGACTGCAAAATTTGTGCCCAACTCCTCTAACTTTTGTACTACTGTATTGTGGTTGTGTGACATCATTTGTACAATTTCTGTTAATTTCGGCTCAGGTGGCTCCTGTGTGTCTGTTTCTTGTGGAGGGGACATTTCTGCAGAAAATTCCATTCATAGCTACAAAATGGCATATTAAAAACATCATAAGTGCACTTTCCTGCAAAAAGAATTCAGCTCTCTTTTCCCAGAAACTCTCAACTGTATCTATATAGCTTTATAACTACTTTATGGGATGCATTTCAAATGTTCATTGTTCTTATTGAACCTTTAACATCACTGTTGTAAGTGATAATGTTTTGTTCTCTGGGAGGATGTAAGAAAAAATATGCTCAAGATAATTTTTATACGACTCCTTATATATTTCTAAATGGCCAATAGTTATGAGATTACTACATCTCAAACCTGCAATTAGAACTCTTGTGCCAAATTAAAAATAAGTAAACGCTAAAATCTTGCAGTCTGTTTTGTTAAGTCACTGCTTACCAATAACTTTGCTACCATATTGCCCATATGACTACCCCATTGTTTTATTTCCTGGTGCAAGCCCCCTTAATAATTTATTCTAGTTAAAACTTAAGCTATGAAAATGTCTGTGCAGGACAATCTCTAACATAGGCTTATTCTGCTTCTGCATAGATTATGGAGGTATTCAAAAAAAATCATAGTACAAAACTTATTGACTGAAAGAGGCAATGATGTTTACTAAGCATTGTTGAGTTCCTACAATCTATAAAAATACTTGTGGGTGATGGATAATTAAGTAATTGAGTAATCCATAATTTCCTGGTCACCCTCAAGGCTATAAAAATAATCTTTCCCGTGAATTGCTCCTATCATGCTCACAGAACATAAAAATCTGGATGATATATGCAGCCTAATTCAAAATATCTAATTGCAAGAGATTTGGAATTAGTGCTGATTGTAGGTCACTTAGAAAGTTTCCAGGTGTGTTGTAAATTTTTTTTTTTTTTTTTTTTTTCCATTGGTACTTGACTTCTTGCTTGTTCCATCTATCCATCCTGTTTGCATAAGTCTTTGATTAAATGCTATTGAACTTTAGTCTGTTCTTCAGTGTCAAGCTTTCTCCAGACTTCCGCCCGATTTGCTATGTAACCCTGCCAGTGTCCTTTTTAATTATCATTTCTCTGCTGGAAACAGTCCCAGTAGAAGTGCAATATTAATAAAGCATTATTTTGCTGGAAGATGGTGGATTCTTGGGCCAAAGATTGGATCAAATGGTGGCCCTGTGCAGATTTTTAAACAGAATATTGCATAAACTAGAGTCAGATACAGTAAGCGCTTGATTTTCCAACCAGTTCAGTCTGTAAACCCCAACCAGATACTAGTGGACTAGGGCATAATTTTTTCAACCTACAAGATATAAATTTCCTCAGGAGTGGCTGAGTATGCAGGCAAAATTGTGCTGTATATGGGGTTGCTTAGCTTGAATGCATTTGTAGCAAGTAAAACATTTTCTAATTGTTGAAGCCTTTCTAAATACCTGGCTTTTCTCCTGCTATTATTTTAATATAGTCTTTTTTTATGCTAGCTATCACTTCTACCTGTGAATGTTTCTTGGAAATCATCATGTTCATAAACATGATTTCCTTAAAGGGATACTGTCATGTGGAAAAAATATTTTTTCAAAATGAACCCATTAATAGTGCTGCTCCAGCAGAATTCTGAACTGAAATCCATTTCTCAAAAGAGCAAACAGAATTTTTTATATTCAATTTTGAAATCTGACATGGGGCTAGACATATTGTCAATTTCACAGCTGCCCCAAGTCATGTGACTTGTGCTCTTATAAACTTCAATCACTCTTTACTGCAAGTTGGAGTGATATCAACCCCTCCCTCCCCCCCCCCCCCCCCAGCAGCCAAACAAAAGAACAATGGGAAGGTAACCAGATAACAGCTGCCTGGTAGATCTAAGAACAACACTCAATAGTAAAAACCCATGTCCCACTGAGACACATTCAGTTACATTGAGAAGGAAAAACAGCAGCCTGCCAGAACGCATTTCTCTCCTAAAGTGCAGGCACAAGTCACATGACCAGGGGCAGCTGGGAAATTGACAAAATGTCTAGCCCCATGTCAGATTTCAAAATTGAATATAAAAAATTCTGTTTGCTCTTTTGAGAAATGGATTTCAGTGCAGAATTCTGCTGGAGCAGCACTATTAACTGATTCATTTTGAATTGTTTATTTTTCCCATGACAGTATCCCTTTAATGAAAAAACTTAATCAATATCTAGATAGGATCAGTTGCCTTAAAGCTCTTTTCCCAAAACAGGTGTTCATGGTAGGCACTTTATATTATACTCTCAGAAGTACAGGCAGAGCCGGGCCAACCCAGCCAGGCGCCCTAGGCAACCTGGCTGGCCACGGCGCCGGCTGAGTGCGTGCTCTGGTGCGCATGTGCGTAACGCCGTTATAGTGCACATGCGCAAAACATGCGCAAAGTTGCACCATGGCGCGCATGCGCGAAACTACGGGCGCGCATGCGCAAAAGCGAAATTAAGAAAATATCCACGGCAGTCGGGGAGAGAAAGGACCGGACAATGGGGTGGGCGACAGAGCAGGTACGTGCCTGGCACCCCCCCAGCTTTGCGTCCTAGGCACGTGCCTACTCTGCCTACCCCTAGTTCCGGCCCTGAGTACAGGATAGGACATCTCAAGCCCAATATGGAGCTTATGAATCCAAATTCAATTATGACAAACAATATGTCAAAGATTAGGCGTGTGGTCCCTTCATCTATACTACCCCCCTAGTGCATGCAACCAAACCAACTTTGAAAATAACTATTTGGTCACCCAATTAGTAGAAGTTCCCAAAAATAAGAGGGGAAAAAATTCCTACCCAACTGCCAAGATGGCAGTCAGACTTGTATGTTGTGTACTTGACTTTTTCAATTGACATAGAAGTTAAGTACACCACATATAAGCAGTCAGAGATCCCAAAAACGGTGGATTGGAGACAAAGGATTTATGTACCTACTCTGCAGCCCTGGTTTGCTAACATTATATAGTTTAAAATCTACAAGGTGTAAGAGAGATTGGTACAGTTGCTTTTGAAGAATCTAATATATCTCAATAAAAAATCATGAGAAAAATTATTTATCTAAAGTGATTGGGGTTCTTTCTGCAGAAATCTACAGAACAAATGAAGAAAATACCTTGTATTACTCTTTCAATCAGCTACAGGGGTGTAAAATTCATTGATGCATCTAATCAGGTGAGTAAGTCCTTGGTCACAACATAATCTGCTTTATTTTTCTTTTTGTCTTGCTCACCTGATCATCATTTTGTGATTCTTACTTATGACAAAACATTTTTATAAATTCCCGTGCTGTGGCCTTTTTAAGTGTTCCACTTAATAGCAACACATACCTTAACAGACCCTTTTCTTTCCTAATGGGCAGGTGTAGACTGATATTCAGAATAAGCCCAGTCATTTCACGTACACAGAGGCCCAAACAGCCTCCCTCTTATCACAGCAGCCTAATCGATAGATTGCCAGCCCAGATCTGCTGAGAGGCTTATTAAAGGACCAATAACATCAAAAAATTTTTTTTGAAAATTGGTTAGTAAACAACGAAAAATAAACATCAAGGCAAATTAAACTTTTAAACAGTAAAGCCTTTATTAAGAAATAACTTACCAAAACTCCACTTCCTGTCCTCTGCAAAAAAGGCGAATGGGCGACCATCCATCCTGCAGAGCTCGATTTCTCCTCCTGGCTATTCTAGTGACAGTCTGCAGCGCTTCACCTATTCCCAGCAGCAGCAGGTACTGGAAGAGCTGGATCAGTGGGGTGCACATGCCACCTGCTCCGGGAGTTGTAGTGCCCCCGTCCGATGCTGGAAAACCCAAGACGAAGATCAACCCCCCTAAAAGCGATGAGACCGCCAATGCTAAACTACAGGACTGTTCTTTCCCCAGATCTGACACAAGCTCACAGCCATTATAAACAGGCCACAAATCCCGCGAGCTACAACATACCTCCAGTCGGCAGTCACGATTTCCCTCCCCGAGCAGAGACAGTGGATGTATAACCCGTGCGCTGAGATCACCGCTCCTACAGCAAAGCTCCACCTGCTCCGGGAGTTGTAGTGCCCCCGTCTACTTCTCAGTCCATGTCTCCTGCCCAAGATAAGAGTCCGGACAGCAGCAGCAGCATGTCCAACACATTGGACAGCAACACACTGGCTCAGCAAGGCAACTCCATGGATCGCGTGCGTGGCTCTTCCGCCTTCTCCTGCAGCAGCAGGCAGCTTCCAGACTCACAGACAGTATGCTGTGGGGCTGCCGCTGGACATGCTGCTGTCCGGACTCTGGGAGCTAGCTAGCGCGATTTTCAAATGTGTCAGCTGCGAGGAAGCGTTGTGGTTTCCGGAGGGTCTCGCTTTGCTGTAGGAGCGGTGATCTCAGTGCACGGGTTATACATCCACTGTCTCTGATCGGGGAGGGAAATCGTGACTGCCGACTGGAGGTATGTTGTAGCTCGCGGGATTTGTGGCCTGTTTATAATGGCTGTGAGCTTGTGTCAGATCTGGGGAAAGAACAGTCCTGTAGTTTAGCATTGGCGGTCTCATCGCTTTTAGGGGGGTTGATCTTCGTCTTGGGTTTTCCAGCATCGGACGGGGGCACTACAACTCCCGGAGCAGGTGGCATGCGCACCCCACTGATCCAGCTCTTCCAGTACCTGCTGCTGCTGGGAATAGGTGAAGCGCTGCAGACTGTCACTAGAATAGCCAGGAGGAGAAATCGAGCTCTGCAGGATGGATGGTCGCCCATTCGCCTTTTTTGCAGAGGACAGGAAGTGGAGTTTTGGTTAGTTATTTCTTAATAAAGGCTTTGCTGTTTAAAAGTTTAATTTGCCTTGATGTTTATTTTTCGTTGTTTACTAACCAATTTTCAAAAAAAATTTTTTGATGTTACTGGTCCTTTAAACACAGGGGAGACATGTGTCGAGGCTGTCAAATGAAAGGATTTATTAATGCGTGTGCAGTAAAATGGTAGCACTATCCTGAAGAACTAAGCAAGTCAAAATGTGCTTAATTGCCTGTTAGCACTTGCCATAGCAAAACTTTGGCTTTCTAAGTGGGCACAATGTAGCATGTTCCATAACACTTTACTAATTAAGAATGGTTTGCACAGGATATATTTTAAACTAGATGAATTAGGCCGCATTGAGTGTCCTCACCCAACTTAGAAAAGTAAATATAAATATTAGAAAAATGGGACTTCAACTCCAAATGACCAATTCACCATTACAATATTAATTTGGATATGGAATTACAAAATATTCTGAGAGTAAAAATAAAAGACAATATTTATTTGTTTACCACCATGCCATGAACTGGTTAAAAACATTTAAAAAACAAGGAAACAGCGCTGCATAAGGACTGAGGGATCCCTCTCCACTGACAAACATACAATGATAAATTAAAAGTTTGTAAAGTAGAACTGAGCCACTCAAAATAGGTAGCTGATAAAAGCCATCCTGGGTGGCTTAATTGTTTGCAATCAATGAAATGGGTGCACCTGGAACAAGGTCCAATGCTGGATAGTATTGTATCAGATGTTACAAAGTTGGGAAGAGTTTGCTGGAATAATTATTATTGATCCATAACACTCCAATGAGGTGTGGGCTAATCAGCCCTAGCTGTGTAGCCAGGTCGCTAAGGGGCTGTTGTATTAGACTGCAGTCTGTGAGTCAGAATGACGCTGCATTGGCGTGTAGCAAAATTATACATTCATAGTATTGGACCTTGTTCCAGGTGCACCCATTTCATTGATTGCAAACAATTAAGCCACCCAGGATGGCATTTATCAGCTACCTATTTTGAGTAGCTCAGTTCTACTTTACAAACTTTTAATTTATCATTGAATGTTTGTCAGTGGAGAGGGATCCCGCAGTCCTTATGCAGCGCTGTTTCCTTGGTTTTTAAATGTTTTTAACCAGTTCATGGCATGGTGGTAAATAAATATTGCCTTTTATTTTTACTCTCAGAATATTTTGTAATTCCATATCCAAATTAATATTGTAATGGTGAATTGGTCATTTGGAGTTGAAGTCCCATTTTTCTAATATTTATATTTCCATAACACTTTGTTACTCGTATAACTAGTAATGAAAATCTTATATTAAATTATGAAAAATCTAATCTTGTATTAGTCTGTGTAAAAATGCTACAGTCAACTATTAAAATATCTTTGCATTCCCTACATTTTTTTAATCCACATCTATTTTAATAGGCAGAAGTACCCATCTGTGATTTTTCCACTGTTAGGTTTTTAACAAAAATAAAAAGCTGTGTGTATCATTTTCGGACAAAACGTGGCAAAAAATTTCGCTCATCGCTACTTGTCACCCAAAACACGCTAGATTTTTATTCCTTTCAAAAAATTGCTACTTTGGCAGTGAGCCAGAGCAATGATGATAAAAAATTAAGTTAATTTAGGAGCTTAAAGCATTCACTTACATTTTTTCTTGCCTTTATCAAGCACCAGTTATATTTTCTTCTTGAAGCCTGCCCAAATGTTAAAATTATTAAGGCCTGCCCAAATGCACGTGCAGTGTTTCCAACTGGAAGCCTGAATCTTCTCCAGTTCACAGCTTCCCTGCTTTATTCTTAGATGCCTTATTCCTTTTTACCATTATATATTGATCGCACATAACTTTCAGCTTCCCCTCCCAGGCCCGGATTTGTGGGCAGGCCACAAAGACCCAGGCCTAGGGTGGCAAATATTGGTGGGTGGGGGTGGCATGGCATCTGCTAGCTATATCAAGAGTTTGTAAAGCACCAGAGCCAGCAGATGCGCAGGCATTTCCAGCCCTGTCCCCTCCCCAAACTGATTTGTTTTCTGGTAAAACATCACAGTTGAAGGAGAACCCGCCCAATAAGAAGATCCCCAACCTACTACCCTAGGTAGTCCTCCCCTCTGCATAGTTAGTTACCCCTGAAATAGACCCTAAGAGTTTGTTCACGTATCGGTGCATGATTGTTAAAACTGGAACCATGACTCCAGTTTTCATAAATGCGTGACAGCACTCCACGTAGCTTCTTTAAAAACACTTGCCTTTAATTATAACATTTCTGGGCAGCATAACGTATGCAGTGTTTTGAGTGGCACTCTGCTCTTTATCAAGCATAAAACACCATGCCACATTCATTCTTGATATTGAGTCCAATACTTGGAATCTCAGACTAATGTTGTGACACTTTCATTAAAGTGCTTGGCAACTGATTGATTTAATTTGTTTCTGATAGTTCTGTTATCTTGTCCCTCACACAGCGGATAGTTAAAAGGGAATCCTTTCATCATCTTATTTCCTGCTCTTATTCATTCTATGTTGCATAACCTCACGTTTTGTTTTTTTCCAACATCCAAATATCCTCTTGCTTTGAATTTATTCTCCATATCTTCCATTTGCCATGTTAGGCTTTCTGCATTTTTACAATGTACTTTACTCTCAATAGCTGTGATCTTGGAAGGGATTTTTTTATATTTGATGGATGGAAAGAGTCGTATCACAAAAGTGTGTTCTTATCTGATAGATCTGATCTATATCTGTCACCAGATGCCCTTACACTGATCCTTTCACCATTACATCCAAAAAGGAATACTTAAACCTGTTGCCCTGCCCGTAGTGAAACCAACATTTACAAAACTGTTTGGATGCTTATGTTATTTACAGAACATACAGCTTTTGTGAAACTGGAGTTTTGTGTGGAGTAGAGATTGCTGCTGCTATATTGCTTCAAGAGTTGAGAAAAAAGGGACTGGGAAATGCAGCTTTCAGTAGCTTTCATTTTTGCTTCTATTCAAACTTAATTTTTTTTATTATATATGGAAAGAACTCATCTTGAATTAAGGATTCATTTCTAGACTAAACCTCTGAGGCACAGTTAATCTTTATTCTTTGAAACAGAATAATGCATAAACAGTAAGCAGTTCACACATTTTTTTTCAGTGGTTATCATAACACCTATATAATACTGAACAGACTGGTAACTTTTTTTACCGCTAGACTAGAAAAAAATGCTCCTTTAAAAGTTTGCTCTATTATATTTCCATGAGTGCCTTTTACTTGATTTTGATTAACTTGAGGATTCTGTTATCTGCCTTTACAGAATGAAATTGCAGAACATGAAATTCGGAACATTTCCTGTGCAGCTCAAGATCCAGAGGACCTCTGTACTTTTGCCTACATCACCAAGGACCTACAAACTAGCCACCATTATTGCCATGTGTTTAGCACTGCTGATGTGGTGAGTCTGAGATAAAAAGGGTTAACTGAACATTGCTAGATGGTGGAAAGCAAGCTTCCCTGTGAATTGGTACATTGTTATTCTGAGGTACAGTGTACCTTGCTTAGCAAGCAAGTGGAAATGAGAGTGAGAGATATGGTATTCAGGCAAGCCTAGAATACATTTGGGAACACATCTGAAAAGGGACAGACCAAGTCATTCAATTCAGGTGCAGAAATTAGAGGCAAGACAAAAAAAGATGTAAACAGGCTGCGTCAAACACCTTAATTAAAAATCAAACTACTCAAAGATGAACCAAAGCATTTATTTACTAAAATAAATGAATTTGTGCATAGACAACCCATACATCATGCGATACATATTTACGTTAAAAAAGTATGCTTTTTTTTTTTCTTTAGAAATGAGAAACTGATTGCTTTAGTTGCAAAAATATATTTTTTCAAAAGAAAAATACAACTGTTGTAGCGAGATTTTAACAGAATGCAGCACAACATGGTTTTGATGTCCAAATAAAACTATATACCAATCCTTGCAATTATCCATACAGAGAATATACGTGAGGAGAAGGAATGGCGGAGCTCAACCGCACACAGTGTCTCACATAATCCGTCGCTGCTATCGCAGGATCTCAGTCACTAGATCTGATGTTTAGACTGCACAAAAGTTTTTTCTTTCCCACTCTCAGCGCTGACAGACTTCTCACTGGGAGAACGTGTGTATATATCAGAAGTGGCTTTATTGGAGCAATACACAGTGGTAATACAGTGGTGGGTGTACAGCAAACTGACTCGTTTCGTGACCCTAAACAACCGGGCACTTCCTCAAAGTTCAAACGTGAGTGACAGGCAAATGCTTTAAATACACCTACAAACATGCATAATTAATTAATTAATTAATTCAACAAGTGCTATATACAACTAAACAATTGAATAGTTGAGTAGTTGAATGGTATATGTTTATAACTTCACGAATATTTTAACATTGCACATAAAAAATCTTTTTATCATGAATTTTTATTATTTTACAGGTGTTATTAATTCTAATAATGATGAAAATTGAAGTTATAAACATATACCATTCAACTACTCAAGTATTCAATTGTTTAGTTGTATATAGCACTTGTTGAATTAATTAATTAATTAATTAATTATGCACGTTTGTAGGTGTATATAAAGCATTTGCTTGTCACTCACGTTTGAACTTTGAGGAAGTTCACCCACCACTGTATTACCACTGTGTATTGCTCCAATAAAACCAATCCTTGCAATGCATATGATTCAAATATGAATGACATTGTACATGAATCAATTTCCAGAAGCAATTAGCTATTAAGACATTAGGTAGAAAAAACGTTAGCAAGAAATTCATGAGCTAAATTCAATTACCTTATAAATTGTGTTCATTAAAGTTTAGTTAAATTATGCGATTAAAACAATGCAGTATTATGTGGATCCGGCACATACAGCATTAAGTAAAGACTCACAAGCCTTTGTATAATAGGGTCTTTATAATAGGAGTTATACCATCTTCAAGAGGGAACCAATCAGTGTTGCCCGCTATCTCCATTTATATTCATTTGGGCATTTATAAGAGACATTGTAAATATTTATGATTTTACTATGGGCCAAAAATGAATGCATAGTTGCTGATGACATACAGTAGTAGTTTTATTTACAAATCTATTCACTATACTACCAAACCTAAACCACACACTGTGGCATTTGTACACATTACTGGCCTCAAGGTCACTCAGGGACAGGCAAGCTATGAACATTAACTCCCTGCAGTATGTTCTACAGCTGAATTTTAGTCTTATGAGATAAGTTAGAATACATGACTAAAATAATCTTGCCCATTTTCCTGCAGCCCCCAAATTAATTCAGAGCCTAATTGTAAGAATGGAAAAAATACCCCAAATTTTTATAATTTATGGAATCAATTGAGGGAATGTAATATTGGTCACTAACAACAAAATCGTTCACAGTCTAATTGCAATGTGAATAAATATTCGCAAACTAAATAATTTTGCCTTTGTTAGCACTTTTCCCCTCATACAAAAAGTTGGATAATGGATGCAAATGTTATAGTTTAGTGATACTGCACAGTGTATGTAATAAAACTTCTTATAGAAAAGTTATGTTTGCTCCAAAAGTTTACGCCTCATTCAAGCTGGTTTTAAAAGTTTGAATTGATATTCATATTCGAATAATATTCGAATGAAGAATATTACATTGCAACATGCAAATTTTTATTCTTATGTAAACGCAAATTTTTTCGCATCACGATTTTATTACATTTCCCCCAATATGTGTTATTTAAAGACACTCTAAGGTGGCATTCTTGCACCTTTACCAATACCTTCTAGAAGCATAATTTTCATATATAACACATTGGGAAGGTGATTTAGGACAGGATTTATGGTAGGTGGTAGACAACACATCATTCATCACCCCCCCCCCAAAGATTACATCAAAAACATACAGAGATGTGGTGAGGAGTACATGGTCCTCCACATGTGATGTTCATGTGAATTTATACATTTATATATAGTCAAAGGGTGATAGGATCACCCATCTAGAATATTTAGTTCAGTTTTTGTCCCCACTTTTTAGCTACCTAT
The DNA here is from genome assembly GCF_017654675.1 of Xenopus laevis. Lineage (NCBI taxonomy): Eukaryota > Metazoa > Chordata > Amphibia > Anura > Pipidae > Xenopus > Xenopus laevis. The sequence goes on along the minus strand of NC_054374.1, from coordinate 55,802,047 downwards.
GTGAATTTTAATTGTGCTCTCGGCGCTAGCAATGCATCCTTCCCCCTGACCTGTTTCAAAGCAAAAGAGGCAAGCATCAAGGGGTTGAAGGGATGCAGCATTGGGGCAGCTGTCTCAGGTGACAGTAGCCCCTGGAATAAAGGCTGTAAAGTTAAAAAACATACATTTTATTTAGTACATTTAAAAAAGCAGGTTGACGTTTCGTTCGGGATTCAGGTCTGGCAGATTGCTAATATGGTGCTGCTATTTAAAAAGTGATCCCGTTCTCAGCCTCAAACTATAGGCCGGTTAGTCTGACATCAGTGGTAGGAAATCTTTTTGAAGGGCTGTTAATGGATAATTTGGACATTTTCTAATTGGACCAGTGTTAGTGCCGCAGGGCTCTGTACATGGTCTTCTGCTTTTCAACTTGTTTATTAATGACCTGAAGGTAATACATATGGACTGTATACCTTTTATAATAATAAATATAACTAACCCTAGCTCAGAAGTATGTACCTGTGAGCCTTAGCCCTCTGCATGCTGAACGGAAATGCTAGTCTGTTTGTATGCTATTAACCCCTTAGTGGCTGTGGAATCAAGTGCGATCAAGATAATTTCTTGTAACATAACAAACATAACCCCAACTAATAGTTAATGGAGCTGTAAAGCAAAAAATATATTTTTCCCATGTGCATTATAGCATATTGCTATTGAAGCAGTATTTGTCTGCCATTTAGCATTTTTAAAAGTTTAGCTACAGTCATATGAAAAAGTTTGGAAACCCCTCTTAATTCTTTTGAGTTTTGTTTATCAGTGGCAGAGCTTTCAAAGTAGCAACTTCCTTTTAATATATAACATGCCTTATGGAAACAGTAGTATTTCAGCAGTGACAAGGTTTATTGCATTAACAGAAAATATGCCAAATGCATCATAGCAAAATTAGAAAGGTGCATAAAGTTGGGCACCCCAACAGAGATATTACATCAATACTTAGTTGAGCCTTTTTTTGCAAATGTAACAGCCCCTTTGAAGAGTGTCTGGATTCTGGATGGCGGTATTTTTGACCATTTGTCCATACAAAATCTCTCCAGTTCAGTTAAATTTGATGGCTGCCGAGCATAGACAGCCTGCTTCAAATCATCCCATAGATTTTCGATGATATTCAAGTTGGGGGACTGTGATGGCCATTCCAGAATATTGTACTTCTCCCTCTGCATAAATGCCTTTGTAGATTTCAAAGTGTGTTTAGGGTCATTGTCTTGTTGGAATATCCAAACCCTGCGTAATTCCAATTTTGTGACTGATGCCTGAACATCCTGAAGAATTTGTTGACATTGGGTTGAATTCATCCGACCCTCGACTTTACCAAGGGCCCCAGTCCAAGTCTGTTTGGGGCGTTAGTGCAGAAAGGGTTTCTTTCTCATCACCCTGCCATACAGATTTTCCTTGTGCAAATTGCACAATTTGGAGTTGATCTTTGGGTTGTCTCTAACCATTCTCACAATGCTCCGCATATGCCGCTCCTGTATTTTTCTTGGCCTGTCAGACCTGGGTTTTACTGCAACTGTGCCTGTGGCCTTCCATTTCCTGATTACATTACTTACAGTTGAAACAGACAGTTTAAACCTCTGAGATAGCTTTTTGAAGCCTTCCCCTAAACCATCATACTGAACAATCTTTGTTTTCAGATATTTTGAGAATTGTTTTGAGGAATACCATGCTTTCACTCTTCAGAGGAGAGTCAAACAGAAGCACAACTTGCAATTGGCCACCTTAAATACCTTTTCTCATGAATGGACACATCTGCCTTTGAAGTTCAAGGCTTAATGAGCTAATCCAACCAATCTGGTGTTGCCAGTAATCAGCATTGAGCAGTTACATGCATTCAAATTAGCAAAATTACAAGAGTACCCAAATTTTTGTGTAACAAAACCATCTTTCATAAATGGGAAACCTCTGATTTTAATCAGCTGGAGGTGCTCTACAGTGTGATAGTTTAATATATATATATATATATATATATATATATATATATATATTTGATATACTTTCCCTAGACATCCATAGCACTGACGGGCACTTAATGCATGTGTAGTAAAAGGTAACACTGGATGTCTGGGAATAAGGTAAGCATTGCACTCATTTCCATAAACCAGACTATTTTTTTCCTAAGAGGTGTAAATATTATAGGATCCATTGTGGAGAGCCTTACATCCTTTAATATTTTTACTGCTGTACTGTAGCTCATCTTCACTTTTGTTAATTTTATTAATCGCATTAATCACTTTAATTTTATTTGCTTTTCTTGACTGTCCTTCAGAACCAGGCCTATGAGATTATTCTTACCCTTGGCCAAGCATTTGAAGTTGCATATCAACTAGCCTTGCAAGCCCAAAAATCACGGCACCCTGAAGATGTAGCCATAAGGCTAGCTAAACCTGTTCCTAAGCCTCGGGGCAGTATTCGTCGACAAACAGTGAGTATCCATTAAAAAACATTTTTAATACCAAAAGAATATGCAGGACCTTATTCATATATAGGCATAATATAGATACCTATATAGAAAACATATGCTAAAAAAATACACATTTGATTTAAAAAAAAAAAAAAACCTCTTAAGATATTATTATGACCACTAGCCTGTACCAAAAAGTGCAGACAATATAACTTAAAACCCAGTGTTCCTGCCACCAATGAAAAGTTAAAATAGTTAATCTAATTCAGTTTATGTATACAAATTGATAACACCAATGTTTACTTCAAGGTCATTTCAAAAGATCCAAAACTGATCATTATAGTAGTTCATAGCATATTATTTTGCCACCGTGCTCCACGCACCAAATCTTTTTGTTCCTCTTTCTGTTTCCAAAATGTTGAGAGGTATGGTTATGAGCAGATCGCCACAGGCAGTTGAACTCAACAGGACTAAAATGAATATGTAGATCTTGCTGACATTTATTCCAAAACTGTTAAAAAAATCTCCTATACATAAATCAGACCAGTAGGTCAAAGAATATTTTTTTTTACCAGGGTTGGTTTAGGCAGTTGGAGAGCACCAAAAATGTCTGTACACTGGAAAACGATAAAAGTAGGGGTTTAAAGGTCACAGCAACTTCCTGGACTACAGGGAGAGGGGAAGGAGAAATATAACAATGCAACATACAACTTAAACAAGCTATCCATACAAATATAAACGAAACATACAATTATATCATGCAAGTCCATAAACATTGGGATTCTTGTACTCTGTCCTATAACAAGAAAGAGAGAGAGAGAAAAAAAACAAAAAATCATGCATAGCAATACAGGTTCTAGAGTCCTTTGCAGACATCTTATGCTTATATAATCAGTCCTCAGGGTGCTGAGGTGTCAGGTGAAGCAAAGTCTTCTCTTGATATAAATTGGACCAATTCAGTAACAAGTCTGAAGAAAACTTGGGTAGTGTCACCTTTGGCTGCCTTTACGTCAACCTTTTATAACTCCTTGCTGTCACTAGGCAAAGTCTTTTTAAGAAGTCCCACAGCTCATTTTGATGAACAAGATCACCTGCTTGTTTATAAGGCTTTGACTCTAGGCACTTGTTCTGAGCCTGGAGAAACATGCAAACACTCCTTTCTCCAGTGATTCAACATCACAATAAAAATATGAATATACTTTTTAGAGACTGCTGCAATCAAATTGTCCTTGAGGAACCATAACAATCTTTTGTGTCAGTAGAGTATTGTGCATCAGTATTATTGGAACTATTAGTTCTAAACCATCTTTAGTAGGACATAATGAAATAATCTCGGGAGAAGTCTGGCACTGATAACCACGTTGCTTTGCTACTGTGACTGGTGGCAGATATTGATCTGGTAACAAGTTATGCTGTGATAAGATCCGTGGAGATGTTGTCCATTAACAAGGGGGTATCCCAGTTAGGAATTTCTGTAGTCCATTCTCTATGCAAAAATGTTCCTGAGTCTGGTGCGCTTGTTCGATATAGAATCCCCAATGTCTAAATAAAGATAGAAATTCTATATAGTATATTAAAGTTTTTCCCGACAGATAAGTAGGTTAGTCGGATCTACTCACAAATTAGCTGCTTGATTTTATGTTTGTCACAGGGATCGTTGCAGCGTGCACTCGAAGTAATGTCCGATATATCTAGGGGGAAATTGTATAGTATAATATCGCCGGAGCTTGTGTTTCGCCCTGCGGGCAAATTGCACTTACCGAGCCTTTTGTATGTAATGCGCCTGGTTCAAATAGATTGTTATGTGGGAGCTGGACTGTCAGTTTGCGATGATTACAGGTAAAGCTCCTGTCTCAAAGTGTCTGGCGTTCAGTGCTTATGTCGGCACGGGTCTGTTGCCGGGGTCCCTTTACATGTGTTGGTTCGGCGGTCCGGTATCCGACTTTGGGGATAATATAATCTACTCCACTCGTAATTTGTAAGATAATATAATTTATTTAATAGCAGAGGCCCAACGCGTTTCGTATGGTATATACTTCATCAGGAGCATATATTCAATTGTGTTTCGACATGCCTTAAATACACTCCATTGGTTACCACCTTGGGTTCATTAACATAACATTAACACAGGTGTAATAAAATATCAATGTGGTTAACACCGCTAAAATACAGACATGTAATTATACATATATATATATACATACATACATACATACATATATATATATATATATATATATATATATATATATATATATATATATATATATATATATATATATATTTAAAACAATAATTTATTAATCATTTAAAAAACATTTTAAATCAATCTCTATATTGAGACCTTGTAACATACATAGTAACATAGTAAGTAAGGTTGAAAAAAGACACATGTCCATCTCGTTCAACCTTTTTTTTTTTTTTTTTGTTTATTAACTACCTATCTGCCAGTTGATCCAGAGGAAGGCAAAAAACCCATCTGAAGCCTCTCCAATTTGCCTTAGATGGGGAAAAATTCCTTCCTGACTCCAAAATGGCAATCGGACTAGTCCCTGGATCAACTTGGACTATGAGCTATTTCCCATAACCCTGTATTCCTTCACTTGCTAAAAAGCCATCCAACCCCTTCTTAAAGCTATCTAATGTATCAGCCTGTACAACTGATTCAGGGAGAGAATTCCACATCTTCACAGCTCTCACTGTAAAAAAACCCTTCCGAATATTTAGGCGGAACCTCTTTTCTTCTAATCGGAATGGGTGACCTCGTGTCAGCTGGAAAGACCTACTGGTAAATAAAGCATTAGAGAGATTGTTATATGATCCCCTTATATATTTATACATAGTCATCATATCACCCCTTAAGCGCCTCTTCTCCAGCGTGAACATCTCCAATTTGGCCAGTCTTTCCTCATAGCTAAGATTTTCAATACCTTTTACCAGCTTAGTTGCCCTTCTCTGTACCCTCTCTAATACAATAATATCCTGTTTGAGTGATGGAGACCAAAACTGTACGGCATATTCTAGATGGGGCCTTACAAGTGCTCTATACAGTGGAAGAATGACCCCCTCCTCCCTTGACTCTATGCCCCTTTTAATACAGCTCAAGTTTTTAACTTGTGTATCCAGAGAGTCTCTTCTCTGGATATTGTATTAATGATGTCACTTCCACGCCAATGTACTTTCTTCTGTACGATGCCCATAAATTTAAGCAGAGAGGGATCTGAATTATGAAATTTTTTAAAATGTGCAGACACACTGAGAGTCAGTAATCCTTTTCTGCTATTATTCATATGCTCTCTTATTCGCTTTTTCAAGGTTCTGTTAGTTCTACCTACATATTGCAAGCCGCAAGGGCACTGAAGCAGATATATGACATTGTTACTATTACAAGTAATTTTACTTTTAATATCAAATTCGGTGTTTGTTACGTTAGATTTCAATTTTGTCACTTTTCTGTCGTTTATTTTGCTAGTCTTGCATCCTTTGCATGTCCTGCACGTAAAAAATCCTTTTATTATTCCTGTATGAAATGGATATAGTATCGATTTTTGATCTTTAAGAGGTAGGCAGTTTGGCACCAGCAAATTTTTGATTGTGCATGGTTTCCTATAAATTATGCGAGGTTTCTCAGACAGATGATCTTGGAGATCTTTATCCTTGCAGAGGATGTTCCAGTGTTTTTGCATTATTTTCTTAAATTTCTTATTAGAGTTGTTATAGGTACTAATAAAAGGGATATAGTTATTTCATGTGTTTTTTTGTTATTTTCCAGCAGTTCATTAACATACTAATTATGTTAATGAACCCAAGGTTGTAACCAGTGGGGTGTATTTAAGGCATGACGAAACACAATTGAATATATGCCACTGATGAAGTATATACCATACGAAGCGCGTTGGGCCTCTGCTATTAAATACATTATATTATCTTATAAATTACGAGTGGAGTAGATTATATTATCCCCAAAATCGGATACCGGGCCGCCGAACCAACACATGTAAAGGGAGCCCGGTAACAGACCCGTGCCGACATAAGCACAGGACGCCAGACACGTGTTGTGTTCGAAGTAAAAACGTTTGATTGAACGTTTTGAAGGATTTCATCCATCGATCAAAAGATTTTTCTTCGACTGCTTTAGAAGGTCCCCCATAGGCTAACATAGCACTTTGGCAGGTTTAATTTGAGTTTTGAGTTTAAGTTTAATATTTAAGTAATATTGTACAAGGAACAGAATGCTAACTGCTTTTTTGGTTGTAGATCATAATGGGACATCATCACTAAAAGTAGACCTCATATTAGTAAAGGAAAAGAGATGTAGCTTCTTTCAGATGTGTGATTTTTGGTTGAGCTTTGGCCTTAGTCACTTTTGCTAAGCTGAGCCTTTACTGATTAAGGGAATCACATTTGCTTAACTCTCCTAGAGAATCCTCTGTGTTGGTGCTCTTTTAGAAAGATGAATATTTAATGCTCAGTCTGTGATAATGTTCAAAGGCAGTAGCAAAGCCTTTGATAGTGCCCTCTAGGTGCAGTACTTTCTGTTCAGGTTCACTAACCACAGACATGCAGTGTACTGTTTTGTTCCATAGTTCAGTGAGATTATCTGAGAGTTGCTCTTTAGTAGTCTCAAATTTTTCCTTCCTTTCAGAAGTCTGAGTGTTCTCAATCTACTGCATGCTTATAATTAACCATGGTCACAAGTAGCATTTCAAAGCTGAAATCCACCCCATGTGACCACTAACGGGTGGATGTGTTCCTGTCCGTATGACAATGAAGATTTTCACTTCATTGTTCACATGTATACCTACGAGAAATCGACTGACACCCTCGGCAGCAGAACCAAGCTCAATCCTAACCAAGGATGTTTGTTACTAGATTTGTGCCTTAACACCACATACTTTAAGTACAAGGACCTTTTTTATAGAAATAAACATGGCTGTACAATGGGTTCTCTAGTCTCTCCCATTGTAGCCAACTTGTACATGGAAGAAGTGGAAAGGAGGGCCTTACTTACTTTCGAGGGAACTTCACAAAGTCATTGGTTCAGATATGTGGATGACACTTGGGTGTCCAGTTGTTTCTTGAATTAATTATATTAGATGTTCCTGTCAGTGTTAACTGAATAGGGTGCAGATTGACATTTTCTCCTTCTTTCTTCTAAATGCAATGGATGCCCTTGTGTCTGATGGTAGGATCTACTGGTAAATAAAGTATCAGAGACATTAATATATGGTCCTCTTATGTATTTATACAGTTATGATATTTGCCTTTAAAGCAGGGGTGCCCAGGATGTAGATCGCGGTCTACCAGTAGATCCCAGTAATGTTTCTGGTAGACCGTGAGCTAGGGAGGGCGGGCGGGCGGGCAGGGCTCAGCAGCATGAAGGATGGGAGAGAGGGCAGGATCACAACACTGAACAAAGGACAAGGACAAGCGGGAGGGCGAGACCACAGAACGAAGGATGGGAGAGAGGATTAGATCACAGCACAGCACGAAGGATATGAGAGAGGGCGGGATCACAGCATGAAGGATAGGAGAGAGGGTGGGATCACAGCACGAAGGATATGAGAGAGGGCGGGATCACAGCACGAAGGATAGGAGAGAGGGTGGGATCAAAGCACGAAGGATGGGAGAGAAGGTGTGAGCACAGCACGAAGGATGGGAGGGAAGGCGGGCTCACAGCACGAAGGATGTGAAGGAGAGCTGAGCATGAAGGCAGGGCTAAGCACTGAGGGCTACTCAGATTCCCTCTCTCCCCACTCACTGAACTGATAAGTGCAGCAGTACAAAGCTAAGCAGTTTTTATTAGTTGTACTGCCTGCTGGCACCCCCCCCCCCCAACTCATTTCTTACACTCATTTGTCCTGGTGTTTATCTCAAAAGGACTATTACCTCTTTCCTTGCCTTCTGTGGATCTGTCACTGCTGACTTCTAGGTATTCTAGGAAATTTTGCTATGACTTCTGTGGGTATGAATTTGAACTTAATTTGACACTGTGCCAGCTGGCTGTGAGTTCTGGGGGGGGGGGGGTAGTTATATATGGAATTGCTACCCTTCTATGAGTTCTTGGGTATTTGTAAATGAAATTGCACAATACAGGCAAGTCTGCATTCTTCTGCCTTAAGAGCACTTTTTTTTATCAAGGTATCTCCTGATGGTATCTACTGATGGTGGTGATGCTTAACTAAAGAAGTAGCAAAGACATGTTGTACATTATACTTTTGACTTATTTATCAGCCCAAGGTAACCATAACCCTTAAGCAGTGAAGATATGTGCTTCCAAAGCTCTGCTGATTCACTACCTATTCTCTTTGCTGCTGTCAGTTACTGAGCTTACATACTGACGCACAATATAATGAACATATATATTGTATAAATGTCAAAATATAAGGCTTAGGCTGATTTGTAAATAATTGATACATGGCAGCTCATAAACCAGCACAATTAGCATTATTGAATAATCTGCCCTTTAGCATTATTAGCTTTATATGACACAAAGCTCATTTTCTGCTTCATGATTTGCAATGCAAACAGCTGCTCAAAGCACACTGAGCATGTGAGTGTCGCAGACTAAGCATGTGTATTACTACTATTGAGATGCTGAACCTTTAGGCTGGTTCAGTAAGTTTAATATATAAAAATATTTCACAAAACCAATAAGTCCGTAAATAAAGTTATGTGTAGTAAAGTGGAATGACACAGGTAATAAGTATTGAACATGCTTACTGAAATGTAAGAAAAGTTCTGGTACATTTCTCCATTCATCCTTCCTTCAATTATATGAAAGCTGCCAGTACCATGATGTTCCCACCTCCAAACTGTTGGTATGGAGTTTTTGGGGGTGATGTGCAGCGCCATTTCTCCTCCAAACATGGTGTGTGCAATGACATCCACAGAGTTCAAATTTGAACTTGTCCAAATGTTTTGCAGCAAACGTTAAACAAGTTTCAGCATGCTTCAGCAGTGATAGTCTTATGTGATGAGCGTACATAGATGCCATGTCAGTTGATTGCTTTACTTGTTGTTTTTATTATTATTAACATATATTTAAAGAGTGCCATCATATTGTGCATCGCTGTAAATGAAATCTGTTTATACTACTAAATCACATGGAGTTTCATACATCATGACCAATACCGATTACCAAAGAGATTACAATCTAAAGGGGAGGGAATAAGACAAGGTGTGGGAGTGGGCAAGATCAGAATTAAGTGGGTGAGAGATGTAGTATGTGGTATTGCTTTTGGTAGTTAAGCAGAGTAAGGGTAGGCTTCTCTAAAAAAGTGTGTTTTAAGAGATCTTTTGAAAGCAGAAAAGTTGGCAGAAAGTCGGACAGACCTAGGGCCCAACGATCAGATCAGAATAAGGGGTGGTCGGATCACGAGACTGCATCAATGAACAGATGCGGCCGTGATCCAACTGGATTTTTTACCCTGCCCGATCGGCATCTGGCCGACTTTCGGCCAGATATTGATCGGGGACGCCCGCCGGTCTATCTGCAGCTTTTATCGGCCCGTGTATGGGGGCCTTAAGAGAGCTTAGTTAAGTTTTAGACCAACCCCTTTTTCCTGATTTTCTCTTTCATGGGGTATGGTACCTATGGGTTTGAAAGCTGATGTCATTCCATTTCAGCAGTGTATACAATAGAGGAGTGAGGCTCACTTCATTGCTGCACTATTGGCTCAGCTCAATGTAGTCAGTGGCTGATTTAGGATATGATTCATAAAGCTTTAATAAAAATTAATATAAACAATGCGTCAGGGCCAGATGGCATACACCCCGGGTTCTAAGAAAGCTTATTTACGTTTTAGACCAACCCCTATTTCTGATTTTCTCAGATTCTTTCACCGGGTATAGTACCTATGGATTCGAAAGCTGATGTCATTCCAATATTTAATTAAGGGATTACTATCTCAGCCTAGCAATTATAGGCCAATAAGTTTACTGTATTTGTGGTTGGCAAATTATTTGAGGCTTGTTAAGGAATCACATTCACTAATGTCTTAGTGAATGGCATTATGAACCGCAATCAGCATAGCTTTAGGAAGTATAGGTAATGTCAGATGAATTTGATTGCATTTTGTCATGAGGTAAGTAAGATGCTGGACAGTAGGAAGCAGTAGTAATCTATTTGGATTCTGCCAAAGTGTTTGATACCGTGCTCTTCAAATGACTGCTTTCTAAACTAAGGTCTGTTGGGCTTAATTAAGTCATTTGCACATGGATATGAAACTGGCTTCAGGATCAGGTACAGAGGGTGGTTGTTAATGGTACATTCTCTACTTGGAGTAAGGTTCTTAGTGGGGTCCCTCAGGGCTCAGTATTGGGTCCACTTTTATTTAACTTGTTCATTAATGACTTAGGGGAGGGTACTGTAAGTAATGTATCAATGTTTGCAGATGACACAAAACTATGCAGCCAATCAATTCCATCCAGGATGTGGCATCCTTGCAACAGGATCTTGACAAACTGGCAATCTGGGCAGCTAAGTGGCAGATGATATTCAATGTTGATAAATGTAAATTCATGCACTTATACCCTTAATGGCACTGCACTAGGCAAATCCATAATGGAAAAGGACCTTTTGAGTCCTAGTATATAATGAACTTGGCTGTAGCAAGCAATGCCCATTCAGCAGCATCAAGGGCAAATAAAGTATTGAGTTTTGAAATCTGACATGGGGCTAGACATTTTGTCAATTTCCCAGCTGCCCTGGTCATGTGACTTGTGCCTGCACTTTAGGAGAGAAATACTTTCTGGCAGGCTGCTGTTTTTCCTTCTCAATGTAACTGAGTGAGACATGGGTTTTTACTATTGAGTGTTGTTCTTAGATCTACCAGGCAGCTGTTATCTTGTGTTAGGGAGCTGCTATCTGGTTACCTTCCCATTGTTCTTTTGTTTGGCTGCTGGGGGGAAAAAGGGAGGGGGGTGATATCACTCCAACTTGCAGTAAAGAGTGATTGAAGTTTATCAGAGCACAAGTCACATGACTTGGGGCAGCTGGGAAATTGACAATATGTCTAGCCCCATGTCACATTTTAAAATTGAATATAAAAAAATCTGTTTGCTCTTTTGAGAAATGAATTTCAGTGCAGAATTCTGCTAAAGCAGCACTATTAACTGATTCATTTTGAAAAAAAATGTTTTCCCCATGACAGTATCGCTTTAAGAAGGGGTCGGATGGCTTTTTAGTAAGTGAGGGAATACAGGGTTATGGGAGATAGCTCATAATACAAGTTGATCCAAGTACTAGTCCGATTGCCATTTTGGAGTCAGGAAGGAATTTTTCCCCCTCTGAGGCAAATTGGAGAGGCGTCAGATGGGGGGATTTTTTGCCTTCCTCTGGATCAACTGGCAGTTAGGCAGGTTAAAAAAGTTAAAAGGAACTTGACGGAAGTGTGTCTTTTTTCAACCTAACTTACTATGTTCTGTTATCTTAGATATCCAGTCACTCCACCCTTTATAGATTACATTTTTGGTGAACTATATTAGAATTTTTATTTTTATTTTGCACAGCCTATCTATTTACCCAGTTCCTTTAAAATGCTGCTTAGTAAATGTACGTCTTTATATTCCCCTTGTAAGTAAGGAACATCTTTGCAAAACAAAACCTTTGTGGTTCAAGAGAAGTGTTCATTTTTTTTTATAAATGACAGTGTTTGATGGTATCAATTCATTGTCATATTATCAGAGATTTATTATAATAATATTGTTTACTTTTACATTCAGGTAGAAACACTGGAAGGAGAGCACTCTCTGCCCAATTATGGAGCAGTGTCTTGGGCAATGGATGAAAAGAAGTAGTGAGTGCAATGTAAGTACCAACCACAAAAAAACATGTTACTGATGTTATTGGAACATTAATACACTTTTAAACACCAATTTAAATTGTGAAAATGTGGCTTGCACACTGAACATATGCTATTCTTCTTCTTGTTAAAAAGGTTACTTCTTTTTTCCAAGTTAATACTTATGTGTATTGTGTGGTAAAAACTGACTTTAAAAACAACAAAAATACATTTTCCCTTGGGATGAAAAATAAGGGCTGTGATTGGCTATTTGGTAGCTACTATGTGGGCTGGCAGCTTACAGGAGGCTCTACTTGGCACTATACTTAGTTTTTATGCAATTAAAACTTGCTTTCAAGCCTGTAATTCAAAAATAAGCACCTGCTTTGAGGACACTGAGAGCAACAATCAAGGGTTTGGAGAACAACATGTTGCTCACGAGCTACTGGTTGGGGATCACTGTTCTAGAATCTCCAAGTTGTTTACTGCTCTAGTAGCCGAACAGGGAAATTGCACTAACGTTGCACTCCATTACAAAGCCAATGAAGCTTAAATTTTATTTAATCATGGGAGCCATGAAAAACCCTTCTCTTCTATGACAAAAAACCCTTCTCTTCTATGCCAAAACATGCCATGGCATGGATGAGCCCTCAACCACCTACAGTAAAGCAGTGAAACTGGTCAATAACAGGCTCCCGATGATAAAATTCACATAAATAGCCTGACAATGCCCGAAAAAAATTGAAAAAATCTGGGAACCCTGGTTAGAGGTCTGTCCTGAAGTAGACCCAGAGACTCTATAAATGCAAATGTATGGGATAATATATGTAATATACCTATTTCTTTCTCAGTAAATTCAATCCTATATAAGCACGTTTAAATTCTGTGAGAATAGAAGTAACGCGTAATACGCACTTTAACCTAATACTGTATGTAACATACTCTTTGCTCCAAGTGTATAACTGAATGGTTTAATCTAATACGTTGTGGTCCTGCGTGACCAATTGCATCCTTCATCAACATTGCCTACATTGTCTGTTGTTAAATGTTTTGTTTGTTTCAAAACGCAAAATAAAAACCATTTAAAAAAAAAAATTCATGGGAGCCATGTAATTGCTTTGAGATAAGAAAACCATTTGGAGTTTTGTGGGTTCTTTCTGTTTTACTGTATGTATCCATGGGTTCTTTTGATGAATATAGGTGTAGTGAAATTTCCTATTTGCCTCGTAGTGATCATTTGTTTTTCTGCTAAATGCAGGGGTGATTCTCACTCCCCTGCCGCCTCAGTGTTTTCGTGCTGCTGCCCCCCTTTCCCCTAAGTCAACATCTCTAGTGCAGAGAACACAATTGTTCTCTCTGCACTAGAAGAGCCAAATTTCTAGTATAACTGGAAGTTAGGAGCGACTTTTAGCTACCCCTGTTAACTTGTGGGGCATTCCAAATTCGGGACATTTCTTTTTACAGTTATATAAAAAAAGTTTGGGAACCCCTATTAATTCTTTGGAGTTTTGTTTATCTTTGGCAGAGCTTTCAGAGTAGCAACTTCCTTTTAATATATAACTTGCCTTATGGAAACAGTAATATTTCAGCAGTGACATAAAGTTTATTGGATTAACAGAAAATATGCGTCATAAAATTAGACAGGTGCATACATTTGGCCACCCCAACAGAGATATTACATTTGTACTTAGTTGAACCTCCTTTTGCAATTGTAACAGCCTCTAGACGCATTTTGATGAGTGTCTGGATTCTGGATGGTGGCATTTTTGACCATTAGTCCATACAAAATCTCTCCAGTTCAGTTAAATTTGATGGCTGCTGAGCATGGACATGCCCAGTAGGTAGCAGGTGTTTTTCTTGAAATGCAGTGTTCTTCCACCATGCAAAGTGCTTTTTGTTATGACCAAATAGTCTCATCATGCAATTACACAAGGAAAGACATGCTTATTCTCCCAATAGTTTTCTATCTGGGCAGGCTAGCCCCTGATTGGTTCCTGTCATAAAGTACAGTGTGCTGAGTGCCGCTCACTCGCCTGCACAGCTTGGTAAATGAAGCAGTTAGAAGTGGAGGGTTTTGAGGTTTTGAGGAAATTTTCCTAATATCAGCCGAAATGTTGTGTTTTTCACACAATATGTCTCCTTTACAATGTAAAACAACCTGCACACTCCGTGACCTGGTGGGACAAATCTGCATATATTGTAGATTTGATCTATTCTTTCTTGCCCTAGCCCCTGCAGGTCTACCCACCAGGGAGCATAGGGGTGAGTTGGGAAGATTTTTTTATTTTCATATTGCATTACCATAGGAATTGCCATTCATTTCTATAGAAATTAACCTACAGGCCATCTGAAACCTGCCGATTTGCTGTTTTAGCCTATGGAGGACCTCCTAGAACCTATTTGGAGTCATTTGGTGGACTTTTTTTGGGGCAAATACTTTAACCTTAATTAGATCGAATGTGCTAAAACTTCGATTAGAACGATTAGAATACAGCCTATTCACCAAAAGTTTAAAACGTCGTTTTTTTTAAAATAAATTTTGATTGGTCTTTTTTTTTATTCAAATTTTATTCAAAAAAACTCCCATTACTTTGAAATTCGACCCTTGATAAATCTGCCGCTATATGTAATAATAACAAATACAGCATTTATTGTAAGGAGTGATCTTTATATGTTAGTCACATTTATTATTCACTCTCAATATATATATATATATATATATATATATATATATATGTAATCTCTTTACTTCTCCATCTTTACAGTTAAGGATTCAATGCCCTTCCAGTCCTGCCATGTGGAAGTCACAGGAACATCACTGAGCCATGAATAATGCAGGGAATATAGTAACCTACCAAACTCGGACTTTGTACACACTGTACCAGCTAGAAAGCCTTGCAAATTAGAATTGACGGAACATGAGTGGTACTATCTCACCCCAAGATTTTTTTTACACTTGTGGCTTGCCCTGGAAATGCTATGCTTTTTATTTTTTCACAAGGATTACAGCATCAAGACCAACTATCTTCCAGTTTTATGTAGCAGTTTTTTGTGGTGATAGTTTTTTTGGACAATTAAAGGTATTTCATGTTCCTGTCTGACCAACCTACCTACACACTCGTTTGTTGTTCTTCAAATTTTGGGCTTCCCCAATGAACTGAAACAGATTGTATATTTTGTTTGCTTGATTAGCTTTTAAGGAGACTGGAGCTCTTACCTCACTAACCCACAGTCACAGTCCTTTTCCAGGAGCCGTTTTCTACTGCTCACGGTACAGTTAAAAAGAGAGAGAAAAATTTGTGTGGTGTGTGTGCGTTTGAATTTCTGCACACACTGTAACTTATGAATTAGCTATCAGTATCTGTAAAGGAAACATGTATTTTCCCCTATTTTTATGGTATGTTTTAAGCCTAATTTATTCTTTTTATTTGACATTGAAATTACAAGTGCATGCGGTACATTTCCTGACCTGTATTCATTTTTCATTTGATCAGAAAGCTATGGGTAGAGATGACAGTTGCTGCATGCAACTGAATCTTAGGTCTTCCATCCATGCTTGTTTTTCAAATATTCAAAAAGATATTCTGTCTTCTCGATTGCCCAGATGCATTTCTGAACACCAAGTTAATCTGGTGCTATGTGATTCCCAACACTAATATGTTTACTCAGTCCTAGTTGGAAGCTGCTACATGTAATTACATATTTACTCATCTTTTAGTGAGTGGTGATTCATTTATATGACATTTCCATATGGGTATTGCCGAAATGCACTCTCTTCCATATGAGCATTAGGAAACTTTAGTCTAAAAGTATGTTAATGAGTGTATTTGGTACGATAGACATAAATAATTCTAGATCTATCACTTTTATTTTTGTTATATTAACTAATGCTGTATAATAGTATCTTTGTACAATGATAATGAACATTCTGGTGTAATTATGTTGATTTTCTATTTACCAATTATGAACACTGCTATGTTGTTTTATTGGTGGTAGGATGCATTGCATAAAGATGGGTATCTTTACACAAACGTGTATAGTCCAGTAAATGAAGGTGCTTTGTATCTGTATATTACCACTAGAAATGTTAGCAATTCTCTAATTTAACTTTCAAAACTATTGTCTACCAAGAACTTTTTTTTTAAAGATCGGGAATGTTTAATATTGGACTAAAGCGGTAAAGGTATTCTATACCAAATCTGATTTCAGTGGATGTCCTTTTCATTAATAAACCCTGATTTATGGTAATCTAGTATCTTTTGTATTGTATGCGCACAGATACACAGGATCCACTGAACTGCATGAATAAGCCACTGTTGGTCAAAAATATTCAGCCACTACCCTACTGTGAATTGTGCTCTGTACTTCTAAAAGTGTATTCGAATTGTTCCACATGCCATTTTCCTGCCCTTCTAAAATTCAATGACTAGCTATCAATTTATTGTCTCCTTTAACACACAACCGATTCTGATCAGGTATCAGAATTAGGTTGTACATGTAAAGGCCATATGTCACTAAATTAAGGTAGATGTTTTTAGTTTATTGAAATGAGAAATGAGAGTTCTGCAGTTTCTGACAGATACTTAAAAGTTAGTAGTAGACCCAATTCAGTCTTTGCTGTTTCTATTACAATGAACCCAGCGTTTCTTAGACATGACTGACCTGTGTATTCATCAGCATGAAGAGTTCTATAAGGCTCATGAATGCAAGTGCAAATGGATGCAAAACTCCATTAGGAGAAGGAAAGACCTGTGCTCCTATCCGCAGAATACTGCACCAGCCCGGGGTAATACCAGTGAGCACCGTGGAATGATCCTCTTCTGTCTTCCTCTTTCTTTGCGCAGCTGTGCTTGCGCAGTACAACGAAAAGCTGAACTTTAACTAAAAAGTCGGCTATTTCGTTCAACTGCACATGCGTCTGCCCCGGGAAATTTGAAGAAAGCAGAAAACTGAAGAGGATCGCTCCGTGGTGCTCACTGGAATAATCCCGGGCCCGTGCAGTTTTCTGCTGATAGGAGCACTGGCCTGGGCTTTCAGGTAAGTCAATACAATCACTTGGGGGTGGCTTACATTTGGCACCCCCATGTGCACAAAGCCTTTCCTTTAACAAACTCTACAAATGTTGTTTGCTTAAACTGTACATGCATCTTAATTTGTAGTGGCTAACCTCTGATTAGCCAGTACTGATGAATTTCATGCATTTATGTTCAGACTTCAAAGTTCAACTTGGGTTTATAAAGGAGATGAAAATCCCCATTGAAGTGTTCAAAAAACATGATACAGTAGGTTTCATTTCAGTACCCCAATAGAATAGAGTTGAGTAAAATAATCCTATAATTTAAGAAAAAGTAATTGTTGCATTTCTACATAGCCACTAATTTGTAGTGGCTAACCTCTGATTAGCCAGTACTGATGAATTTCATGCATTTATGTTCAGACTTCAAAGTACAGGTGTATGAACTCAAAGAAAGACTGGACTTAACATTTGCCTTGAGGATATGGTAGCTGCAGGCTTCTCTGAGTTGGCCAGTTCATGCAATGACTTGTGTCCACCAATATGACTATGTAGTTATTAAAACTGCGTGCAAAAGAATGCCAAGTAGTGATGCTCTGTATGAAGCAGGCTGGCATTCTGATTCTGAAGAAAAATGCAACATTGCGGGTAGGAAAAGGTGGCAACTTGGGTTTATAAAGGAGATGAAAATCCCCATTGAAGTGGTCAAAAAACATGATACAGTAGGTTTCATCTCAGTTCCAATAGAATAGAGTTGAGTAAAATAATCCTATAATTTAAGAAAAAGTAATTGTTGCATTTCTACATCCCGTCATATATGCAAAGAGCTCTATGGTAAACATTTAAAGGACTCAATCAACATAAAATCTGATATAAATGAACTTCATGCAAACATCAACTAGGTTTATAACATGAATAGATTTGTTCACTGAAGTTCATCTCAAGTACACGCAGAAGTAAAACAATATTTGTTGCTGTCCTCAGGGCAAAAAGAGACACTTACAGGTGCTGCATTGAAATGGGGAACTAAAGTCTAACTAGAGAAGTGGGCTAGAAATGTTGCACATTATGTTTTGGGCTTCTGTACCAGCCCAAAGCAACCACAGTCCTTTACAATAAAGATTTGTGCCTCTGAAAATGCTCCAGTAGCTCCTCATCTTATTTTCTTTTAATTCACTGCACATGCTCTGGGCTGCTGTCACTTAACTGAGCTTAGGGCCCCACTCACAATATACTTCATATATATGTGTGTGTATATATATATATATATATATATATATATATATATATATATATATATATATATATATGTCAAAATATAAGGCTGAGGCGGATTAGTAAATAATTATTGGTACATGGCAGCTCAGAAACCAGCACAATTCACTTTAGAATTGAATAATCGGGCGGCTCTGTAGCATCAGCTACATTTTCTGCTTGATGATTTGCAATGACCCCTAAGTTTAGTTTCTCAACAGCTGCTCTGAGCTGCTCTGAGCATACATACCTCCCAACATTTGAAAAAGAGAAAGAGGAACAAAAAGATGTGCCGCACTTAGCGAGGTGAGATTTATTTTTTTTAAGAGCAGGTGTTCTGGGCTCTCTGCCAAAATGCCTATTATTTTAATTACGTTTCAGAAACGTTTTATAATTTTCTGGCTTCAGTGCAGGAGATATATAGCATAGCCCAAGTCACCAAGGAAACTCCAAACTCAAGAATTTAAACAAAATATAGAAAAACACTAGGGGGAATGTAATGAAAGTAAATAATGGGAAAATATGTGCAACACAAAAAAATATTACTTTATGCAAACAATTTTTTCACTGGAAGTAATGACCCCATTCCCAGTGGAAGAATGATTGCAAATTTTGAAGTTTGCAGCAATGCACATGTAATAAAATATCTTACTTAAATTTTCCTTTTTGTATGTGTGTGTGAAAACGAATACGGCCTTACAAATGCAATGTGTGCAATTTAAATTGCAATAACTGTTGAAGAATATTACATGAAAAATTTTTTTGTTATTTATGGCAAGATTTTTTTTTTCTTATGGGAAGTTTTGCTTTTAAATTTCCCCCTATATGTTACAGTTTAACACAGTAAACACACTAAACATATCACCCAGGGTAGAGCACTGTGCTTTATTTCTAAACACTACAGATAGCCAAACACTGAGACTGTCTATATCTTATATAGATGGTAGGTCACCTTACAGTGGCATGAATAGTACATAACTGTTAATTGTAGTTAATTGGCAAATTTTTCTCATATTGATGGAAATTGTGGTTTCCAGTGTTTTTACTTCTGGAACCAGTATTTATGTACTGAACCCAATAAAATGCCAAAAAGAAGCTGTTCTTCTGTACTGTACATACAGAGCCATTGTCAGACCATGCAGCTGTAGCAAATATCCATTCTCATTAATCAATTGATCAGTTTGCCATCTTTAACACAGTCTGTTTGCTTTAGATTGAAAATTTTATTGATATTCTGAGAAAATATTTTATGATTTTTTTTAATCGCTAGCCTTTTTGTCTGCTTTTTTTCTAAAATCAGATACAATATATAGTCTGTTTCCTGAACTCAAACATGAAGCAAATTCATATGGAGGTTAGATTGTTATTGGTATATCTTTTTATTGCTTAATGTGTTATTCAGGTACTAAAATGTATTTAAGATTAAACCAGTTGCTACAGAAAGTGATACTTTTGCAACCAAATAAAATCAACTGGATACCAGCAAAAAATTTTCAATTTTCAAATTTTCAATAAAAACCTTTCAACTGTAAGACAGTTGGTGCTCAGAATACAATTTTCTACATCATACTAGAAATTTATGATGACCATCCAGATGTAGTGGGACTTCAGTCCATGGAAACCTATTTATTCTTGCAGATGGAATTTGGCATGATCTCTCTATATATATATATATGGCTATGTACTTGTTTTGAATGTATAACATGTAATTGTGTTTTTTTTTTTTTGTTTAAATCAATTTTTTTTAAAACAGTGTGCATTATTCTTTTACAGGTAGTTTACCTTGCGATGCCTTTAAAATTTATTTTCTGTGTTGGTTCTGTCAGGTCATAATCATGACAGATGTAATAGGAATATATAAGGTGACATAACATAATAAGTAAAGCTTGACTCGTAAGTTAAGGAATCTGAAAGGTTTTCAAACTCCTTTACTAGATGATATAATTCTGGTTGTTAAATATTTACTATCTATGCAATCTTTACATCTGTACACCCCTACAGGCCAACCCAAATAATTGTGCTTTGTCAGCAGAAGGATCTTTACCAAAAAGTTATGCAAATTAGAGGTTTGTTATGAAACAGAGGGCAATTTATGTTCACCACTAAAAGGCCAAAATCGAAATTGTATAAAAGTTGATGTTTAATTTGGATCAAACTGAAAAATAGAGATTGTATTACCTAATAGTTTGATGATTAAATGCCTGCTTAACTAATCAGTGTTTTTAAACAACTTCAGTGGATTTTTGTGTTTTTAATGCAACACACCACACATTGGCTATAATGTCCTAACCATTTGTATATTTCTAAATTAGTTTATGTAAGTATGACTATTTCCACATAGGAATGCTTTATGGTTAGTGCTTTCCTAAAAAAACAAATCGAGTTTGTGGCCTCAACAGTTCATTTCTAATACTTTGTTGAAAACTCTTTGCTGGCAATGACAGCCTGAAGTCTTGAACTCATGAACATCACCAGATTCTGGGTTTCCTCCTTTTTAATGCTCTACCAGGCCTTTACTACAGCGGTTTTCATTTGCTGTTTGTTTGTGGGCCTTTCTGTCTGAAGTTTCATCTTCAACAAGTGAAATTCATGCTCAATTGGGTTCAGATCAGGTGACTGACTTGGCCATTCAAGAATATTCCATTAATTTGTTTTAATAAACTCCTGGGTTGCTTTGGCTGTATGTTTTGGATTATTATCCATCTGTATAATGAAACGCCTCCCAATCAATTTGACAGCATTTAGATGGATTTGAGCAGACAGTGTCTCTGAACACCTCAGAATTCATTCAGCTGCTTCTGTCCTGTGTCACATCATAAACACTACTGTCCCACTGGCAGCCATGCACACCCAAGCCATCACACTGCCTCCGCCATGTTTTATAGATGATGTGGTATGCTTTGGCTCATGAACTGTTCCACGCCTTCTCCATACTTTTTTCTTGCCATCATTCTGGCAGAGGTTGATCTCGGTTTCATACGTCCAAATGTTTTTCCAGAACTGTGCTGGTTTCTTTCGTTTTTTTTTTTTTTTAGCAATCTAGTCCAATCTAGCCTTTCTATTCTTGAGGCTTATGAGTGGCTTGCACCTTGCAGTGCACTCTCTGTATTTACTTTCATGCAGTCTTCTCTTTATGGTAGACTTTAATATCGATATGCCTACCTCCTGGAGAGTACAACTAGCAGCTAGAAATAAGCTGGCTCAAAAAACAACAGCCAACATATGGGCTGACTCAGAGAGCAGGGATGTAGACATGGCTACAGGCAGATGATCTAGCAGGTCTTTATGGAAAACAAGCAGGACTTGGAGGTCTGTAAAAGCCACAGTCTGTCAGTGTTGATGGTAATATGATAAACAGGCTGTTGACCAAGAGACCAGTCTATGGTGGAATTGTGGAGGTATAGCCAGAGCAGTGTAGTATAGGCAGTGGCGTAACTACCGGGGGAGCAGGGGGTGCAATTGGGCCAGGGCCCGCACCCCCGCAGGGCCCCCCTGCAGTCACGCGCCCACTGGAGTCAGCTGCAGCTGCAAGGATGAGGGTGGGGCCTGGCTGCACGGCCTGCACCAGGGCCCACCCCCACCTAGTTACGTCACTGATTATAGGAGCAGAGGTGCTTCTAATGATTACAAAATAAGGCTGCAGTGAAGTGGACAGTTATCAGGGGTGCCAATAAGCATTGCTATAGCATGCAATAGCACTCTTTGCACTAATGCTGACCCCCCCCCCATTGCTAAAGTGCAGAGCTGGAGAGGCGGCTGTGCTGGCTCTAGAATCAGTGCTGATAATCTCAGCAGATAAGGGCCTGGATACCATGTGAATTGGCAAACTCCATACAGTTACCTGTGGCTCCAGATTCAAGGAAAGCAGACACTTGGAATTGGCAACTGCAAGCGATGTGTGCCTTGTTGGATAGAGATTGCTACACTTCCTAAGCTTTTGTGGGAAGTCCTACAGAAACATCCCTTTCTGCCAGAGTACAGGCACAAACAAACTTTACTCCTTTTGAGTTTTTCTTGATCAGTGATGTGCATATCCAGTCTGCATGGGTTTCAATGGAGAACATATGGTTCCAGCACCATGCCAAAGGGAGAGCTGAACTAGTTGTAGGCAGGGGGCATGTGCCTGGCACTCTCCCCCTGTTGTGCCCTAGGCAGGCACCTCTTTTGTCTGCCCCTAATTCTGGCCCTGGTGGTTTACTTTTCCATGTATTTCTGGTGCAAATTACGCCACAACTGGTGACAGTTGTTACTGCAGGTAACCAAATAAGGGGTTTTAAATCAGGCTGAACCCCAAAAAATTACATGTCTGGGTTATTGTGAACAGTAAGTATATAAATATTTACAGTATGTTTAATGCCTTCAAAAAGATAATCTTTTCTTTAAATGCAAGTTTAATGGCATTGATTCTCTGTCTACAGCATCATAATTCTGTTACATTTTTTTATTTGAGGTAAATGCATCTGGATGAAATTTTCATTAAAGGCGACCCATCACCCAAAAAATAAATTATTCAAAATCCTATTTTATCACATTAGCCAATCAAAATGAACTTTAATTACACAATATAAATTATTTAAATCTTGTTTTCCTTCAGTCTAATTATATCAAGCAGGCAGGAGCCATTTTGTGGACACTTATTAAGGCTAGCCTTGCATCATCTAAGAATCTTGTTTGTGCACCAGAATGGGGGACCCGATGTTCATCCCCATGCCCTGGCTACACGGGGAATGTGTGATGAGCAGTGACTTCTAGGAAATGCTGAATGGAAAGTGAAAGTAATTGTCTGCACCGCCTCTATGCCTAAGGCATAGAGGAGTTGCAGACAAATATTTGATTGACAGCTGAGATTTTTAAATTAACTTACAACAGCTATGAATGCTTTAATAAAAAATAGAAATTGGATTTCTTGTTTAATTGGAAAAGGACTTTTATTATACAGATTTTTGTTTCTGTGTGACAGGCCCACTTAAAGAGAAGATCTTTGGCACCCACCACTGTTTTGGAAGCATTCACTTCAAGCATAAATGGAAGAATATATTGAGAATGACACAGAACTGACTGGAGCAAAGTGATGTGTAATTTTAAGGTTTCCAAGCAGTCTGAGCTTGATTTGTTCATGAGAACCTAGATTATGCTGTACAGTTTTTGTCTCCATCACTCAAACAGAACATTATTGTATTAGAGAGGGCATAGAGAAGGGCAACTAAGCTGGTAAAAGGTATGGAAAATCTTAGCTATGCAGAAAGACTGGCCAAATTGAGGATGTTCACACTGGAGAAGAGGCGTTTAAGGGGTGATATGATAACTATGTATAAATATATAAGGGGATCATATAATAACCTCTCTAATACTTTATTTACCAGTAGGTCTTTCCAGCTGACATAAGGACACCCATTCCATTTAGAAGAAAAGAGGTTCCGCCTAAATATTTGGAAGTGGTTTTTACAGTGAGAGCTGTGAAGATGTGGAATTCTCTCCCTGAATCAGTTGTACAGGCTGATACATTAGATAGCTTTAAGAAGGGATTGGATTGCTTTTTAACAAGTGAGGGAATACAGGGTTATGGGAAATAGCTCATAGTACAAGTTGATCCAGGGACTGGTCTGATTGCCATTTTGGAGTCAGGAAGGAATTTTTTCCCCCTCTGAGGCAAATTGAAGAGGCTTCAGATGGGGTTTTTTTTGCCTTCCTCTGGATCAACTGGCAGTTAGGCAGGTTAAAGAAGTTAAAAGGTTGAACTCGATGGACGTGTTTTTTTCAAACTAACTTACTAACTTACTATGTACTATGTAGATTAGAATAATTAAATTCACTAACAGGAAGCATAATCTAGGAAATGTTGCTATTTCATTTTCTATAGCCAATAAAATGCTGGACTGCTATTCTCGAAGTGGAGACTCAACATTTTATAAAAGTAGAATGTTTAGTTTATTTTACGTTTATTTTTCATCTGTATTCTATGACCTTTATGGGAATGCCATCCAAGTACAAACTATGAGGCCAGGTCAGGTAAATAATTCCACTTCTCTCTGTCATGAACCCTTCCCATATAATATGTTCCTTGCAAATTTGATTTTAAAAATATTTTAGTATCTAAATCCCTGAGTTCTGGAATTAGAGGGTAACTAGTGTTAGTGGTAATCGTGTAATTCTCACTAATTGATACAGGGCCTTAATGAATTATCTTATTTTTCAGTGAAAAAGATTCCAGCCCAAGCAGGCCAAGTGGAAGGTCAAATTAACCCCTTGGAAAAGGGTTTAGAAAAGTTCTATAACAAAGTTATAAATTTGATGTGGGTAAGTTTTTTGTAACATACAGTACATCAGTGCTTTTATGATATACTTTTAGAAGTAGATAATATCAGTTGTGGGCATGAGTAAGCATTGGTTTTGTTTTGATTCAAGAGATGAGTATTGGCGACAGAAACTAGAACATAAGGGTAATTATACCTGCAGCCCATTTAGTATAAAGTTGCCAAACCACCATGACACCACAAGATAAACCCACATATGATGGTCTGAACTACTTCTTTCTGGTCATGTTTTCCATGAGCTGTCATCTGCCACCTGCCTGTTTGGTTGCATTTCTTGAGAAAAGTTTATCCTGCCCAAAGCACAGGTCTCAAAGGCTGTACTCCTGCTATAACTTTTATAGGGGGAAATTTTACACTTTGTAATACCAAGTATTGATGTTGGGGAGGAGGTTAAATGGTTGGTAATACAACAAATTGTGGAAAATACAAGGGGTTAATACAGATATGAGAGGCATTGTCTACTGTTTCTAGGCATCATCATGGTATATAGGTTGATGCACAAAATGAGTTACAGAACAGAGGCCTACTGAAAATTGAAAAAAGAAACAAAAACTTTGCTTTGTCACAGAGGAAAAGCATTACTCACAAATACAGCCAAGGCCGGGCCAAGGTATTTTGGCACCCTAGGCAAGGGCTTCAATCAGTGCCCCACCCACCCAGTATTGCATTACAATTTCACACCTTACCATTCATATTGCCCCTTTGCCAGCAGCCATAGTGATGCCCCATGTACCTGTGCCAACGGCAGTTTATCCCTCAGATTGCTCCCAAGCGCCCTGTCTGCACCTGTGCCAGCATAAGCCAAAACATCCATCATATTGTTACCCCCAATCTGTATCTATGCCAGCAGCACCCAAAATAATCCATCATATTGCCCCTAATTTGTGTCTGTGCCAGCAGGAGCCAAAAATCCATCATATTGCCCCAAACATCTGTGTAACTGTGCCAGCAACCACCATATTGTCCCATGTACCTGAGCCAGCAGCAGCCAAACACTCATATTGCCCCCAATCTGTACCTGTGCCAGCAGCAGCCAAAAAATCAATCATATTGCCCCCAAATATGTATCTGTGCCAGTAGCAGCCAAATGGAAGGTGGGAATTGCTTCTACCCACAGTACGAATCACGGGCAAGAGGGGGTTGAAACAGGCAGTTTATAATATTGAAAAACTATTAAACACCAAGCAAACCAAGGTTTAAAAAAAAAAGAAAAAAATTCTCCTTAAAACTGAGCCCCCCCCCCCCCATGATTGCACCCTAGGCGGGCGCCAACTCTGCCTATACCTAGTTCTGGCCCTGAATACAGCTAAGACTTATGAGTGTTGACACAATTGATGTAATTGGGTGGCTTTGTCAGCAGCAAATGCTGAATGTCAGTTTTTGCTAGCACAGTGGCGTGGCTTTGCATTTCCCTTTGCAGGAGTTTATTTGTGGTTGTGTTCACTGGTGTTCTATAACATTTTGCAGCATTGTCTGGAAATTTTATAGGGGTGTGTAAGACATCGAAGTACAGCAGAGCATTGCATTCAGAGTGCTGCTTCTGAAAGAGACTGTGTGTTTGAAAGTGGGTATCTTGCTGTGAGGACATTCTGGTACTTGATGCTTATATGTATAAGAGTGTAAAAGGGTGTCACAGGCTTTTTATGTGATGGGGCAGATGTAGCAGTGAACACCAAATGTCTGTTCCTGTAATGGGCTGTATTTTTCTTGAGATTTGACAGAAAACACATTTTACAGTGTTTTGCATGAGAGTAGTGAGTGAGTCTGTTATATTTTTTTTTAGCACAATTGCATGACAGTGAGTGAGTGTGGCATATACACAGCATGTCGCTAAGGACTGAGCTTCTAAAGTCTGTGTGGTATGCCTTTACATCATTGGATACAGAGAAAAGTGGAAAAGTTTCCAAATCCCAGCTTAAGGTGAGTACAATTGTAAAATTATATACTTTGATTGTAGCCTAAAATTTGCATCGACAGCTAGGGAAAATAGTTACATTGTTTTCTAAGTAAAAATTAGAACAATGTGGGAAAGCAAATATTTTTTAAAAAAAACTTGTTTTTCATCTTGTAATCAAAGCACATCATTGAAAGGAAGTCAAGATTAATATGGAAGTGGGTAAATAATATTCAGTATTGATTAAATAGAAGTCTAAGTCAGTATATAAATCAGTATCTGCAATAGTCTGATCCGTGCTACTGTATGTCTATTTTTAGATCGTAAGCTCTTTTGGGCAGGGCCCTCTTTACGTCTTGTAGTGGTTATTGGTGGTTGTGTGTTTTCCTGTATGTTCATTGTATATAACCATTTATTGTACAACGCTGCATAATATGTTGAAATGTTATAAAAATACACATAGTCCACGTACATACTCCTGTATGAATAAAGTTTTCTTTAATTTCTTGTCAGCAGACCTTAATGTAGTCTTTATGGGGTACAAAGCATATATTTGTGGTCCAACTTTTGGTCAGGATCCTTGCTACAGCATCCTGTTTGTAGGCTTTACACCTAAATATAACCAGCCTTTAGGATGGACCACAGAGGATAAAGCATTTCAGATATCAGACAGAAAAATACAGCATGTGACTTAATAAATTTTAGCTAATATAAAAATGTTTTAATCAGTGCCAGGAGTATTCTTTTAATGTCAAAAGAAACAATAATGCAGTATATATTAGTTATGCTCATAAACACCACGTATGATTTTCTATTCAGTACTTGATTGGACCAAACCATCACACTGCACATCACAAATTGTTTCCAGAAAGCTGGTCCAAGTAGATTTTTTTTATTCACAAGCTACAGTAAATGATGATATTTAATGAATGGCCCATTTTAGCAGCCAAGGGCCATATGCAAGGCCTGAAAAACTTAACTTGTTCCCCATCCTGTTTCATAAAATAGAATTATGTAAACCTTTTGTTAAAAGTATATTAAAAATTGAAAGTCAAAAGTGATGTTCTAGTATAAGCACAAATAAATATTGGCATCACTATTATGTAGATCATGGTTGTCAGGCAGCCTGTGGCACAAAGTAGTGGTAACAAATCCTTTTGGTTAAATGGACAGATCTGTCTTTCTGCATGGTAAGCATTAAACTGGCTTTAAATACAGATGCAAATAATAAAGCATTACAATTATCTGGTCTATGATAATATTATAAATCATTTCATAATAAAGGTTTCTCTGTTCAAATGTATAGTTTAGCAGGTAAGCTGTGTGCTCCAGGCAAAAGTCTCTGCAATTTTCTGACTTGCCACTAAGTCTGTAAAACACTGTAAAAAATCATCAGCTAGTAAACTAGAGCATGGGTTATAGGTGACTCAAACACTTCAGGCTAGGGCCTTCGCTAAGTGGAAGATTTCAGGTGTGGTGTCGTGTAACTACAACTCGCACAGGCTACTGTGCAATAAAACAGGAAAAGAATGGGCGCAAAGAGGTTCTTGCAGTCAAACAGAATAAACTTTTATTTGTCAGAGACAAAAAAAAATCCACAGGTTTGTACTTACATTGGTACAGAGGCATCTGCAGAATATATATGCATACCCTGCTCACACAGAGCTGAAAGAGGTAGATGCAGAATATATATAGGCACACAGCTCACACAGAGCTGGCAGGCTCACAAAGAGTGCATAGGTAGAGGCAGAATATATATAGGCACACAGCTCACACAGAGCTTCAGAGGTAGAGGCAGGTGCATTCCATGAGGCTGTAGTCAAGGCAGTACAGCATACCTCCAGGCAGAAATACCTCAAACTTGGTCTGGATCCCACACAGCGGAGTGGTCAGGGAGGAGAACCTAAAGCCTGGCACCCTATCCACTGTGGTCCCTTCATTGTAGGCAAATCTTATAGCCTGAGAAGCTAGTCCCTGCTACACCTCCTTGATGGAGCACAAAGCTGCCTTTTCTTGCTTCCCTCTGCCTCTCTGCCTCTCCTAGAGAGTCTATAACATTATATTACTGCCACTCACTAGCCTCATTCATGGGGTCCCTGCTCCACGAATTATCTCTCTAGAGGTATTGGTTCCTCTAGAGCACATGGCTTTTCTGGGCCTTGCCTTACCCAGGCTCCCCAGCTAGATCAGCAGCCAAAGAGCCAAGATCCACCCCCTCTCACTTGCTATCCTGAAGTTTGACCGGATGTGGTCACAGCGCCTCCTGGCCAATAATACAAATATGCAAATTACATTTAGCTACATGGGCATCTGCCCAGCAACTAGGGACATCAGGAAGTGCAGGGAATTAAAACCACAGGGTGTATTAACCCTATGGGCCCCTACACACTCCAATAACATCACTGGTTAAAAGAGCCACACAAAACCTAAATGTATTTATTAGTTTAAATTAACTGACCAGTGGACTTTTCAGCTATTTCATCCATCAACTCTCATCACCCTAAATTCTCTGGTTGTTATGATAGACAAAAAAGAAGAATGTTTCTTTGTGGTAAATGTGATACAGTTTATTGGCTAAAAGATATTTGTAATAATGTAAGCTTTTGAGAAAAAATTACATCTCTTCATCAGGTATTCGTATGATGTCTATGTAAGACAAACAAAAATTGTAGATACCATTTCAAACAGAGCACAGTATGTTATTTAGGCAGTAAGAAATAACAATATTCATTTTTTTTTCTTTTTGATTTGAGTCCCACTTAGGAAATATTTTAGATGCCCAAGTAAGCAGTAATCCCTATTGTAACTCACAAATCAGAATTTAAATGTATTCAATTTATACCTGTTTTGTAGCAGTCATCTGCTAGGTTTATGGATATTCCCTCTATATTGCTGAGATAACCACTTAAAGGAGAAGGAAAGTGTAAATCACTGCGAGATGCCAAATGTTAGGCAGAAAACTGCAAGGGTTTCTCCTCCACAAGCTCCACAATGCAATCCTTTACCTGCATCTTCTCTCTCAGCATGTGTGCGCATGTGCATTATAGTAAAACGCTGAACTGAACAAAAAGTTTTAACTTTAATTAAAAAACAACAAAAACAGTCTTTTCACTCTACTGTGTATGCATGTTCCATCTGCAATGAAGGAAGAAGAACCTCGGGACAGTACAGTTTTATGCTAACAGTAGCACTTGCCATGGTGACATTTGGCACCCCTTAGTCATTTACATTTTCCTTATTCTTTAAGCTCATTTCTACCAACCTTTCAACTAGATACAGCTGATACAGAGAAAAAAAACTCCTCAACTTCAATTAGTCTTCAGTTTTCACCATAGGTCAAATGTCAACAGTGCCAATCCCTGGATTAACATTGCTTTTGTGTTATCTCATTTGCTAAAAATGCTACTACTCTTTCCTTAAAACAATTTAATGTAGTGTTGTCCAACTTAAGACCTGTGTGGCCCTTCAAAAGAATTCTAATGCCCTCAGCATATCAAAGATCTCCAAATACTTCTTTGTTTAATAATGATCAGATCAGTTATGTAAGCAAATAAATAACTTTTAAAACTTACTTGCAAATATTTTCTTTTGGTGTGCTCAAAATAATCACTGGACAATACTAATATAAAGCATCTACCAGTAAAGAAAATTTAGGTATTACACAATTTCATATTTACTTTAAAAATATTTTTCTTCTAATCTCAGGGGATGTTCTTGTGTTCTGCAAAATGGTGTTCTCTAATGGTTGCCAAACACAGCCTGTGGGCCAAATAGATAATGTATGGGGGGGGGCAATTTTCTATTGATCATCAACATTCAGCTAGATCAACTAGAACTGAGATTATCTGTCTAAAAAGGTTCCCAGGTGTTTTGGCAGTATGGTTGAAATTGATCAAACAGCCTGGGTATGTATGGCCAGCTTAAAGTCCCTAAGGTACCTGAGGGCTTATTGTATGCTCCTTTTATATTCTTATAACTAGTAATGAAATATCTCCTTATCTGCTTTTTCATCAGTGTAGACTTTTCCAGGATATATTTATAACTAAGCTATGTATGAAAGTCTTTTTGTTCCAAGTATATCTGGCATTCTGTGCTGTTAAAACAGAAAAATGTCCACAGATAAACAGATTTTAAAAATGTTGACACTATGGCAACAATAAGGACAGTATAGAGGGTTACACATTCAGGAATGTACAAAATAAACAGTGTCATTTGGAGATGAGGCAGATACTTGCAGAAGTACTGGTAGAGTCACATCCCCCAAAAGGTTATAGCTAAACCAATCAACAGTCAAGATCAAAAATGCATTAAAATGCAGCTAGTATGAATGCTGAGAGACAGAGACATTGTATATAGACAGCATATTTCTGTATGCAGGGGCAAGACAAAAGCAGGAAACAAACATTGTAAATACAATAAAAAGTAAGGAGATGTTAAAACAAGAAGCCTGGTTACTGAAAGATAAACAAGAAAGAGAAGTGAATTGTAGAAATAGTATGCAGTGGATGTAAAATTATAACTATAAGGATGATTGCCATGAAAATAAACATAAAAAAATATATTGTACATAGGGTAGACAGGACATCTATACTGTACAGTTTTCTTGCTTTATTGTGTAAGGTACAGGGAAATATGTATGCTGGCATAATGTTGTGGTATTTCTCTGTATAGATAGAAAATGTGTTCCTTACAAAAGTAGTCATAGCACAGTTCAGCAAACCATGCCCATGTACTGGCAATGCAGCATGCTCCATCCATAGTTACATAGTTGAATCAAGTTGAAACTCCAAGTTCCATCACGTTCAACCCCTCCAAATAAAACCCAGCATACACACACCCCTCCATACCCTCACATATATTTTACATATATATATATATATATATATATATATATATATATATATATATATATATATATATATCCAAAAAGGGTCTCTCGCACTCTCTGCTGCATCCTTGAATATTCACATGTCCATGTTAGTAAGCAGCGCACACCCGAAATTTTAAAAAAACATATTTATTTATCAAATCATTAAAAGCAAAGGGCAAGGATCGACGTTTCGGTCCAGGCCTTGGACCGTTATCAAGATCCCACCTGTTGGTAAAAACAATGCTTTATACACTCACATAGGATACAACAAGTGAAGTCACCAACTCACATCACAAAGATACATAGTAATTTAAGAATGCCATAGTACAAAATACATATCCATATCTATTGAATAGCAACAATGTTGCATATTATCAAAATATCAGTATTGTTACTAAACACTATAGGGGAAATACTATGTATCAATCTTAGTTCAGCTTGGTAATATTCTAACCAAGCTATCTCTGGTGCAAAAAACATGTTAGGGACATTGGTTCATTGAGACCATATGGCACTAACGTGTTTAATTTTTTAATCCCACGGATGAGAATAAAACTATACAATTTAGGGAGATGGAAAGCAGATTCCTAGCACGGGGCTACCCACCAAGATTACGCAAACAAGCCCTATATAAAGCTAAAAGAAAAGTGGTGGATAGTGAAAAGAGAAACCAGTCTTCACATAGAATGGTGTTCTCTTTGCAGTATCCAGCAGTGTCAGGGCAAATTAAAAATGTGGTGTGTAAAACATGGAACATACTACAGGCTGACAGTGGGTTAAAACCTATACTACAAAGCCCCCAATGATGGTTTATAGGAGTGTTGTTAGCCTACCTAATTTACTGGTTAAGACTGACCCAATAGGATGTTATCAAAAAATTAGGACCGGTTGGCTCACGGATAGAAAGAAGGGGTGCTTTAGGTGTCCAAATTGCACATCATGTTGATTTGTGACTCCTGGCCAGAGTTTTATACATCCTCATACAGGTAGACATTTTGCTATTAGATCCCATTACGTGTACTACTACTCATGTCATTTATTTGATCATCTGTCCCTGCGGCCTTATATATAAGAAAACTGATCAGACTCTGCGCCTTAGAATGGATGCACGTCGTTCCACAATAAGTACAGCTTTTAGGGACAATCGAACATCGAGACCAGTGGCTGAACATTTTTTAGAAAATGGCCATCACTTGCCGACGTTAAAATATATTGGCATTGACCACGTACCCCCCCCAGGAGGGGAGGCGATTGGTCGAAGATGCTGCTCCAAAGGGAGTGTTTTTGGATTAAAAAATTAAACACGTTAGTGCCACATGGTCTCAATGCATAACCTTGCATTTATCAACATTGAACCTCATTTTCCAATCTGCACAATTTTGTATCATCAGCAAAAACAGAAACATAACTTGCAATGCCCACTTCCAGGTCATTAATAAACAAGTTGAAAAGCAAGGGACTTAGTACAGAGCCCTGTGGTACTCCACTAACTAACACTTGTCCAAGTAGAAAATGTTCCATTTACCACCACTCTTTGGAATCTATCCTTTGGCCCAGGGCTGTCCAACTGGCATCCCACTGCCCCCCACATGAAAGTGTGTCTGCTTACCATGTGTAAGATTTAAAAGGTATCACTACAGAAATTAATGACCACTGAATTGTTTAAACCTCAAATTCAGACTGTAGTCCCCTGTATTGTTCACACATGTAATCCCCACTGCATTGTTCACACCTGTAACATCTCTATTGTTCACACCCCTTAAACCCTGTACTGTTCACACCTGAGGCCCAGACTGAAACTGCCCACATTGTTGACCTGTTCACGCTTGCGCCATGCCAAGGCGGGCAGGCACTCTAGGCAACCTTGCCGGTCGCCCCACCTCGCATGTACTGGCGTGTGCGTGCACGTGTGGATGGTCACAAGCATGCATACACCAGAAAGGGTGCGTATATAGACACATCCACACTCCCTCTCAGCCAGGAACAGCCGGCTTCAGAGCAGAGACCGGTGACCGGACTAGGGGTAGGAGAAAGAGATGGTATGTGCCTGATGCCCCCCCAGCATTGCGCCCTAGGCACGTGCCTACTCTGCCTAACCCTAGTTCCGGCCCTGTTTCACACTCATACAAACTGCTGGAGGGGCACCAGCATTGTGTTACTGTTTGTTGCACAGTATGAGCTGTTCATCTTAGAGTGGTCCTGATAGGTTTCCCTTGTGTGTGCCATGCTTTGCATGTCTTACTATGCCTGTGGGTGCCCCAATCTGTCATCCCCATGCTAACTGTATGTGCCATACTCTGCCTGTCCTATGCTCACTGTGTGTGTGCCATACTCTGTCTGCCCTATGCTTTTTGTGTGTGTCATACTTTGCCTGTCCTACTATGCCTGTGTGTGCCATAATCTGTCTGCACCATGCTCCCTGTGTGTGCCATACTCTATTCAAAGGATTGAAATTGATGGATCTATGACTTTTTCAACTTCATTTACTATATTTGCCATTGTTATTAATATGAAACAAAAACAACAAATATAAGGGTTGGGGAGCAAGTGTGTGCTGTTTGTGTAATCTGTGCCACCCCTGATGTCAGTGTGCCATATGCTTCCACTCAATCTGTGATGATTTTAGAGCAGATCTGCAAGGATCCGGTGCAATGCCTGTAGGTCCTTACTTTTCCTGAATGCACTATTGTTATACACTTTACTGATTTCTAATCTGTATTTGACTATTCTGACTGCTGTGTCTTGTGTTTGAACTTTAGACTGTGACTTTTTCAATCCCTCACTACAAGATTTTTGTCTGTTCCTCAGTGACAGCTTATTTCTCAGTCCCTACTTCAAGGTCTTCATGGCATTTCAGCCCTAACAGAAGTTTGGCTGTTTTCACTTAGGAAATGGAAGGTGGTAGTCACATATGAAGTTTCTCCATTTTCTCCATTCCTAGATGTCACTGTACTCCTTACATTCCTCCTCCGTCTTCAACATCTAATTCTGTAGCCAGAATTAGATGTTGACTCATAAACAATATTTTGACATGATTTAAAGTTTGCCATAACTGTGTTCACAAAATGGCTGCCTGCTTGATATGATTGTGTTTTCCAAGTGTAAATTAAGTTTATTTTGCTTGTTGAACATCATTAAATATGATTTGGAATTATTTCTTAGGGTGACAAGTCCCCTTTAACATGTATTTTTAGAGCGCCAACATATTTTTCAGCACTATAAAATAAATGTGTTTATACAAAGAACATACCAAATTACATACATAGAACATACAGAATTACATACATAGCAGCCAGTAACCGATACAAAGGTGAGGAAGGTATTTTGAAAAACAGCTTACAAACCAAAATGAGATCGTAGGAGTGGGTAAGATCAGAAATAAGCAAGGTAAGAGATGTAGCATATGGTATTACATTTGTTAGCTAAACAGAATGAGGGTAGGCTTCTCTAAATAACTGTGTTTTAAGAGATATTTTGAAAGCAGAAAGTTTGGGAGAAAGTTGGACAGACAGAGTTGAGGAGCAGGTCAGTAGCCAACAGGTATCCAACCTTAGTAATGCTTGTGGCTGAATGGAAGCCAATCCCTCCAACAATGTTCTAAAATATACTGCAAAGCCTTCCAAGACAAGTAGAGGCTGTCCTATGGTTTGGGAATGAGATATTGGCCAGACAGGGGTCTATATAGATTTATTTTGTCAAAATTATATATAAACCTTGCTGGGGGATCTGGAAAAAACTGTCACATTACATAGTAACTTAAACAGTAATTTACTTTACTCTCATGGTCTCTGAGCACACCTATAGAAGTATATTTACTAAAACTCAAGTTTTTATCACTACATAGTAAGTAAGGTTGAAAAAAGACAGACGTCCATTAAGTTCAACCTTTAAGTTTTTTTTACCTAACTGCTAATTGATCCAGAGGAAGGCAAAAAAAACCATCTGAAGCCTCTCCAATTTGCCACAGATGGGGAAAAATTCCTTCCTGACTCCAAAATGGCAATCGGACTAGTCCCTGGATCAACTTGTACTATGAGCTATCTCCCATAACCCTGTATTCCCTCACTTGCTAAAACGCAATCCAACCCCTTCTTAAAGCTATCTAATGTATCAGCCTGTACAACTGATTCAGGGAGAGAATTCCACATCTTCACAGCTCTCACTGTAAAAAACAACCCCTTCCAAATATTTAGGAGGAACCTCTTTTCTTCTAATCGGATTGGGTGACCTCGTGTCAGCTGGAAAGACCTACTGGTAAATAAATCATTAGAGAGATTATTATACGATCCCCTTATATATTATACATAGTTATCATATCACCCCTTAAGCGCCTCTTCTTCAGTGTGAACATCCCCAATTTGGCCAGTCTTTCCTCATAATTAAGATTTTCCATACTTTTAACCAGCTTAGTTGCTCTTCTCTGTACCCTCTCTAATACAATCATGTCCTGTTTGAGTGATGGAGACCAAAACTGTACGACATATTCTAGATGGGGCCTTATAAGTGCTCTATACAGTGGAAGAATGACCCCCTCCTCCTGGGGGCTCAAGACCTTATTTGCCCTTGATGCTGCTCACTGGCATTGCTTGCTACAGCCAAGTTTATCATCTACAAGGACTCCAAGGTCCTTTTCCATAATGGATTTGCCTAGTGCAGTCCCGTTAAGGGTATAAGTGGCTTGGATATTCTTACATGACTTTACATTTATCAACATTGAATCTCATTTGCCACTTAGCTGCCCAGATTGCCAGTTTGTCAAGATCGTGTTGTAAGGATGCCACATCCTGGATGGAATTAATTGGGCTGGATAGTTTTGTGTAACATTACTTACAATACCCTCCCCTAAGTCATTAATGAACAAGTTAAATAAAAGTGGACCCAATAGCGAGCCCTGAGGGACCCCACTAAGAACCTTATTCCAAGTAGAGAATGTACCATTAACAACCACCCTCTGTACCTGATCCTGTAGCCAGTTTCCTATCCATGTGCAAACAACTTCATTAAGCCCAACAGACCTTAGTTTAGAAAGCAGTCGTTTGTGGGGCACAGTATCAAATGCTTTGGCAAAATCCAAATAGATCGCATCTACTGCCCCCCCACTGTCCAGCATCTTACATACCTCATCATAAAAAGCAATCAAGGGGCGCATGCGCGCACGCATCCAAGATGGCCGCTTAAGGAGTTAGCTCCGCACCACTCTGTCAGCTTTCCCCGTTATTAGCCTACCTGAGCTTTTCCAGAACTACCCCGGGGACATCTGTGAGCAGCTAACACCTAGCTGGACATGAGCAGGCGTAGAAATCCGCAGCAAAAGGACTCCATGGACCGGTATACGGTGAAGGCCGCCTCTACCCGCATGGCCGTCGAGCCTGAGGCCGCTATGACGCATGTCTCGCAGAGGACTCTTTCACAGCGGGACAGCGTGTCTCAGCAAACACCGGTCACAGCGGAGGTGCTGGGCGCCCAGTTGGCACAACTGCATGAGAGACTCAAAGTCACGATCCGAGACTCTATAGCAGACGCCACGAAGGAGCTTTGGGACCGGATTCGGAATATAGATGACCGAACAGAGCATCTAGAGTATGCCATGGAGGACGTTACGCAACACATCTCCTATTTGGAGGACGACAATAAGTCTCTGCGGCAAGAAATTCAACACCTCCAATACCAGCAGGAGGATGCTGAGAATCGCGACCGGAGGCAAAACCTCCGGATCCGAGGGATCCCGGAAGATGTTGGGCCGTCGAAACTAAGTGAGTACCTCCTGGCCCTCTTTCAATTCCTGGTCCCCGACCTCCCGTTCGAGGATTGGCGTCTAGATCGGGCACACCGGGCCCTCACTAGCAGGCCCCAGCAGCCCCAGCAGTCCCGAGATGTCATTCTACGGCTACACTACTATACCTCCAAGGAAAAAGTTATTATGGCAACCCGAAACAGCCGAGACCTTTTATTCAAATCCGATACGCTGCAAATTTACAGCGATCTATCGCCAACCACACTAGCCAAACGTCGGGCCCTCAAACCAATCACTACGGTACTGCGGGATAATCATATACCATACAGATGGGGGTTCCCGTTTCGGCTAGTGGCGACGCATAATGGCTCTCAATTTGTCATCCGTGATCCTGCAGAGGGCCCAGGCCTGCTGCGGAGGTTGGGGTTGAAAAGGAGCAACGCATCGCAACAGCAGGCCGCAAGTCCCCGCTCGCCTACCCCGGACCGACAGCACCGTTCCCCAAGACGTCCTGCTTCTCCTAGGCTACTCCCTGGGTCCCCAGACCCATCCTCTCCATCGCACCAGGTGGAGCCCCTGCTGAAAGAACCCACAGAGTCGTAACTATGCCTTTATTCACTTCCAGTTTTACTACCAGCCCGGTGTTCGGGTAATTCAGTGAGAGAGTGTTGCGGCTCTCACCCAGGCCGGTTTGTTGGCCCATGACCCCCCCACAGAAGGGCTAGTGTTCCCTTCACTTGGAGCAATGCAACATGGTTGATATAGCTCCACCATTCCTTTCCCCTATTGGGGTTCTACTTCTGTTGACTTTTTTCTTGTTTGATTTTTTATTTTTCTCAAGTCAAGTTCTATGCATTGTTTTTGATCCGAGCTCGGGGGCCTTATGTGTGTTGTCAAAGAGGGGATGTACCTTCTACAAGCGCTTTCCTCTCCAGGGCAATGGCTAAGATTGTTACTTTAAATGTGAAGGGGTTAAATAGTACTCTGAAAAGATATCTGCTTTTTCGGGAGGCTCGCAAACTTAAAGCTGATGTGTTAATGATCCAGGAGACTCATTTCCGCTTCTCGGACTCCCCAAGGTTACATTCTGTCCACTATCCAACGGCTTATTTAGCCTCAGCCCCGGTTCGAAAGGCGGGGGTGGCTATCCTCATTCACAAAAATTTCCCACTGCAAGTTACGAAAGCTCACGTGGATCCGAAGGGGAGATATGTAATACTGGAGGGTTCGCTTAACAACCGATCCGTTGTCTTGTCCTGCGTTTATGCCCCCAATAGGAAGCAGATATCTTTTCTGAATGCTACTTTTAAGAAACTATCTTTGTTACCTAATACACTGTTGATTGCTGGGGGTGACTATAACCTGGTTTTCTCTCCGAGAGCTGATCGTTCGGGGAGACCTGTGGGGGATGAGAAGGAGAGGTGTTCCAAGCAATTTAGGCAATTTATTCGTTCCCATTGCCTATACGATGCATGGCGTATTTGCCATCCCACCGAAAAGACCTTCACCTTTGCCTCACACCCCCACGGTTCCCAACAGCGCTTGGACTACTTTTTGCTTAACCATGAAGCCCTGATTTCTTTGCAAAGTTCTACCATTCATCCAATTACCTGGTCTGACCATGCCCCTGTCGAAATGACCCTAGATATTTTACCACTCCCACGGAAACCATTTCAATGGCGTCTTAATGAAACACTGCTAGCCCACTCTTCGGTTAAAACTCAATTGTCCACAGGCCTTGTGGAATATTTTCAGAGGAATAAGGACTCGGTCCCATCCCCGTTCACAGTGTGGGAAGCCCATAAGGCATGGGTAAGGGGGGAATTGATTGCTATAGCATCTAACCTCAAAAAATCCGCGACTTTTCGTAGGTTACAAATAGTGCAGCAGCTTAAACTTGAGGAGAGCAGATATGGCCACTCACCTTCTATCTCTACGCTAGCGCGCATAACATCACTCAGAGCTCAACTCAAAGACATAGATGTCACACAGGCGGAAAAAGCCATCTCCTACACACGACAGCGCTTTTATGAGTATGGCAACAAAGCCCACACTCTGTTGGCCCGTAAGCTTCGGGACCAGAGGGCCCAAAAGGCCATACTAGCGATCCGCACTAAGCAAGGTACCCTAGTTCATACTAGGGATCAAATTCTTAAGACATTCCATAGCTACTACACTTCCCTGTACAATCTGCCGCCCTTGCCATTGAGAACAGCTCGGGACTTGGGGAAGCATATTCAGGACTTGCTGTCTCCCTCCACATTACCCACCCTCACCACGGAAGAAAATGATCACTTAAATGAACCCATTACCATGGAAGAGTTAGCGGAGACACTTAAATTGGCCCCAACGAAAAAGTCCCCTGGACCGGACGGTTTGACCTACCTCTATTACAAAACTTTTCAGGAATCTCTGGGTCCCCACTTGCTACAGGTTCTTAATGGAATCCTGACAGGCTCCAAACCACCACCATCTATGCTCTATTCCCACATCTCCCTTATCCTTAAGGAAGGTAAGGACCCCCAGTCCTGTAAAAGTTATCGTCCTATAGCATTGCTGAATGCGGATATAAAAATTTTTAGCAAAATTCTTGCGAACCGTTTGACGTCACTAATGCCCTCGCTCATCAACCAGGACCAGGTAGGGTTCATCATGGGCCGGCAGGCTGGAGATAATACTAGAAAGACTATTGACCTCATAGACTTAGCTAATTCGACCAAGACCCCTCTTCTGGTCCTGGGGCTAGACGCTGAGAAGGCTTTCGACCGCCTCAACTGGGCATTTATGAACAAAGTTCTAGACAAGATGGGATTTGGGGGTCCTTTCCGAAACGCTGTGTCTGCCTTGTATTCTTGCCCTTCGGCTGCGGTTAGGATAGAGGGCTACCTGTCTTCTTCCATTACGATCACCAATGGGACCAGACAGGGGTGCCCCCTCTCACCCCTGATATATGCATTGTCGATAGAGCCCCTAGCTGTCGCTATTCGGAACTCCCCTAATGTTATGGGTCTCACTCGTAGGGGTACAACCCACAAAATTTCGCTGTTTGCCGATGATGTACTCCTAACTCTTACTCGACCACTGACATCTCTCCCTAATTTACACGCTATCTTAGACACGTACAGTAGACTTTCCAACCATAAAATCAACCAGGACAAGTCGGAGGCCCTCCCCATAAATATCCCCCACCCGCAACTCAAGGTCCTGAAGTTAAATTTCAACTACAATTGGAAAACTGATTATATCAAATATCTGGGGATCCGCTTGACCCCTAGCTATGCTGCCCTATACAAGGAAAATTACACCCCACTTTTTGCTAAGATCTGCGTAGATCTTGAAAAATGGACCTCCCACTCGCTATCCTGGCTTGGCAGGATTGCCACAGTAAAAATGGTGACCCTTCCCAGACTGCTTTATCATTTCGAGACCCTACCTGTCCGAGTCCCATTTACGATTTTGAGACAGATCCAGGCTAAACTAGTTAAATTCATATGGGCGGCTAAATCCCACAGAATCTCTAAGAGGGTACTTACATCCCCGAGGGAGTGGGGGGGCCTGGGGGCTCCAGATATTACTAGGTACTATCTGGCTGCACACCTGAGACAGGCAGTGGCATGGTCGGCCAGGACACACTGTGGGAAATGGGTGTCTTTGGAAAATGATACTGTTTCTCCTTTTGCCATCTCCTCCTTTTTATGGGATCCGAAAAAATTGTTGAAACTCAAGGACTGTGTACTGAACTCGGTGAAATTGACTGTGTCACTGTGGAACTATGCTAAGGTACAGTTCAGTATATCCCCAGAACCATACAGGCTAAGCCCCCTCTGGGGCAACCCTTACTTTCCTCCTGGCCTCAAGGACTCTTTCGCACAGCCCTGGAGACAAGCCGGCCTACTGCAGCTTAAAGATCTTTATCATCCACTTACTCGTAAACTGTATTCATTTCAGGAGCTTCAAGCCAAGTACGAGCTCAATAACTCGTTGTTCTATCAGTTCATTCAAATCAAGCATTTTGCCCTGGCAGTGGTGGGCTCTCAGGCCCCTTCAGTACTCAGCCCTATGGAAACGATTATGGCAACTAGGGGATCCAGAAGGGGGCTTATATCTGACATCTATGGCGTACTTAACACCTACACTGAGCCCTCTTTCATAAAACATAGATATATGTTGGCCTGGGAACAGGCGCTAGGGGAAGAGATACCCCTCCCGCAATGGTCTCGGATTTGGGAGAACCTCAAAAGGGCTTCGATATGTGTGACCCACAAAGAAACAAATTATAAGATTTTAATGCAATGGTATTTGACGCCGGCCAAGCTCCACTCATTGTACCCGTCAGTGTCCTCAGAGTGCTGGAGGCAATGTGGTGATGTGGGTACTCTCTACCATGTTTTTTGGACGTGTCCTCTCCTGGCACATTATTGGCAGGAGGTGCGGGACATGTTGGCCTCACTGTTTGGGACTGCTGTACAGCGACACCCACTCCCTTTTCTGCTCGGGTCTCCACTCCCAGGGCTTAAGAAGCATAACCAAAGGCTAGCCACTTTTGACGGCTTCTAGACGGGTCATAGCTCGCAACTGGAAGAAGCCACAGCCCCCCTCAGTGACTGAGCTAAACACAGCTATCCAGGACATACGAAGAATGGAATACATGGCTGCCTTACACACTTCTCGTTTACCGAGTTACGAGAAAGTTTGGTCTCCTTGGGTCGCTTTACACCCCCCGACACCATGCTAACTTACTCCCAGACTGGGATCCTCATATTTCCTTGATTTCCCCCGAGCTCGGACAGTTTTGATGCTTTAGTGTTGTTTCCTTTTTTCCTTTTTTTTTTTTTTTTCCTTTCTTTTCTTTTTCCCTCCCTACCCTTCCCCTTCTTCTGTCTGCTCTTTTTGTTCCCTTTTTTCTTTCTGTTTACATTTATGGAACGCTGATATTGTAAGCAATAAATCGGAAGGGCTTTCCCTTCATTGGGTATAGGTAAACCTGGGAAGCGTATGACTTCTCTTTTCTATTGTGGATGCCATGCTCTTCCCCTTCTTTCATTTTTTTGTACAATGCGTAATATGTGCTGATCTGAGGTTTGTGATGACATTGTGCAGATTTTGTAAAGTCGTGAATGTAAACTTTATGTTAAATAAAGAGTTAAAAAAAAAAAAAAGCAATCAAATTTGTATGACACGACCTATCCTTCATAAATTTGAAAATGAGAAAAAGATAGTACTCTCAAATGAATTATATTAATTATCTAAATTATACCGTGAACCAATCAATAGATAGATATAAAGTGCTTGTGCTAATAAAGAAAACTTGCTTGGTTAATTAAAACCTTCTAATAAGTTTAATTAAATATTTAAGCTATTACCAAACAACAAGTTCAGAAAAGCATGGAGTTGCTTTTTCTGTATATTAAAAATAGCTAGTGCCGACTTGTTATTGATTTATATACTGAGTCTATAAACAATTGATTCAAAATTTCAATAAGTTATAAAGTGCAAGTGCTAAATTAATACAGTCACCGACGTGTGGTTCGAAATAAATAATTTATGCAAGTGCTAGTGCATTATATAATCAAAAGGTAATTCATTAACAAAATTAGTCACGAAAAAGGAACCAGGACTGTCATTCAAGGATAATTAAGTAGGAAAAAGAAAATAGTGTAGAGGTGGAGAAGTCCCAAAGAAACTGCTGCCTATTATTTTCTAAGCCCTGGGACCCCACACGGGGAGAAAGTAGTACACTGAGGACTGTGGTCTCGTATATTACATATATTAATAATCTCTTTGAAAGAGCTAAAATATCCTAAAAAACCACAAATCCACCAGTGCTGTATAAAAACAGAGAATAAAAGAAATTGAATGTGGTTCCCTGGACCAGGCTATGAGTATTCAGATTCAGTTAAAAAAAATTAAAAAAAAAAAATTTCTCCAAAGTGATCGAACTAGTATTAGGATCTGAGCAACAAATAAAATCAAATTATTGTGAAGAGAGGCTCTGCCGACGTGTTTTGCTAATAAGCTTTGTCAAGGCAAATGGTGTCCACTCATGCTTGCACGTTTTTTAAAGACTTCTGTGTTTAGAGATCTCGCGAGATTTTGCGCAGCTTTATGACGTCTGTGCATGTTTTCGCCTGCGTTGAGAAAACTCGCGAGATTACGTGCAGCGTTATGACATCTATGCGTGTTTACGCCTGCGCTAAGAGACGTCCTCTCGTGTTCTCGCGAGATTTGCACCCATACTAGATTGACATATAATACACAATGTCCTCCACATTAACCCTATGTATTAGATTTCACCCAATTCACTTCCAGGTGAATATATCTAAGTGGGGAAACATGTTATACACGTGTAAAAAGGGGGGGTCCAACGAAAGGGAAGGGGGTGTAAATTTATAAGAAGGCATGAAATAGTATGTTTTCATTGATTCTTATTGGGAAAACAGTATTTAATTAAAAAATCCAGTAACTTTCACATTTGAGCAATTCCTGCTCCAAATTGCCCCTTCTAATGCCCAGGTTGATTTTCTCAATAGCCCAGAATTTTAGATTAGTTGGATTCATATTATGAAAAGTTTTAAAATGACATGCTACTGTTGATAATGATTTTTCTGTTTTATTGGCTTTATCGGCATTCCGAATTGAGCTACAATGTTGCTGTATTCGGAATTTTAACATCTGAGTCTTCATTCCCACGTATCTTTTGTTACAAGGGCATTCCAAATAATAAATTACCCCTGTGGTTTTGCAATTGATATAGTTGTTGATGTAATGAACTTGGTCAAACCAATCGGTTAATGTGGTGTTTTTTAGCATTTTGTTACACATATTGCAATTTCCAGAGGGGAAGCATCCCTTTAAATTGATGGTTTTACGTGGGTTTTGATAGTGGCTTTTAGCGAGCCTGTCTTTTAAATTGGGGCTACGCCTGTAACATACTGAAACTTTATCCTGTAGAACAGAGTTTTCTTTGAGAATGGTCTAAAGTTTATTAATGATATTGTTAATCAAATTACTGTTGGTATTGTATGTGGTAAT
This sequence comes from Xenopus laevis, assembly GCF_017654675.1. NCBI lineage: Eukaryota > Metazoa > Chordata > Amphibia > Anura > Pipidae > Xenopus > Xenopus laevis. Next base: position 55,757,713 of record NC_054374.1, on the reverse strand, counting down.
GAATCTAACTACCTCATTGGTTTAAGATTTAGTCTTGATATTTAATAGTTGTGATCTATCTGTATAAAGTGCTCTATGGTAAGCTTTCTTGATATGTTTTCCTGAGTAGCCTCTTGATCGTAACCTTTGTTTTAATTGTCCAGCTTGTTGTTTAAACAATTCCATAGAGGAGCAATTGCTCTATCCTTCATAAAGCCATGCTGATTGCTGCTCATAATGCCATTGACTAGGACAAAATGTTGAATGTGATCCCTTAACAAGCCTTCAAATAATTTGCCCACCACAGATGTCAAACTTACTGGCCTATAATTGCCAGGCTGAGATCGTAATCCCTTTTTAAATATTGGAATAACATCAGCTTTTCTCCAATCCATAGGCACCATACCAGATGAAAGTGAATCTGAGAAAATCAGAAATAGGGGTTGGTCTAAAACTGAACTAAGCTCTCTTAGAACCGGGGGGTGTATGCCATCAAGCCCTGGAGCCTTGTTTACATTAATTTTTATTAAAGCTTTATGAATCATATCCTGAATCAGCCACTGACTAGATTGAGCTGAGCCATTAGTGCAGCTATAAAGTGAGCCTGGGAACTCCTCTATTGTATACACTGAAGAAAAGAACTGATTTAGCACATTTGCCTTTTCTGTATCTGTTACAACCACACTGGTACCGTTATTTAATGGAGCAACACTCTCAACCTGCATCTTTTTACTATTAATATATTTAAAAAACTTTATAACGTTAGTTTTCACCTCTACCACAATTAACTCTTCATTTCCTTTCTTTGCCTTCCGGATTGCTGATTTACAACATTTATTACAGTGTTTATATTCATTAAATGCCGTTTCTGTCCCAACAGGTTTGTAGTTTTTAAATGCCTTTCTCTTCTTTCCTATTAACTTCTTTACTTCTGTATTAAACCACATAGGATGATTCTTAGAGCTTCTACATTTACTCCTTAAGGGAATAAATTGAGAATGATTTAATATCATTTTAAATGACAACCATTTCTGTTCTGTGTTTTTAGCTGAAAACTTAATACCCCAATCAATGCTCTGTAGAGCAGCCCTCAAGGTACTAAAATTAGCTTTTCCAAAATTCATGGTTTTTGTTGCCCCAGTATATATTTGTTTTTTGCACCAGACATTAAATGATATAACATTATGGTCACTATTACCCAGGGGTTCAATGACTTGCACATTTGCTATAAGTTCTGGGTCATTTGAGATGACTAGATCCAGAATAGCATTTTTTTCTGGTAGGCTCCTCAAAAACCTGTGCCATAAAATTGTCATGCAACAAGTTTATAAACTTGTTCCCATTAACTGATCTGGCAGCAGTACTGTTGCTCCAGTCAATATCTGGGTAATTAAAATCCCCCATTATCATTACTTTACCCAAACTAGCAGCCTTTTCTATTTGCATCAGGAGCTTACTCTCCTCCTCCTCACTTACATTAGGGGGTCTATAGCATTTACCTACAATTAATTTGCTGCACTCTTTACAATTGGTGAAGAACTCCACCCATAAGACTTCTGCCCCCTCATTTTCTAACATAACCTCCTCCTTTATATAAGCTTTTAAATCCTGCCTAACGAACAGACATACCTCTCCTCCTTTTCAATATTGCCTCTGTCCCTCCGAAACAAAGTATAGCTACATGACTTGGGGCAGCTGGGAAATTGACAAAATGTCTAGCCCAATGTCAGATTTCAAAATTGAATATAAAAAAATCTGTCTGCTCTTTTGAGAAATGGATTTCAGTGCAGAATTCTGCTGGAGCAGCACTATTAACTGATTCATTTTGAAAAAAAAAAAATGTTCCCATGACAGTATCCCTTTAAGGACTGGAGTCCAAAACTGCACTGCATACTCCAGATGAAGCCTTATCAGTAGGGTTGCCACCTTTACTAAAAAATATTACTGGCCAGTGGGGGCGAGCACCAAAAGGGGACGGTCCGTGATGCGGAAAAGGGGGCAGAGCTATGTGGTGTGCCGCAAAAGGGGCGGAGCAACATCGCAGAGATGTCCACAGCGCTGGAAAAAAAAGGTAAGTTCTGTGCGAATTGGGGGCAGGCCAAGGGCTTTTTTTTAAAGGGTTTTACAAATTACCGGCAACTGCATTGCCAGTAAATTTGTAATACCGGCCCCCCTCTTGGCAGGTGTTTAACCGGCAACTGTACTTACCAGGGACCTATAAAGAGGCATAATTATATTTTCATCCCTTGAGTTAATGACCTTTTTATGCAAGACAGAACTTTATTTGCTTTAGTAGCCACAGAATGACACTGCCCAGAATTAGTTATCTATAAAAACTCCAAGATCCTTCTCATTTAAGGAAACTCTCAACACACTGCCATTTAGTGTATAACTTACATTCATATTATTTTTGCCAAAGTGCATAACCTTGCTCCTTGTCAGAGAGATAGAGGGAGGTGGAGGTTGAGCACTGTTCTCTTGATTTTTTTTCAAGCTCTCCTGCTTGGTTGCATCAGTGAGGGAGAGTTTGAGTCCAATATGTATAGGTTTACCTAAGCATGTGGTATAAAGGGGCCCCAAAATGTAGACACCCCATTTGAGCTATCAGTTCTGTAATTCCATTTACTGAAAATCAGCACATTTACAATGGGGGGCAAAGGTAGAAAAAAAGGTAGAAAAAAGTACGTTCACCCCAGAAAACCATATATTTTTGGAAAGTACACATTCCCCCAAATCCAAATTGGGTATGCATGTCTTTCTACTCCAAAGCACCAAGTCGCAAACCTTAATTCCTAAGTTTGGCGATGAAAGCCAAAATAAAAATATTGCAATTGGCCACATTTATCTCACCCAATTTTTTACATAATATTGGAAAACATACTTAGGCGCAGATTTATCAAAGGTTGAGGTGAATTTTTGAATAAAAAAAATTCAAATTTTAAGCTATTTTTTGTGTACTTCGACTAGGGAATAGTCCAAATTCAATTCAAATTTTAAAAAAAAAAAACGAAAATTAGAATATTGAAATTTATCATGTACTGTCTCTTTAAGAATTTTCCATCTAAAACCTGCCGAATTGTTGTTTTAATTGAAGAAAAATTAATGCCAATACCTTGTCTGCTACAAATGGGGGGTTCCCAGTCTTTATTCCATGGTGCACAAAACACTTCACAGTGATCAAATGTTTTGGGACCGCATGGCCCTTCCTCAATCAAACAGAGAAGCTGTGCAAAATTTATAGGCAAACTTATTGTGACCCCTAGTGGTGGTCTACAATTTTTTACAATTTGTGACCATTTTGTTAAAGTCCATAAGTGTATACAACATTTCATGGTAAAAAGATTATATAATATTCCGTTTTCTTTTGTCTATACCATTAAAAAGCAATCCTGTGAGTTTCTATCATAATCAGATAAAATGTGTACCAAAACATAGAGTGGGAATATAATACAATAAAAAAAAAATATATTGCTTACAGTTTGTAATTAGTTACAAAATGTCAGTCCCTTAGGCTATTTCTTGCCGATCACTTCACAGTCCCTCAACTGTAGTCAAAAGAAATCCAAACGAGTATATATATTTACAAAGAAATATATATAGGGTGATCAGCGCCTATGGCAACAGAAATTAAAAACCAGCATAGCGTAATACGTTAATTTGAATGGGATGTCACCATGTGTTTCGAATAGCTTATTAGCAAATGTGCTTCCTTTTTTTGGGCAACTGTTAGTTTAGAATAAGAAGACGTTCCAGGGGTAGATATAAAAAAGTGAAAGGTGTTTTCCTGTACAACAATTAATCATGTGTTCCGAGAGCGAAGCACCTCCACCCTTTAGGCAAATTGCCTATTTACAAACCACTCCTGTGGCATTGTGCATGTAGCAGATTCACTTTTTGATCTTTTCTCCGAATTGGCACTCTCTACAGGCTCCAGAACAGGGATAAAAATCGAAGATAGTGTAATAACGTTTTATTAAATAAATAAATAAAATCAGCAGTAAATGCACTCACATTTAACCCCCTTAGGGTGTTCGCATTCAGTCCAGTTCAAATGACTGCAAAAGTCCCAGAGGATGGTCCTGCCGGCGCGATTTAGACTTCCTCATGGTGCTTCTCGTGGACCGGTGTGTGCTCACCTTTGCCTAACGCGTTTCGCTGTTGTTCTCAGCTTCCTCAGAGGCATAATCCGTGTGGGTTCCTGTCTCCCTTTTTAAAAGCCGTTCCGGTCGAGCGTCACCGTAACCGCTCCTGTTCCCGATCAATGCGTTCCAAGTTCTTGCGTTCCAGCATAGTCACTTTCTCTTTTGCGCAGCTTCCGTTTGGTTCTCCTCTACTTCACGGGTTGTCATGGAGATTCGTAGTTCTCTTTAGTACAGGGGCCTCTCCATTTACATGTTATAGATATTCACTTTATGCAGTTCTATACTCCCAGTGGATTACAACATTTGCTTTACAAATATTACATATACTTTACAATTTGTGCAAATAGTGATTACAAAGGTTCATGAGAATTGTAGTTCCTCCTGATACTTCCAAATTTAAGGTGCCTTGTGCTTAAAGATTATTTTCTAGTTAATTATCCTAAATATTCAAACTGAATAATCTTGTTTTATTCCCCTATTTGCTTTGGTGCCCCGGTGGTGGATTTCTACAAGTGTTTTACTTGAATGTGTCTTTAATTAAAACCTATTTTGGCATATTATTATCCCTCTTGATATTTGTGCTATTTTTATCTTAATTGTGATAATTCCTGTGACCCCCCTGTTCGTAGTTAGTGTTCTCCAATATTCTATCTATTTTTGTGTATTTCATATCCCCCTTCTATAATACCCTACTTCTTTTGTGCATATGTTTGTTGGTCTCTTTATTCCCTTGTGTATTTTTATCATTTATAAAAATGCTCTTAGATTTATGTCTATATTCAACCCCTGTGGGGTAAAAGTTTATAAAAGAATATTTTTGAGCCATGCAGGTTGTGGTTGCTGGTGCTTAAAACGTAGTTACAGACATCTACTTTTTTGAAGTAGGTTTTAAAGTCCAGGGAGTCGTTATTTTTACTTATTTCTAAGTCCAAGAAGTTAATCGTTTCTAGACTATAGGAGAATGTAAATTCTAAATTCTGATTTTTGTTGATATCACTAACAAATTTTAACATTTCAGATTCGGTTCCTTGCCATAAAAAGACTGTCATCTATGAAATTTAAAAGGGACAAACATGATTATAATAGCGGACAAGTAAAAACATGGTCACAAGGGGTTGGCATGAATATAGAAAAAAATAGAATAAATTTAAATCAAGCACCTAGGGAGAAGTATTTTTTAGGATACACCAGAGAACGAGACACAAAGAACAGACAACAGCACAATGAAAGAAATATGATGGAAAAAGAAAACATAAAAGTGAGGGAACCACTACAAAATCAGGAAAATTGGGAGATGGCCAAAAAAGGAAGGACATATCAGAACAGACAAGAACCTTGGGAAAGAAAAAGGCAGACACCCTGGAAAGAACGAAATTACAAATACCCACAAACAACATGGGAAAGGGAGAAGGAGGGGTATCAGGGGGAACAAGTCTGGGGGATACAAAAACCCAGAGGAAGGGAGGAACCATGGGAATGTGAGAGACAGACATATCAGGTGAAGGAAGCATGGAAATCAAAGTATGGGAAAAAAGGGAGGTGCAAAATCTAAAAAATCTGAGGAAAAGAACAGAGATACAAAAGTAATAGGAATATTTAATCTAAGTAGCATAACATTGTCCACACATGAACAAACAGTTCTAAGTAAAGGGTTAACATTTGCACCCACTAACAGGCTTAATGGTTTTGACCTGTTTGTGGATGCAGAAAAACCTATTAGAAAATTAAGATTAAAGAGAGCCTTCACAAATAGTGAGATCATAAATAGAGAACCATATCCACAAAATACATTAGGACAACCCCGATATTACCAAACGGGTTTGAAAAAAAAGTCAGACTACATCCCCAAGGAAGAGACCATTTATAGGAGACCCCACAGAGATTTTTAATAAAAAAATAAAAAACTAATTGATAAGGCAGCACAGGAAGATCCTAGACCAAAAGGAGAGAGAATATCTATATATGAAAAACCCAAAGATTCCAGTCTTCTATTGTCTGCCTGAAATACATAATGATATAGACAATCCACCTGGCAGGCCGATTGTATCTGGTATAAACTCAATATCATGTAACATGTCAGAATATGTGGATAAAATACTACAAAATTATGTGGGGGAATTGCCCAGTTATTTAAAAGATTCCACTCAAGTTATTAGAGATTTACAAAAAGTGAAATTAAATCAAGAAACCTTTTTGTGTACCTTGGACTTTAAAGTACTGTACACATCAATTCAACACGAATCAGGAATAAAAGCGTTGTCATACTACTTGGAGAGAGACAAAACTCTGTTAACCAATCAGAAGGAATTTATAATAGAGGCAATCTCCTATATATTGAATCATAATTACTTTTGGTTCGGGGACAAATATCATCTACAGACATGGGGGACCGCCATGGGAACGAGGTTTGCCCCCAGCTTTGCAAATTTGTTCCTGGGACACTGGGAACAACACAATATAACATCAAGGCTGGGGGGGTGACCTCGTCCTATGGCGGCGCTTCATAAATGACATAGTCTTTTTATGGCAAGGAACCGAATCTGAAATGTTAAAATTTGTTAGTGATATCAACAAAAACTATCAGAATTTCGAATTTACATTATCCTATAGTCTAGAAACGATTAACTTCTTGGACTTAGAAATAAGTAAAAATAACGACTCCTTGGACTTTAAAACCTACTTCAAAAAGGTAGATGTCTGTAACTATGTTTTAAGCACCAGCAACCACAACCCAACATGGCTCAAAGATATTCCATATGGACAATTTTGTCGATTAAAGAAAAATTGTTCCAATCCGATAGAGCTAGAAAACCAATTGGATTATGTATCTGAGGGGTTCAAACAAAGAGGTTATGAAAAGAAACGTATTCAAAAATCACGAAAAAAACTAGAAGAAACTGACAGAGCAGATTTATTGAGAGAGAAAAATAAAAAAGGAACAACTAAAGAACAATTAGGCTTGTCATTCATAACTTCTTATACTCCGGGAGCACAGGCAATAAAGAAAATTTTAAATAAACATTGGAATATCCTAGAGGGTGGTGAACTCCTAAAAGGAAAAATCCTCAAAAACTTAGTGATATATAAGAGAGCAAACAACCTGGGCCAAATCCTAGTTAGCAATTTTATCCCCACAGAGAGAACAAAAAATAAGAAACAAAAGGATGAATGGAAATGTGCACTTTGTAAGGCTTGCAAATATGGGAGTAAAAAGATACGCTTTACATCAAATGTCACAAAGAGAGAATACAACATTGAACATTGTATCAAATGTACAACACAAAATGTGATATACTGCTTAGAATGCCCTTGCGGCCTCCAGAAAAACAAACAGAAAGTTGAGGGAGAGAATTAACAAACATGTGAGAAATATAGAGAAAGGAGTAACTAATCACAGTGTGTCAAGACATTTTAAGGAACATCATGATCAAAAGGCAAAGGGTTTAAGATTTTGGGGTATAAGCGTAGTACAACGTAACTGGAAAGGAAGGGATCTAGTAAGGAAAACACTTCAGGAGGAGAGCAAGTGGATTTACAAGATGCAAACTTTTACCCCACAGGGGCACCAGCAACCACAACCCAACATGGCTCAAAAATATTCTTTTATAAACTTTTACCCCACAGGGGTTGAATATAGACATAAATCTGAGCATTTTTATAAATGATAAAAATACACAAGGGAATAAAGAGACCAACAAACATATGCACAAAAGAAGTAGGGTATTATAGAAGGGGGATATGAAATACACAAAAATAGATAGAATCTTGGAGAACACTAACTACGAACAGGGGGGGGGGGTCAAAGGAATTATCACAATCAAGATAAAAATAGCACGAATATCAAGAGGGATAATAATATGCCAAAATAGGTTTTAATTAAGGACACATTCAAGTAAAACACTTGTAGAAATCCACCACCGGGGCACCAAAGCAAATAGGGGAATAAAACAAAATTATTCAGTTTGAATATTTAGGATAATTAACTAGAAAATAATCTTTAAGCACAAGGCACCTTAAATTTGGAAGTATCAGGAGGAACTACAATTCCCATGAACCTTTGTAATCACTATTTGCACAAATTGTAAAGTATATGTAATATTTGTAAAGTAAATGTCGTAATCCACTGGGAGTATAGAACTGCATAGTGAATATCTATAATGTGTAAATGGAGAGGCCCCCGTACTAAAGAGAACTACGAATCTCCATGACAACCCGTGAAGTAGAGGAGAACAAAATGGAAGCTGCGCAAAAGAGGAAGTGACTATGCTGGAACGCAAGAACTTGGAACGCATTGATCAGGAACAGGAGCGGTTACGGTGACGCTCGACCGGAACGGCTTTTAAAAAGGGAGACAGGAACCCACACGGATTATGCCTCTGAGGAAGCTGAGAACAACAGCGAAACGCGTTAGGCAAAGGTGAGCACACACCGGTCCACGAGAAGCACCACGAGGAAGTCTAAATCGAGCCGGCAGGACCATCCTCTGGGACTTTTGCAATCATTTGAACTGGACTGAATGCGAACACCCTAAGGGGGTTAAATGTGAGTGCATTTGCATACACAAAGGGCCGCCATCAGGGGGGCACAGTCATCCCAGGCCCATATCTTTCAAGTTTAAAGGGGTGCCTGGCTGGGCTGCACTTCCCAGATTAGCTGAATCGATGAAGCAGCCAAATCCACCAAAAGGAACCAAAGGGAGCCAAAGCCGCCACAAGGGAGTGGAAGCTGTCACAGGGGAGCAGAAGATGCCACAAGAGGGCCAAAGCTCCTGAACCAAAGGGAACCGAAGCTACTGCAAGGGAGCTGAAGGCCAAATATGGAGCTAAAGCCACATAATGGAGCAGAATAAGAGGACAATGAAGAATACCATCTGCCAAACTTCAGAGGTAAGTTCCACTGAACACCAATGGTCACCAAAGGAAGCCCTGAACACCAATAGCTTTTTATAACTTGAGGGGGGCCCTGGCCACCAATGACTTTTTATAACTTGAAGGGGGCCCTGGCCACCATTTTTTAACTTAGGAGGGGGCCAAAGGTGTTTTTACTGTTTTAGTGCTCAAGTGTCACGGTCGGCACCCAACACCCGAACAAATGCCAAGCACCATGGTCTTGGCTCGTGCTTCACCTGTAGTGTGACCGCCGTTGGCCTCGGGAGGACCCCTCAGCTACTTGGATGCCACCAGGACTTAAACGAGAGGTGCAAGGCTAGAGGTTCTGGATAAGCACAGGGGCACGACTGTTAGTAAAGTCTTTGGGTAGAAGGTCGTGGTACAAGGTATTAAACGGGATCGTAGTCGGAACTGGCCGGGTCGAGGCAGGCAGAAAGTGAGCGTAAAAAAATCATGCCGGTCTGGGCAGGCAGCGTTCAAAGCAAAATCAGGCAGGCAAGGGTCAAAACCGGGAGATCAATCAGAGGGATAAGGCAGAAGAGGTAGTCGAAATTCAGGCAATGGATCATGATACAGGTCAAAATCATCAGGAACAGGCAGGGGTCAGAATCAAGCTCAGAATCAGAAAAGCAAACAGCTAAAGGCACCAGGAACAAACCTATAACGGGCAATGAAAACTAGTGTGATGGACCTTTAAATATTTGAAATTTCATTACGCCAGTGCGCATGCGCCAATAAAAGCAGCAGTTAGACCGGCGCCTAGGAAGGAGGAACATGCGGCGGGCATCCCCGCAGAGGGGGCAGCAGGCATCCCCCACTAGACCACTAGGGTAAGCTCTTACATCAAGTCTGTGTGGCCTTTTACTATGTGGTGGGGCTTAGGGTTGGGCTGGGGTGGGGTGGGCCAAAGGGCTATACAAGGCCCCGTGATTTCTGATGGTGGCCCTGCATGCACACTACCTAAGAACTTTAGTCCAGTCATAATTTATTGATAGTTACATCATCTTGCACATCAGATAGAATTTGTCCAGAATATGCAAACACAAGTATCATGGCAGGTGGGTAACAGGTGGGTCTAATTCATTCTTGTCATAGGAGGTGGATGTTATGCTTTCAGAGGAATTGTACTGTATGTCATAGGCCTTAGTCTATGCAACCTTAACTATTATCTGAGGCACAGAAAGCTCATCCTATACTTTAAAAGCAGAAGATCATAGTGATCAGGTCAGATTCACCAACATTACTTATAGATTTAAGAACTATTATGCTTAGGACCTGGGGTCTTCCCAGTAAGAGATCTTTCCATAATTTGGATCACCATACTTTAATTTTTCTGTTTTGCCACCAATACAGATTTGTGCATCTTAGATAGTATTAAGTACAAGATATTGTTTTAGAATTATAGTGAAAAGAATCATTTTTAAAAATTAGGATTGTTTTAAATAGTTTCTATGGAAGAAGGGCTTCCCATTGTAACGGAAGTTGGCATACTGGGCATACTTGAGGTAAAAAAAAGTTTATTTGACTTGAACTACGTGGATTCTGAACTCACTAAGAGCCAGAACCCTGATCAAAGAAATAAATAAAAGGAAATTACCATTGCAAGAGCATAGAGATATCACTTTGGAGCACAGAAAAACAAAGAACCAATGAGATGGTTCTTCACCTTTCCATGTTTTTTAGATGATTGCTCTGGTCTGCTGCCAATTAGTATTTTTAAAAAACTAATTTTCCCCAGGCATCTATAAAGAGGCAAAATTATCCCTTCAAATCTATGATGCCTAAACTCCTTACTGGTTCTCATCTCCACAATAAAATATATTGTGGAAAAGAGAGTAGTGGGTGCTACATTTAGCCACAGAGACCGGCCTTGATTAAAGAACAACACTATCTGCATTATAAAATATCTGTAACTATATACCTTTAAAAAAAAAAATCACACATATATATTCATCAAACGATGGTACAAAATTTATTTATGACTATGTTGGAAAGTTTTTTCTATTTTGATTACTCTAACAAATGTTCGCTTTTTAAGTTTGACTTTTTACTGTACTCAGGGGTGCTTCGCCAATGAGGATAGTTAGTTGAGAAACTCACCTCAGGCAGCAGTGCCCCATTAGGTACCAGGGGCGGCATAAATTCAGCTCCTGGTACTTTAAGAGCAGAATTTCCGGTTTTCAAACTTCTAGCACAGAGAGCGCAATAATGCTCTCTGCACTAGTGTCCTGGTCCTCTCCTCTGCCCTCGTGAACCCCCCCGGATGCAAAAAGGTGAGCGCACAGGGGAGGGGCCATAATTGCTCTTCCATGTGCACCCAGAGCAAAAAAGGAAGATTTTGATGTGGTGCTTACACAGTACCCCAGTCCAGTGCAGTTTTCTGCTAACAAAACACAAGACATAGTATCAGGTAAACGAATACATGTATGGGACCTATTTTCCAGAATGCTTGGGACCTAGGGTCTTTTGGATAAGGAGTAATCTGGATCTCCATACCTTATGTCTACTAAAAAATAAGAATAAATAACCAGTTCTTTTGCCTCCAGTAAGAATTAATTATATCTTAGTTAGGATTGAATTCATGCATCAAAATTGTGTTCTACCCAACTTTTATGGTCAGGGTGTGTCAAAGCAGGATGTTTTTTAATGTAATGTGTGTGTGTAGCCCCTATCATTTTCGATTGCTAGCATTTGGCACCAGTTCTAGGGTTGCCACCTGGCCGGTATTTTACTGGCCTGGCAGGTAAAAATGATCTTTGATCCCAATGTTATTAATAGGGAAAAAATATAAATATATAGGAAGGCCGGTATTTTTTTCCAGAAAAGGTGGCAACCCTAGGCACCACCCAGTGGTTATAATTGCTTACCTGGTATATTTAACTTTACGTCTGCTTTAATAAATGGTTTACATTTAGAGACTTGTTTGCATTATTGACTAGTGAACACAGCTGTCAGTGATTGAGTGACCTAAAACAGACTATGGGAATTAATATAAAAACAATTATACATTCTCCTAACAGGTAGCCATAACCCCACTTAATGCACAGTCACACACATCCACATCCGCTAACTCACACAGTAGCAGAACCTAACACGTACTCTCTGTTTCACACAGCATCATGTGACAAGCCTCAGCCTCTGAAAAGTTTCTCTAAAAAAGAAACAAAGTAGCAAGGATGAGACTCCGACTGCCAGAGAGACCTTTGGTGTTAAGAAAAGCAGAGAATCAGCAGTTCTGACATTAAATACCATTATAGGGAATTTGAGACCTTGCTATAGCTGTGCTTAAAGGGAAAACTTGCCTCCTCCGACACCTATTGAAGGAATGCATGTTTACTTGAACATAAGCTGCTTACAATAAGAACACGGAAAGGAATGCTGGAAGGCTGTACACTTCCCCCACACGCATTCCTATCACCAAGAGTGACGTCATTCTATTCACAGGAAGTAGCATCGCAGGAAGGAGGGGTGACGGAGCTCATCATTTAAAGAACTAAACAGTTTCACATCACGTCACATTGCTCACAGATGAAAGAAGGTAAACAATCAATACTCTATTTTCCCTAATAGGAGGACTTAATGCCTACGTATTTATTGTATTACTTTTTGTATGCATAACGCGTTTATGTTGCTTTTATTTCTCTATTTTTGCTGAAGATGAATCATAGAAAAGATTACTTAAGTTGGGGGTTCTTCAGTTTTATTATTTAAAGTTTATGCGTACAAACCAAAAAGTACACTTGATTAATTCGGACGTCTGACATTCTGACGATGTTTTGTATGTAAGCAGGAATTACAAAACCTGTTACATGCTAGGAATACGTATTTACTAACTCAAACTATTGTATGGAGCCTTTTCTCTTGCGTTGCACACTATTTCTTACATCTATAAAAAATGGCCATGTTGAAAATCAAATTATACATTATTTTGTTTAGTGTGGTAATTCTAAATAACAAGGGCTGCCTATACTATGAGTACAGTAGCCAGTATTTGAAAATAAAATCCAAGGGGGCTTACCAATTAGTTTAGTGATATATCTTACATTAAAATGGGCTACTGTTAGATATCCCTTATGCTAAAATGGTCCATAGTGCGCTATTTCTTACACTTAAATGGGCCATAGTAAAATATGTCTCCCATTCATAGCATACTAAAATAAACAATTCACCGGGAAGCATGGCAAGTTCAAACAGAGCAAGCCCTTGCAATTTTATTTTCAGAAGTGCAGTACTTGTCAAGCTTGCCATGTGTGCCAGTGAATTGTGTTTTCAGCATGTACTGCTCAGATTCATAGTAACCATCAAGTTCAACCTTTTAAATCTATATACAACCTGCCTAGCTGCTACTTGATCCAGAGGAAGGCAGAAAAACAATTTGTAGCCTCTCTAATTTACCTCAGAGGGGGAAAATTCCATCCTGACTCCAAGATGGCAATCAGACTAGTCCCTATATCAACTTATATTATGAGTGATCTTCAATAATCCTGTATTCCCTCATTTGCTAAAAAGCAATCCAACTCCTACTTAAAGCTATCTAATGTATCAGCCTGTATGACTGATTCAGGTAGATAATTCCAAATCTTCACAGCTCTCACTGTAAAAAAAAAAAACCCTTCCAAATATTCAGATGGAACCTCCTTTCTTCTAATCGGAATGGGTGACCTCATGTAAACTGGAAAGACCTACTGGTAAGTAAAGCATTACACAGATTATTTGATCTCTCTTATATATTTATACATAGTTATCATATCACCCCTTAAGTTTCTCTTCTCCAGCATGAACAACCCCAATCTTTCCTCAAAGCTAAGATTTTACATACCTTTTACTAGCTTAGTTGCCCTTCTCTGCACCCTCTCTAATTCAATAATGTGCTGTTTGAACTCTGGGGACCAAAACTGTAAGGCATATTCTAGATGGGGCCTGACCAGTACTCTGTACAGTGGAAGAATGACTCCCTCCCACCGCAACTCTATGCCCCTTTTAATACAGCTCAAGACTTTGTTTGCCCTTTATGCTGCTTTATTAAAGCTATGAAGTGAGCCTGAGAACTTTGACTCCTCTATTGTATACGCTGAAGAAAACTACTGATTTAGCGCATTTGCCTTTTCTGTATCTGTTACAACTATACTAGTACAATTATTTAAAGGAGCAATAATCTCAACCTGCATCTTTTTACTATTAATATACTTGAAAAACTATTAGGGGTTAGTCTTAGCCTCTGCTGGATTGCACTCCGCACTCTTTGCCTTCCAGCTTGCAGTTTTACAACATTTATTATATTGTTTATGCAGCTTTTGTTCCCACAGATTTTTTTTTTTTTTTTTTAAATGCCTTTCGCTTGTTTCCTATAAACTTCTTTGCTTCTGTATTAAGCCACATAGGGTGATTCTTTGTGCTTCTACATTTACTTCTTAAAGGGGTTGTTCACCTTCCAAACACTTTTTTTTTCCAGTTCAGTTGTTTTTAGATCCCCAGAAATAAATACTTTTTTCAATTACTCTCCATTATTTATTTTTTACTGTTTTTTCCAAATCTAAGTTTAAAGTTGAACGTTTGTGTCTCTGGTGTCTCAGTCTGGCAGGTCAGTAATTCAGGTGCAGACTCTAAACCAGGGGTGTCCAAACTACGGCCCGCGGGCCATTTTTAATTGGCCCGCAGCAGGTAATGATCAGCTGCTCCAGAACACATGCAGATTCGCCTCTTGTTCACTGCAGTCACATCTCCGTGCTGCCAACACTTTGCTGGCCATGGACAGTTCTCAGCTAGTGCCCAGACTATCAGTGGCAAGTAGTATACTTCAACATAGGCTGGCACCTTCAGCGGCAACCTACCGCTGGCAGCACCCAGCTCGCACATTGACAGCAGCAATTTGTAAACTGAGATTGGTAAAATTTGTGCAGAGGCAGGCAGAACTTCCGCAGCCAGTATCAGTCTCGCACACAGACAGTCCGTTAAGCTGCTACTCCTAATGGTGCACACAGTCGGCAGCAGCAAGCCGCAGGCAGACAGTAGCATCCAGCCAGGAGTAACCGAAGCACCAACCCACCACATCCACAGTAGCGCTCTGCTTATAAGCAGCAGCATCCAGCAGCTGGCAGTTACTCGCTTGCACACATCGCACATCCGCACTGCCACGCACAGGATAGGAATGTCTCCTCTGACCCTGTTTGAGAAAGGAATGAAGGGGTGCTCTGGAAATGACTTGAAGTTACAACCTTTGCTCTTTGTGTTTATTTGAATATAGGGCACGACTTTGCTTTGCAAGCATTTATATCAGTGACTCTCTCCTTGTCTTTGCTATGACCATCATACTGTTGCACGTTACATGGGGTTTTGTATAAAATGCTACTAAACAGTTCCCTGTAATTGTATCCTTCATTTGAACATGACTGGCAGTTCCAATCTCATCCCTCCCTCTCCTCTCCCACGTTTGTTTTGCTTCTCATCTGATTTTTGGTGAAGGGGGGAAAATTGCTGCAAATTCCCCCCTTGTGGCTCGGTCCTCCCTCCTTAGCCCTCCCTTCTCAGCTCAGCATTCCGTGCTCTGCGTTCAGCTTTTGTCAGCCTTGAGCACAGAGGCGGGCTAAGGAGGGAGGACCGGGCCACAATGGGGGGGAGTTTGCAATAGCAAGTTTTGGCAGCACCTCCTTTTCCTTCTGTCACTGAACTCCCAGCATCCCCTGCGCTCTGGATGATTATTACACGAGTCATTGGGCTCCAGGCAGGGGGTGCTGGGAGTTGTAGTGTCTGATCTCAGCTGCTGCAGAAACTCTTCTCTGATGGGAATGATGTATAATCTCTGTGTAGCACTGGGGAATATGTCAGAGCTATAGAAACAAAGGATAATAATACAGTAGAAATGTCATGTGACTCCAAATAGATAGGGCCTAAATCGCTACTTAGCTACCTCGGAAGGGATATCAGTGTCAGGCTGAATGTCAAGCTGAATGGTCGGCCCCCCACATTTTCACCTCACCAAATCTGGCCCTCGTTGCAAAAAGTTTGGACACTCCTGCTCTAAACTGTTACTATTTTGCAACATTTTGTTGATACATTTTTTAAGCAGCATCTCTGGAGTATTCTCAACTATTGCATCAATTCTAACCGCTTCTCTTCTGTGTTTTTATCTGAAAACATAATGCCCCAATCTATGCTCTGAAGGGTTTTTGTTGCTCCAGTGTATTTTTTTATGCACCAGACAATAAATTAGATCATAGTATGGTCACTAATACCAAGGGGTTCAAAAAACTTGCACATTTGCTATACGTTCTGGATCATTAGAAATCTCTTGATTCAGTATAGCATTTTTTCTGGTTAACAACTTGTGCCATAAACTTGTTCCCATTAACTGTCCTGGCAGTACTGTTGCTCCAATCAATATATGGGTAATTAAAACCCCCAATTATTATTACTTTCCCCACACTAGCAGGCTTTTCTATTTTGCATC
Organism: Xenopus laevis; assembly: GCF_017654675.1. Lineage (NCBI taxonomy): Eukaryota > Metazoa > Chordata > Amphibia > Anura > Pipidae > Xenopus > Xenopus laevis. Next base: position 55,741,256 of record NC_054374.1, on the reverse strand, counting down.
AGGAGCTTAGCCTCCTCCTCACTTACATTAGGGGGTCTATAGCATAATTCTATAATTAACTTGCCGGATGCGTTACAATCGGTGAATCACTCCACCCAAAAGACTTCAGCCCCCACATTTTCTAACATCACCTCCTCGATTACATTAACTTTTAAATCCTGCTAAACAAACAGACATACCCTCCCTCATACATGGCATTGTGGCTTTTTTTTTTTTTCTTATCGCATCGTCTCTTTTTTGGCTGAAAAAAATGTTTTATTGCGAATAGCATATTCGCTAACCGTACTGTGCAATACCTTTTGTATGTTATTTCGGTGATCATATTGCAATTTTGGCCATTTTGGTGCATTTTTAGCCATTTTATTGAATTTTTAGCCATTTTATTGCATTTTCAGCTCTGCATATGTCGTATTCACTTGTTTCTAACTGTATAAGCTATTTGGCCCAGCTAAAATATTCAAACTGTGATTCTGACGGCCAATTACACTAGTCTGGAAAAAAAAACATTGATTTTTGTGGTTTTATTGGATTTTTTTTTGCATCTCACTCTTTACTGCCTTATTTTGTTTTGACTTGTATATTTTATCTACTATATATCCATATTGGTGTCTCTAAATGCCAGATACTTTGGTAAACCTATGCATGATGGGCATCAAACTGTTCAGTGGACCCCTGGCAATCATATTTCAGGTGCTTTTTCTTGGTACCTTATATAGTGTGGGATATGCGGAGCAGCAAAATAAAACCTTTGAAGTGATTTTTCAGAATTTTGATTTTTTTTTTTATAAAAATCGCTATGTTCAGACAAGCGTTGATGTTTGGTAGTTGGGAGTAGAGAGACATAGTTACCCATTTTGGAATCAGCAGAATGTGTACTTTTTAAAAATGTATGGTTTTCTGGGGTAAACCTACGGTTTCAGGATTTTTTTGCCTTGGAATCTAAAGTATGCCTTTTTCTGCCTTAGTGTTTCAAAAATCGGTAATATACTGCAGGGAGTTTTTGCTGTACAGATGTCCTAAATCTCCCTAAAACTATACATATCTTGTATTGGCACGTTCGAGAGACATAAGGCTTTCCAAATCAGTTGGATTTTTTTAACCAAGAAAATGCTTTATTTTCCAAATTCACAAAAATGTTACACATTACATGTTCCGTGTAGTAATAAAGTATTGCATGTAATATCCTGCATTGCTGCTGTATTATTTCTCGTGAACAATGAACAATAAACAATATAGCTCTCATACCTCAGCCTCCTGTTCAATGCGTCATTTCACAGCCGCTTGCTCAGCACAGTAGGGGCAACCGCATCCACCTGGGGAAGGGAAGGGAGGGGGTGGGCCGGGGAGGGTGTACAAATGTGAGAGACTTGATAGGCAAATTAAATCTAAAATGACCTATCTTTCTATGGCTTAGCAAGATATTGACACCATGGGAGCCATATTTTATCATGCTGGTCTCTTTTATTTTCTAGCGTAGCCGCCATCTCTTCCATTTGTGCATAGGAAGTGATTAAAGTAATTAAATCTTTATGTTCATAGTTGGTATTGAGTTTCCATTTCCTTGCTATGATTGTAGCAGCAGCCGTAAAAATTTGAAACAATAGTTTCCTCATTGTAGGTGTAGATTCTGGTGGGTTGGTGTTGAGGAGTGCTATTTCAGGCTTAAAGGGTAGCGACCACCCCAATTCAGTTTTTATCCATTCAAAGACCGTGATCCAAAACTTTCGCACTTGTGGGCATTCCCACCACATATGCAATAGGGTTCCCGCAGTGTGGCATCCTCTCCAGCAATTAGGGTTATAATTAGGATTGATGCGGTGGATCTTGGTTGGGGTCAGGTGCCACCTAAATAGGATTTTTTTATTCATTTCTATGTGATTAGTGCACCTAGTTGCACCCTTAGACGCCGCAAATATCATGTCCCATTCCTTTGGTGTAAAACTAACATCTAGATCCTGTTCCCATCGTATCTGATATAGTAGTTTCTGATTAGGGTCTTTTTGTAGGAGCAACTTATAGCAATCCGATAGCACACCTTTCCCATATCTACTTGTTCTGCATAGATGCTCCATGAAAGTGGAGGGTTTTATTATTTTGTAGCTTGGTAAATGTGTCCTCATCAGATGGCAAATTTGCAGCCATGTATACCTGGAACTCTCTGTTAGGCCATATTTCCTTTGCAGGTCCTCAAAAGGTCTCCAAGAGTTGGCTAAATATAGGTCTCCCACTGATCTGATGCCTTTGTCGTGCCAGTCTCTTAATTGTACTTGTGGGATCAGGCGTCCGAGTGCTGTAATAGGGGTAAGTAGAGAAGGGAACGACCCCAAATTATACTTCTTGCGGTGGACATCCCATGTGTGCAAAAGTAACTTGGTTGTCGGTAAGGCTGCAGGTGTTGCTGGTCGTACTTGCCGGGGAAGCCAAAGAATATCGGCCATGGTGTGTCCTTCTAAATAGTGGGATTCTATATCGACCCAGGATTTGTGACCAGGGTCACTATGCATCCTTATCACATTTTCAAGCAGGGACGCCTTGTGGTATAGGGAAACATTAGGTATACCTAAACCTCCTGAGTGTGTTGGGTACTGCAGTGTAGTTAGGGCTAATCTAGGCCTTTTGCCTTTCCAAATAAATGTCTGGAGTACATTTTGGAGATCTTTAATATATTTCGGAGGGATATGTAGTTGTAGTGTGCGAAATAAATAAAGAACACGGGGGAGAATGGTCATCTTGATCGTAGCTATACGCCCTAGCCAGGAAAGTTCAAATTTTTGCCATTTGTTGCAGTCTGTTTTAATTGCGTGTAGCAATGGTGGGAAGTTCAGTTGGTAGGCATTGTGAAGGGTCTTGGGGATTTTAACCCCTAAATAAGAAATATAAGTATCTCGCCATTCAAATTGGTATTCCTTTTGCAGTCTTTTCACTGTTTCTTGAGGAATACCAATTGGGAGGGCCTGCGTCTTTTTACTGTTAATCTTGTAGTGAGATATCTTTTGAAATTCTGCTAATTCTTCCGATACAGTTGCTAAAGAGGAGGTCGGGTCTGTCAGGGTAAGGACTATGTCGTCAGCAAATAGTCCTATTTTATGTTCTTCATCCGCTATTCGGATGCCCTTGATATTTCTATGTTGGCGAATTCTCTCTGCCAAAGGTTCGACCATCAATGCAAAAATAAGTGGCGACAGGGGGCACCCCTGCCGAGTTCCATTCCTGATGCGAAAGGCGTCCGACAGGGCCCCGGGTATGCTAATTTTTGCTGACGGAGCAGTGTACATAAGCATAATTGCATTCAATATATTTCCCTTAAACCCCACTTTTTTCAGTACTTCCTGCATATACCTCCAGTTAACCCTGTCGAACGCCTTTTCAGCATCTAAAGAAAGCACCAACAGGGGGTGTTCCTCTCTGTTTGCTAAGTGAATGAGATCCAGCAGTTTTCTAGTGTTGTCAGGGGCCTGTCTGCCCATGACAAACCCGACCTGATCGTTCCTTACCAACCGCGGAATAAGTGAGGCAAGTCTATTTGATAGAATTTTAGCATATATTTTAATATCAGTGTTTAACAGTGCTATTGGTCTGTAATTGGCGCAGCAATCCGGAGATTTGCCCTGTTTTGGGATTGTGACTATGTGAGCTGTAAGGAACTCTGGGTTAATCACGTTGTCTGAGATCCAATGGTTGTATAATTTAGCAAGCCGTGGTGTCAGTATATCTGAAAATAGTTTATAGTAGCTGTTGGAAAATCCGTCCGGGCCTGGTGATTTGCCGGTTTTGAGTTTTTTTATTGTGTCTGTTATCTCCTCTTCCGTTATCAGGTCATTTAGAGTTTCCAATTGTTGAGAGGAGATAGAGGGGAGTGGCACTGTGGAAAGGAAACGGTGAATGTCTGCCTGTGAAGGGTTGTATTCCTGAGACTGTTCAGATAGATTATAGAGCCCCCTATAATATTCCAGAAAGGCTGCTGCAATGTCTTTTGGGTTGGTGATGTGTTTCCCATTGTGATTCAGGTGCTTGATTCTAGATTGTGCCTGAACAGCTTTAAGTTTGTTAGCTAGCATCTTGTCTGCCTTATTGCTTTTAGTGTAGTATTTCAGTTTTAATAGCTTAAGTCTATATTCCGTTTTGTCCAATATCAATTTATTGAGTTGTTCCCTGTCCGTGACCATTTGTTTTTTGATCTCAGCCTGTCGTAATGGGTTCAAAGGGGTATGTAGGGAAGCCTCTAATTGCTTTAGTCTCGTCTCTAGCATAGTTTGTTGGGCTTCTCTATTGTTACTGACCTGTTTGCTAAGTTTAATTAGTGTGCCTCTGGTGACTGCTTTATGAGCTAACCATAGCGTCTGGTGTGATGTTTCAGGTTTGGCGTTAAGTTGGAAGTATTCTTGAATTCCTTGTACAATCTGTTGTTTGTGTTCAGTTCTCGTTAATAATGAATCGTTCAATCGCCAGGTAGTGGGGCCCTTCGAGTCAATTGGATTTTGGATGTCCACCACGACTGGGGCATGGTCAGACCATGATCTAGTCTTAATGGAGGCACATTCCAACAGACTCGTTGTGTATGGATCTGCTAGGATGAGGTCTATCCTTGAATAGGAGTCATGTCTCGGGGAATAATACGTAAAGTCCCTTACATTATGGTTGTAGGCTCTCCAGAGGTCTATGAGGGCGTTTGTATGAACGTGTGTGCTCACTTTCTGGGCCATTTTAAGGAGATGTGGGTGTGGGGTCTTCCCTGAAGGTCTCGAAGTATCTTCTACTTGGTCTAAAGCTATGTTGAAGTCTCCTGCAACCACTAAGCGTCCCCTCTTGATCTCATGCAGTTTGCTTAATGTGGTACATACAAATTTATCCTGATCAACATTAGGTACATAAATATTAGCAATCGTGAAAACGACTCCGTTAAGCGAGCAGATTACCACCAGATCAAATCAGTTGGATTTTCATCCGTAAAATTAAATATTTTTCTGGTATAAATTGATATACTATGAAAAATGGTAATTTTTCTTTTTTTTTTTTTTGGTATTTAGCACTATAAATTTTTTTGCACAGGTGGAAATACATGAAAACTCAGGCAGATTTAGAAAGCTCAGTTTCTCCCGAAAAAAACAATGTATAGTTTTCCTAGGTAAACTATAGGTTTCACCTCAAATGCCCCTAAAGTGAGAGAGCACAAAATGTTTCAAAAACGGCTGGCATTTCGCGTAACCAAAATGTGAAATTCTGCTGGCACTTAAAGGGTTAAACAAATAATATGTGGTCCTCCCTGTCCTTAACAGTACCCCCAAACCAAACCTCCTCCCTCATTTTCCCTTTGCCAACTACCTCATCTAACTTGTCTTCCATTTAATCCTTTACTGAACTGTCCCTCCCCCACGTCTAGTTTAAAATCTCCTCCAACCCTCTACCCATCAAGCCCCCGAAGCAGCTGCACCATCATCATTGAGATGCAGCCCATCTCTGACAAAGAGACTGTAGCTGATTGAGAAATCAGCCCAGTTCTCCAAAAGCCCAAAACCCTCCTCCCTACATCAATCTGTCCCTAAGATCCCGCTGTCTTCTTAACGTTGCTCGTGGCACAGGTAATATCTCTGAGTAAATTACCTTGGAAGTCTTCGTCCTCAACTTTACGTCTAGTTTTTTTATCATTCTTGAGTACTTCATCACCTCCTCTAACTCTGTCATTGGTACCTATGTGTGCCCTCCCAATGATCTGTCCACTCGATCCACCACATGCCGAACCCTAGCACCAAGCAAACAGTAGACTGTTCGGCATGAAGGGTCCTTACGGCAGATTACCCTATCCACCTTTCTAATAAATGAATCCCCTCTGCGAGCCTCCTTCCCTCCCCCACGTTTGCTGCTGCCCTCAGTGCTGCAAGTTCCAGATTGTGCAGTTCAGATTCCAAGATGAAAACCCACTTCTCTCAAATGGGTGTTTGTTCATGGTACATTCTCTACTTAGAGTAAGGTCCCTCAAGGCTCGGTATTGGGTCCACTTTTATTTAATTTGTAGAGGAGGTAATTGTAAGTAATGTATCAGTGTTTGCACACAACTGTGAACCCAAATTTATTCCATCCAATTAGATAGCTTTAAGAAAGAGTTGGATGACTTTTTAGCAAGTGAGGGAATACAGGGTTATGGAAGATAGCTCATAGTACATGTTGATCCAGGGACTAGCTTTAAGAAAGAGTTGGATGACTTTTTAGCAAGTGAGGGAATACAGGGTTATGGAAGATAGCTCATAGTACATGTTGATCCAGGGACTAGTCTGATTGCCATCTTGGAGTCAGGATTTTTGTCCAAATTTGTGTAAATTTTTTTTTTTGCCATACTCTGGATCAACCAGCAGCTAGGCAGGTTATATATAGATTTAAAAGGTTGAACTTGATGGATTTTTTTTTTTTTTTTTCAACCTAACTTACTATGTAAATACTGCATGGAACTGCTGCTCCATTACCATATACATGTCTTGTATGTGTTGATGGTCTGTTAAAACCCCCCCTACCACAAAAACTGTAGAGATATTAACAAACTCCATGTAATTAAAAACACAACTTTAATAACTGTATATACAATATGTCCATATAACTGTGTAGTTTCACAATGTCAAAGCATACAATTTTTCAATAATGAATGTGTAACATCTGTATTACAAAACATCACCACCTACGCAGCACTATAAACATCAATGCTATCCCCACACTTTTGTGTTTAAATCCCTAACAACAGCATATATAACTCCATCTCAAATTACTCTTCCTGGTTATTTGTCTAGTAGCCACTGTGGCAGATTGGGGGAATTTGTAGGTAAAAGAAGCAATGTTTCTTCCAGCAGCTCTAGGGTTAATCCTGTCATGGGCTGCCAATTAACCTAGCTGCTGAGTCTTTCAGAATACTGCGGTATCTTTTTTCCAGATCGCAGGAGGGTAAAGAGATCGTGTACAGGGTGGGTGCCATCCCGACAATGCTGTTGGCCTTCTTGAGACAGCGAGTGTGGTAAATACCCACAATGGCGGGAAGCGAGATCCCAATGATCTTTTCTTTTGTCTTCACCACCTGCTACAGGATCTTGCGATCTAATACAAAACAGTTTCCATACCAGGTAGTGATGCAACTGCATTAAGTGCTTTCAATAGAACCTCTGTAAAAGATAGTGAGGATAGATGGTGGAAGATGGGCTTTTTTCAGTTTTCACAGAGAGTAGAGACACTGCTGTACCTTCTTCACTATAGAGCTGGTGTTAAGGGTCCAGGAAGGGTTCTCCGCCAGATGTACCCAAGGAATTTGGTACTCTTGACGATTTCCACCGGAGATCCGTCAATGTACAGTTAATGATCACCACGTGTTCTCTTGAAGTCAAACAAATTTTTCCTTTGTTTTGTTCGTATTCATAGACAGATTGTTAACTTTACACCAGTCCGTTAGCCATTCCACCTCTTGTCTATATGCTGACTTCTTGTTCTTGCTGATGAGACTCACCACAGTTGTATCGTCAGCAAACTTGATGATGTGATTCAACCCATGCCTTGCCAATGCCACACAGTCATGAGTCAACAGTGTGAACAGCAGTGGACTGAGCACACAGCCTTGAGGAGACCCCATGTTCAGTGTGATGGTGCAGGAGATGTTTCTTCCCATTTGGACTACCTGAGGTCTCTTGGTCAGGAAGTCCATGATCCAGTTGCAGATAGAGGTGTTCAGGCCCAACATACTCAGCTTAACACTCAAGTGTTGAGTGCTGCGCTAAAGTCTATGAACAGCATTCGTACATACGTGTCTTTATTGTCTAGGTGAGTAAGTGTCAGGTGCAGGCTAGTGGCGACGGTATTGTCTGATGAGCGATTGGAATGGTAGCTGAACTGCAGTGCATTCAGAGATAGTGAGATGGTGTGTCTCATGACCAGCCTCTCGAAGCACTTCATTATGGTGGATCTTAGTGCGATAGGATGAAAGTTGTTGAGGAAGGACACATAGGGCTTCTTTGGCACAGGAATAATGATGGACTCCTTGAAGCACTTTGGAACAACAGCAGTGCTGGTCTACACATTCTCGGGTCCGGCGACCTTACGTGGGTTGACGCTGCGGGGAGTGTTCCTCACACCAGTCTTGGTCAGACATAGAACCTGGTCGTTGTGTGGAAGGATGGTCTTCAACACCTTCATGTTGTTAATTTTATCGAACCGGGCGTAAAATCTATTCAGCACATCTGGAAGGGAGGCATCATCACCACAGGCTGGTGTTGTCATCCTGTAGTTGGTGATAGCTCGAATGCCTTGCCACATGCTCCTGGTGTTCCCGCTGTTTTGAAATTGGCTATATATTATTTTGGACTTCGGCATTGTAAACAGTAGTCTTCTATGCTGGCCATTATTGAAAGGATATTATTTAAACTATATCTGTTTATACACCACTTTTTAATTTTTCATAAAGTAGTTATAATTTTTTTAGCACAATGTTAATCCAGGGGCAACCGTCAGACTGGGGGTGATCCAGACTCACCAGGGCTGCTGTATCAGGAGCCTGCACAAATTTTGGAGTATTAACTTTGGATGAACTGGCATCATTAGTATCTCATTATCCTACCCTCACACATACATCATTGCTTTATGGCATTAGTTCCATATTTGTCAAAATATAGTGTTGTAATTAGGAAAAGTATTTATGGAAGGGATGCACCGAATCCACTATTTTGTAATTTTTCCAAATTTCTGAATTTGACCCCTAATTTACATGTGCAAATGAGGTAAAGGATGGGATTGCAATTTCCTTTTTTTGTGTGACAAAAAGTCTCATGGTTTTAAGAATTTTTTTAAGAATTAAATTTTGGTCCGGCCAGGCACTTTCAATTTCAGCAAATTGCACTTGCAATTACGAGTTTAAGTAAATATGCAATGTAACATTGATGGTATTCTTGATAATCATTAGTGCTCTGTATCTAATTGAATGCCTCACAAGGACCAGACATGCTTTAACCATAGATTCTGCTTCAACAACACAATTTTGTTTCACCAGCTAACACAGATACAGCACCTTACATGGCCCTAACAAGGTTTCACCTCTAATCCCGTTCAGAAACGTAACTAGAGGGGGGTCGACCCTGGTGTGGGATGTGCAGCCAGGCCCCCCATCCCCCTCTTTATGTGATTTTCCGCCCGGAATCAGTGGTGCGTGAGCTGCCGGGGGCCCCTGAGGGGGTGCGGGCCCTGGCCCAATCGCACCCCCTGCTCCTCCGGTAGTTCCGCCACTGGGTACGCCACACTTGGCAAGTACACTCTGCATGCAATCCTTTACCCAGTTCACTATCTGTTCCAAAACATTGTTTGGATTATGACCTTGGATTAAGCTACCTTCCTTAATATGTTCAGCAACTCTACCTTAGTCCTTAGAAACTGTCATCATTACTTGCCATATACCTTTTTTTTCTTTTTTTTTTTTTTAATACTTTGTTGAGTGTATGCCCATTCAAGCAGGGTTCTACTTCCCTACTACCTTGTTTGTAATGGTTGATATATATTTTTAACCATGTGTTTGTGCTTTATCAGTAAAGTATAATACAATTGTTTCTGTCTGTAATATGACACTGCGAGTTTGACCACCATTGCCAGTAGAAAAAATCACCCATTGTAATTTCAACTACCAGTTCCAAGGGGTTACTATACGAAGTTGTGACCGGAAGACAGTGGTGTAAATATGTGGACCCCGGCTCTCTGCCCTGCAGAGTCTGGGTCGCCCACAACACATCAAAAAAAATGTGGGTCATCTAGTCTGAAAAGTAATGTATTTTTGATCTACTGATCATTTATACTGGGAATATTGAAATTAATTCTGTAACAGATATTTGCTTTCATTCTTCTACTTATCTGATGAAGTTTACCAGTTGCTATTTTTAACAATTGTTTTTGCATTTTTTTCATAACTAGAAATCCCACCTCGTTCTCCAATCTTAGATGAGCAGCCTTCCACCCCTCTGGAGCATCAGGAGACATCACAGAGTGTCGACTGCAAGATCTGTGGAGACAGAGCCTCAGGGTTCCATTATGGGGTTCATGCGTGTGAGGGTTGCAAGGTATGACAGAAAGAAAACACATTGCAGGAAATGTATAAAAGAAAGTAAATAGACTAAAAGTAATATGGGTTTGAATAAGTGTCGTCTGTAATTTTTCCAGAAAATTAGTATAATGTATTTGTTAAGAGAGCATTTCATGTGATTTCTATTCTTAGCCTAAAAATTTAATAGTACAAATATGGGAGAGGTTATTTGAAATTATTTATTTTTTCTCAGTAATAATAAAACATTACCTTGCACTTGATCGCAGCTAAAATATATTCAGTAATGAATGGATGCAAAACTCCACTTTAGATAAGGTGATGCGAATTACTAAAAGATCCCTTTTCCAGAAAAAAAACCATGTCCTGAGTATTTTTGATAACAGGCAGGGGCAGCAGTCTCTCACAGTTTACCGGGGCAGCAAAAAGCCCCCTTTGGTAAATTGAGTTTTTTTTTTTTCCTCAATTAAAAAAAATGTGTAGAGAAAACACAGGTGCTAAAAATACGTGCAAATGTTTTCTGAAGCCACAAATAGTCTGGATTTATTAATGGAAAAGGTGGCATTGTAAAGTCCACCTCAGGGCCCCCAGGACATAGAATCACCCCTGAAAACAGGTGTCATACATGTTTAAAGTTATCTTTTATGTGTGTCATTTTGAATGCCTTCAATAGTGCACTTATAGGAGATTCAGACCCCATGATTGTCGGGGGAATAGGAGGCCTGCTAAGGAGGCATCCTGAAATTCATCTCTAGGTGACATGTTTGGACCCTTTGGCATCTAGTGCTAGTATCCTATTAATATTTTTTCAGTTTTAATGTTGGACTGGCACTCCAGTATACTCGGAAGACCCCCCAGTGGATCTGCGTTCTCATGGGACCCTCCAGTTCAACCTGCCAGCATGCTCTTATATGCCTGTGCCTGCCCCCTGACCTGTGGTGGCAGACCCTGCTGATAAGAGATGTACAGTCTAATGCTGTTCAGTGTATTGTCCTTTTCTTTACTGGGCAACTGTACTGTGCGGCTAGGGGAATCTGCTACCCTCCAGCCCAGCAAAGATTTCTATGCACTGCTTTTACTTGCAGTCTGATCCTGTCAGCAATCTGAAATGGATTTGTGCAAAGTATATATGGGTCCAAGCAACTCAATATCTTCTAAAGTTATGTGGTTTCCTCTGGGAGGTTGTTTACCTTTTAAATTAAGGGGCTGATTCACTAACTTCGAGTGAAGGATTCGAAGTAAAATAACTTTGAATTTCGAAGTGTTTTTTGGGCTACTTCGACCATCGAATGGGCTACTTCGACCTTCGACTACGACTTTGAATCGAACTATTCGAACTAAAAATCGTTCGACTATTTGACCATTCGATAGTCGAAGTACTGTCTCTTTAAGAAAAAACTTCAACCCCCTAGTTCGCCATCTAAAAGCTACCGAAGTCAATGTTAGCCTATGGGGAAGGTCCCCATAGGCTTTCCTAAGTTTTTTTGGTTGAAGGATAATCCTTCGATCGTTGGATTAAAATCCTTCGTATCGTTCGATTTGAAGGATTATTCCTTCGATCGTTCGATCGCACTATTTGCACTAAAATCCTTCGACTTCGATAGACGAAGGATTTTAATTCCCAGTCGAATATCGAGGGTTAATTAACCCTCGATATTTGACATTTTGTGAATCGGCCCCTAACTGCTTGTATGATGTAGAGAGTAATATTATGAGACAATTTGCAATTGGTTTTAACTTTTTATTTCTGGTTTGGGTTTTTATTTTAGCTTTTCATTCAGCAGCTCTCCAGTTTGCAATTTCAGCAATCTAGCTGCAGGGTCCAAATTACCCTAGCAACCATGCATTTATATGAATAAGAGACTGGAATATAAATAGGAGAGGCCATGGATAGAAAGATAAGTAATAAAAAATAACAATACATTTGTAGCCTTACAGAGCATTTGTTTTTAGATGGGGTTAGTGACCCCAATTTCGATGCTGGTAAGAAGGTGGCAAATAATTAAAAAACATTAAAAAACGAAAACAAATGCGAATTGAAAAGTCCCTTAGAATTAGCCATTCTATAACTAAAAGTTAACCTAAATCTTTAAACCAATGTGTATATATAATAAATGTAGGAGAAAGCAAAACATTTACTTATAAAGGAGGTAAAGATAGATAACAGGTTGAAGTTGTTTAGTATGTAAAACATCAAATTGTTGTATGTGACAGAGAGTTCATACTTAATAGCAACATAGTTATTAAAAAAACAGTCCCATTAGGTTAAAACTTTCATTTAAAAAAATCAATCCAAGCAAGTGAACTTATTTTGTGGAACTATTTACTTTATACATTACTTCATCTGTCTGTCACTCCTAAAACCAAGGGGAAATCATCGTCACAAATCCTAAAACCTTTTGTAAATACATCAACACTTAAAAGAATTGTTTTGCAGGCCTACGGACTTAAAGAGATACTGACATCAGAAAATAACCTTTTTTATTATCTATCATAACATTGTGTTTGAATGCTATGTATAATTTTGCCATAAAAGTATTTGCCTGATGCTTTTACATTACCTTTCTTACTACCCTGTTCCTCTATGAGGGGGCTGCGATATTTGTGCAGCAGGAGTCTGTTAGCATTAGAATCTCTAACTGACCGATTAAGAAGGGACAGTCAGGTTGGCAAAACAGTCAGGTTTAGGAACTTCAAGTAACAATTAGTTACAAAAGCAGAACTATCAGTGAAAAATGATCAACATGACCTATAGTTATCTTTTCATGTAGATTAATATTTTGAAAAGAAAATGTTTAGTGTCAGTATCACTGTAACACTGTTAAACTGCCCAATAAAACAGCCTCACCTTTTTTTATTATATTTTTTCATAAAGGGTTTCCGGATAACGGATCCCATACCGTAATAATAACAAAACATTTAGTTGAAATAGTTTATTCATATATTCTGGGGTTTTTTTTTTTACTTCACAGGGATTTTTCCGTCGCACCATACGGATGAGATTGCAGTATGAACATTGTGACCGCAACTGTAAGATCCAAAAGAAAAATCGGAACAAATGTCAATACTGCCGATTCAATAAGTGTTTGAGCCTTGGCATGTCCCACAATGGTGAGTTAAGATAATCAAGTATGCAACATAGAAAAATGTAGGGTAACTGGGGCATCATATTATAACAAGTGGCCTTTTTTAATATGGAATACCAAATTATGAACTTTAAATGGGCATCAGTGTTATACATAGTAACATAGTAAGTAAGGTTGAAAAAAGACACACGTCCATCGAGTTCAACCTTTTTTTTTTTAACTACCTATCTGCCAGTTGATCCAGAGGAAGGCAAAAACCCATCTGAAGCCTCTCCAATTTACCTTAGAGGGGGAAAAATTCCTTCAGACTAGTCAGACTAGTCCCTGGATCAACTTGGACCATGAGCTATTTCCCATAACCCTGTATTCCCTTACTTGCGAAAAAGCTATCCAACCCCTTCTTAACCCTTTCCCTGCCAGCCGTTTTGTCCTAGATGCGAACATCTACTGCCAAGCAGTTTTTAGATATTTTGCACTCTTTCACTTTAAGGGCCTTTCCTGGGGTGGTCTTTTAGTTAACCCAGGAAAACAATATATTGTTTTTTTCAGGACAACCTGAACTTTCACAATATGCAAGAATTTTGGTGTAATTCTACTTCTCTAAAAAAATATTGGATTCTAAGTGTCAAATAAAATGAAAAAAATCATGTTGCACGAAGAACAATCACATATATCAGAAACATCATTCATTTTACGTACGAGAACACAGCTGATTTAGAAAGGTCTATGTCTCCTGAACGCGACAATACCAAATATATATAGTTTTATGGAGATTTCTCACTTGTATAGCTCAAAATCTACAAGCAGTACACAACCAAATTTCCAAAGCAACACTCCCCAAACGGCATACTTTTGATTTCAAGGCCAAACATTCCACTAACAGTAGGTTTACCCAAGAAAACTACCCATTACTAGAAAGAACAGATTCTGGTGAATCAAAAATGGGTAGAAATATCTTTGTACTCCAAACCACCAAGTTGCAATTGTTTCCTAAAGTTATAGTGTTTTATAGAAATTGGTGAATTTTTTGAAAAATGACCTCAAAGCTTCCACTCTACAGCAACATATCTCCCACACATCATTAGGTATCAATGTAAAACACCCCAAATATAAAATCCTGGGTCCACTGAACAGTTTGATGCCCAATATGAATAGATGTACCCAAGCACGTGGCATAGGAGGCCCCAAAAGAAAGACCCCCCGTTTGTTCTGTAATTTCAGATACTGCAAAATCAACACATTTACATCGTTTTGGGGGGCGGCAAAGGTAGAAAACAGTACGTTCACCCCAGAAAACCATATATTTTCGGAAAGTACACATTCCCCTGAATCTAAATTGGGTATGCATGTCTTTCTACGCCAAAGTACCAAGCCGCAAATCATTCCTAAATTTGGTGATTTTGGGGACATTTCCAAAAATGACTTCAAAATTTCGACCCTGCAGCATCGTATTACCCACATACTTTTAGGTATCAAGACAAATCACCCCAAATATGAAAGCCTGGGGTCCTCTGAACAGTTTGATGCCCAATATGTATAGGTGTACCCAAGCACGTGGCGTATAGGGGCCCCAAAACGAAGACCCCCATATGGTCTGTCATTTCAGGTACTGCAAAATCAACACATTTACATTGTTTTGAGGGGGGCAAATGTAGAAAAAAGTAAGTTCACCCCAGAAAACCATATATTTTCGGAAAGTACACATTCCCACGGATCTAAATTGGGTATGCATGTCTTTGTACTCCAAAGTACCAAGCCGCAAACCATTCCTAAATTTGGTGATTTTGGGGACATTTCCAAAAATGACTTCAAAATTTCGACCCTGCAGCATCGTATTACCCACATACTTTTAGGTATCAAGACAAATCACCCCAAATATGAAAGCCTGGGGTCCTCTGAACAGTTTGATGCCCAATATGTATAGGTGTACCCAAGCATGTGGCATATAGGGGCCCTAAAAGGAAGACCCCCATATAGTCTGACATTTCAGGTACTGCAAAATCAACACATTTACATTGTTTTGGGGGGGCAAAAGTAGAAAACAGTAAGTTCACCCCAGAAAACCATATATTTTCGGAAAGTACACATTCCCACGAATTCAAATTGGGTATGCATGTCTTTCTACGCCAAAGTACCAAGCCGCAAATCATTCCTAAATTTGGTGATTTTGGTGACATTTCCAAAAATCACCTCAAAATATCTACCCTGCAGCATCGTATTACCCACATACTTTTAGGTATCAAGAGAAATCACCCCAAATATGAAAGCCTAGGGTCCTCTGAACAGTTTGATGCCCAATATGTATAGGTGTACCCAAGCACGTGGCATACAGGGGCCCCAAAAGGAAGACCCCCATATAGTCTGTCATTTCAGGTACTGCAAAATCAACACATTTACATCGTTAGGGGGGGGGCAAAAGTAGAAAACAGTAAGTTCACCCCAGAAAACCATATATTTTCGGAAAGTACACATTCCAACGAATCCAAATTGGGTATGCATGTCTTTCTACGCCAAAGTACCAAGCCGCAAACCATTCCTAAATTTGGTGCTTTAGGTGACATTTCCAAAAATCACCTCAAAATATCTACCCTGCAGCATCGTATTACCCACATACTTTTAGGTATCAAGACAAATCACCCCAAATATGAAAACCTAGGGTCCTCTGAACAGTTTGATGCCCGATATGTATAGGTGTACCCAAGCACGTGGCATACAGGGGCCCCAAAAGGAAGACCCCCATATAGTCTGTCATTTCAGGTACTGCAAAATCAACACATTTACATCGATTTGGGGGGGGCAAAAGTAGAAAACAGTAAGTTCACCCCAGAAAACCATATATTTTCGGAAAGTACACATTCCAACGAATCCAAATTGGGTATGCATGTCTTTCTACGCCAAAGTACCAAGCCGCAAATCATTCCTAAATTTGGTGATTTAGGTGACATTTCCAAAAATCACCTCAAAATATCTACCCTGCAGCATCTTATTACACACATACTTTTAGGTATCAAGACAAATCACCCCAAATATGAAAGCCTAGGGTCCTCTGAACAGTTTGATGCCCAATATGTATAGGTGCACCCAAGCATGTGGCATATAGGGGCCCTAAAATGAAGACCCCCATATAGTCTGTCATTTCAGGTACTGCAAAATCAACACATTTACATCGATTTGGGGGGGGCAAAAGTAGAAAACAGTAAGTTCACCCCAGAAAACCATATATTTTCGGAAAGTACACATTCCAACGAATCCAAATTGGGTATGCATGTCTTTCTACGCCAAAGTACCAAGCCGCAAATCATTCCTAAATTTGGTGATTTAGGTGACATTTCCAAAAATCACCTCAAAATATCTACCCTGCAGCATCGTATTACACACATACTTTTAGGTATCAAGACAAATCACCCCAAATATGAAAGCCTAGGGTCCTCTGAACAGTTTGATGCCCAATATGTATAGGTGTACCCAAGCATGTGGCATATAGGGGCCCTAAAATGAAGACCCCCATATAGTCTGTCATTTCAGGTACTGCAAAATCAACACATTTACATCGATTTGGGGGGGGCAAAAGTAGAAAACAGTAAGTTCACCCCAGAAAACCATATATTTTCGGAAAGTACACATTCCAACGAATCCAAATTGGGTATGCATGTCTTTCTACGCCAAAGTACCAAGCCGCAAATCATTCCTAAATTTGGTGATTTAGGTGACATTTCCAAAAATCACCTCAAAATATCTACTCTGCAGCATCGTATTACCCACATACTTTTAGGTATCAAGAGAAATCATCCCAAATATGAAAGCCTAGGGTCCTCTGAACAGTTTGATGCCCAATATGTATAGGTGTACCCAAGCACGTGGCATATAGGGGCCCTAAAAGGAAGACCCCCCCTTGTATGTTCTGTCATTTCAGGTACTGCAAAATCAACACATTTACATCGTTTTGGGGGGGGCAAAGGTAGCAAAAAGTAAGTTCACCCCAGAAAACCATATATTTTCGGAAAGTACACATTCCCACGAATCTAAATTGGGTATGCATGTCTTTCTACTACAAAGTACCAAGCCGCAAACCATTCCTAAATTTGGTGATTTTGGGGACATTTCCAAAAATGACTTCAAAATTTCGACCCTGCAGCATCGTATTACCCACATACTTTTAGGTATCAAGACAAATCACCCCAAATATGAAAGCCTGGGGTCCTCTGAACAGTTTGATGCCCAATATGTATAGGTGTACCCAAGCACGTGGCGTATAGGGGCCCCAAAACGAAGACCCCCATATGGTCTGTCATTTCAGGTACTGCAAAATCAACACATTTACATTGTTTTGAGGGGGGCAAATGTAGAAAAAAGTAAGTTCACCCCAGAAAACCATATATTTTCGGAAAGTACACATTCCCACGGATCTAAATTGGGTATGCATGTCTTTGTACTCCAAAGTACCAAGCCGCAAACCATTCCTAAATTTGGTGATTTTGGGGACATTTCCAAAAATGACTTCAAAATTTCGACCCTGCAGCATCGTATTACCCACATACTTTTAGGTATCAAGACAAATCACCCCAAATATGAAAGCCTGGGGTCCTCTGAACAGTTTGATGCCCAATATGTATAGGTGTACCCAAGCACGTGGCGTATAGGGGCCCCAAAACGAAGACCCCCATATGGTCTGTCATTTCAGGTACTGCAAAATCAACACATTTACATTGTTTTGAGGGGGGAAAATGTAGAAAAAAGTAAGTTCACCCCAGAAAACCATATATTTTCGGAAAGTACACATTCCCACGGATCTAAATTGGGTATGCATGTCTTTGTACTCCAAAGTACCAAGCCGCAAACCATTCCTAAATTTGGTGATTTTGGGGACATTTCCAAAAATGACTTCAAAATTTCGACCCTGCAGCATTGTATTACCCACATACTTTTAGGTATCAAGACAAATCACCCCAAATATGAAAGCCTGGGGTCCTCTGAACAGTTTGATGCCCAATATGTATAGGTGTACCCAAGCACGTGGCGTATAGGGGCCCCAAAACAAAGACCCCCATATGGTCTGTCATTTCAGGTACTGCAAAATCAACACATTTACATTGTTTTGGGGGGGGCAAAGGTAGAAAAAAGTGCGTTCACCCCATAAAACCATATATTTTTGGAAAGTACACATTCCTGCGAATCCAAATTGGGTATGCATGTCTTTGTACTCCAAAGTACCAA
The DNA here is from genome assembly GCF_017654675.1 of Xenopus laevis. Taxonomy (NCBI): domain Eukaryota; kingdom Metazoa; phylum Chordata; class Amphibia; order Anura; family Pipidae; genus Xenopus; species Xenopus laevis. The sequence goes on along the minus strand of NC_054374.1, from coordinate 55,722,908 downwards.
GTCGCAAGCCTTTCCTAAATTTGGCGATAAAAGCAACTGTTTTTACATTTCTGAAAATCGCCTAAAAATATTGCAATTGGCCGCATTTATCTCACCCAATTTCTTACATACAATTGTAAAACACCATAAATATTGATGCCAAGGGTCTACTGAACAGTTTGATGCCCAATATGCATAGATATACCAAGGCAGCTGGCATGTGCGGACCCCAAATAAAAATAGTGAATATGAGTTTTCTCCGCTGCCCATTCGCCTTCTGTGAACATAGACCCTTGACTTCATATTATTTGCCTCAAGACCCTCCTAACAGCAATGACCCCCCAAAACCATACATTTTTGGAAAGTACACATTCTGCCGATTCCAACAAAGATAACGACGTCTTTCTACACGAAACTACCAAACTGCAAAGCTTTTCTAAACATATAGGTTTTTACAACATTTCTGAAAATCGCCTAAAAATGTTGCAGTTTGCCGCATTTATCGGACACAATGTTTTACGTACAAAGAAAAATCTCTCTAAATATGGACGTCAGAGGTCTAATAAATAGTTTGATGCCCAATATGTATAGATTTACCAAAGTATGTGTTGTGTATGGACCCCAAATGAAAAACGTAACTATGAATTTTCACGCTAGCCAACTAAGCTGCAGAAAAGAGAACCCTAACTGTACGTTATGTGCCGTAAGACCCCCAAACTGTAAAAAGACCCCCAGAAACCCATATATTTTTGGAAAGCACATATTTTGGCGGATCAAACTAAGTAAAATCTATCTTTCTATACCAAAGCACCAAACAGCAAAACGATACTAAAGATACATAGGGAACAATAATGCAGGGATAAAATTGCAATAAAACCACAAAAATAGCGTAAATCAATGAAATAACAAAATAATTGTTCTGACAGCGTAATTAGTGGCCGAAATCGATTATCCAATAGTCACGCTGCCAAAATAACACGTTTTTAGGCAAAAAAAACAAAAGATAACAGTATAATGAATTCGTAAAAAAAAAAAAAAACACCTGTTTGTGTATACATATTTGTGCACTAATAAAAGTTATCTGAGTGTGCAAATACATGTAAATAAGTGTAAATAAGTGTAAATAACTGTACAAAAGGGACCAAGTGTGCTAAAATTAAAAAAAAAAAATTTAAAAAAATTCCAATCTTTACTAAAATGCATAAATGTACTGTAAGTATGTGTAGGTGCAGGTAAGTGTGTAAAAAAACGTGCACTTACCGTTTTTGGAGCAGGAGAATCGCTGTCTTCTTTGGAGGAGTCCTGGCAGCGTGTCTGCAGAGTTGCTGCGCAGCAGGAAGTGCGTGGGCGGCTCTGCAGGCAGGAAGAAGGTGAGTGTAGTAGCAGACGCTCCATGCGATGCGTCTGCTACTTTGAAGTCGGATCTGCGACAATCGAGTCGCAGATCCGACTTGACAGCCCCCCAGCCTCGTTGCCTAGGGGGCTGTCTTCTCTCCCCACTCTCTGCGGAGGCGGCAAAAGCCGCCGAAGCAGAGAGAGCGCTCAGCTGCTAAAGAACGTACAATGTACGTTCTTGGCAGCCTGAGCATTTGCCTGCCAGCACGTACGCCGTACGTGCTTGGCAGGCAAAGGGTTAAAGCTATCTAATATATCAGCCTGTACAACTGATTCAGGGAGAGAATTCCACATCTTAACAGCTCTCACTGTAAAAAAACCCTTATACACGAATATTTAGGCGGAACCTCTTTTCTTCTAATCGGAATGGGTGACCTCGTGTCAGCTGGAAAGACCTACTGGTAAATAAAGCATTAGAGAGATTATTATATGATCCCCTTATATATTTATACATAGTCATCATATCACCCCTTAAGCGCCTCTTCTCCAGCGTGAACATCCCCAATTTGGCCAGTCTTTCCTCATAGCTAAGATTTTCAATACCTTTTACCAGCTTAGTTGCCCTTCTCTGTATCCTCTCTAATACAATAATGTCCTGTTTGAGTGATGGAGACCAAAACTATACGGTATATTCTAGATGGGGCCTTACAAGTGCTCTATACAGTGGAAGAATGACCCCCTCCTCCCTTGACTCTATGCCCCTTTTAATACAGCTCAAGACCTTGTTTGCCCTTGATGCTGCCGACTGGCATTGCTTGCTACAGCCAAGTTTATCATCTACAAGGACTCCAAGGTCCTTTTACATAATGGATTTGCCTAGTGCAGCCCCATTAAGGGTATAAGTGGCTTGGATATTTTTTCATCCCAGGTGCATGACTTTACATTTATCAACATTGAATCTCATTTGCCACTTAGCTGCCCAGATTGCCAGTTTGTCAAGATCATGTTGCAAGGATGCCACATCCTGGATGGAATTAATTGGGCTGGATAATTTTGTGTCATCTGCAAACACTGATACATTACTTACAGCACCCTCCCCTAAGTCAAGTTAAATAAAAGTGGACCCAATACTGAGCCCTGGGGGACCCCACTAAGAACCTTACTCCAAGTAGAGAATGTCCCATTAACAACCACCCTCTGTACCCAATCCTGTAGCCAGTTTCCTCTCCATGTGCAAACGACTTCATTAAGCCCAGCAGACCTTAGTTTAGAAAGCAGTCATTTGTGGGGCACAGTATCAAACGCTTTGGTAAAATCCAAATAGATCACATCTACTGCCCCTCCCACTGTCCAGAATCTTACTTACCACATCATAAAATGCAATCAAATTCATCTGACATGACCTATCCTTCATAAAGCCATGCTGATTGTTGCTCATAATGCCATTCATTAGGACAAAATTTTGAATGTGATCCCTTAACAAGCCTTCAAATAATTTCCCCACCACAGATGTCACACTTACTGGCCTATAATTGCCAGGCTGAGATCGTAATCCCTTTTTAAATATTGGAATAACATCAGCTTTTCTCCAATCCATAGGCACCATACCAGATGACAGTGAATCTGAGAAAATCAGAAATAAGGGCTGGTCTAAGACTGAACTAAGCTCTCTTAGAACCCGGGGGTGTATGCCATCAGGCCCTGTAGCCTTGTTTACATTAATTTGTATTAAATCTTTTTGAATCATATCCTGAGTCGGCCACTGACTAGATTGAGCTAAACCATTCGTGCAGTTATAAAGTGATCTTGTGAACCCAGACTCCTCTATTGTATACACTGAAGAAAGAACTGATTTAACTGATTATTTCTGTATCTGTTACAACCATACTGGTACTATTTGTAAGGGCCCGAAGGCTCAAACTGGAGTAGCGGACCAAAGAGGAAGCTGAAGTCCAGCACAGTTCGCGGTACAATAGGATTAGGCAAAAGAATGGTCAAAGTTCAGGCAAATGGGTCAGTTCAGGCGGCAAGAGTTCAATAACGATAAACAGGCAATGGGTCAAGATCAAGAACAGGAAACAATACACACTAACACACCCAGGAACACACAAAGTAGAACCTATAATTGGGCGATGTTTGCAGACCTTTAGGCTCCTTAAATAGGCCTCCTTTGGCGCCAAAAGATGGACATGATGACGTCACTGCGCTGGCGTTATTGCGCAGGCATTCCGACGCTGGCGTCCATTCAGACGCTGGCGTCCATTCTGATGCCGGCGAAAACGCACTGGCGTGACAGTGCCATGCCTAGGAAGAACCTCGTGGAAGGACTGGGCGCCGCCATCTTGAATAACAGAGCAGCGCCGGCGTGGATGCGAAAGGTAATTCTCCCTTACAGTACCCCCTCCTTATGGGGGGCCTCAGGACCACCACGACTGGGTTTCAAAGGAAACTGTTTGTGGAATTTCTTGATGAGTGCAGGAGCATGCACATCTGAATCTTTCACCCAGGAACATTCTTCTGGACCGAAACCCTTCCATTCCACAAGGTACTGTAGGGAACCTCTTGAAACCCGGGAGTCCAAGATTCTTCTTACTTCAAACTCCTGAAGACCATCTACAATGACAGGAGTGGGAGAAGAGGAAGATGACTCTGAAGAAGAGGCAGACTTGAGAAGGGATACATGGAATACATTGGGGATCCGCATCTCTGGAGGAAGTTGAAGCCCGACTGCCACTGGGTTGATAACCTCAATGATAGGATATGGACCAATGAACTTGGGATCTAGTTTGGGAATAGGAATCTTAAGATGGATATTCCTGGTGGAAAGCCAAACTTTATCTCCCAGGGAGTACTGAGGAGTAGGAGCTCTTCTCTTGTCAGCAAAAAACTTCTGCGAAATAGAGCTCTTCTCCAGATTGGACCTTGTAGCATGCCAGATAGCCGACATGTGGGAAACTTGGTCATTGGCTGCAGGGACGTTGGTGAGAAGAAGGTCTTGAGGAAAGGCCATAGGATGCTGTCCGAAGACGCAGAAAAAAGGAGATCGCCCAGAGGAGGCATGCAAAGCATTGTTGTGGGCAAACTCGGCCCAGCGAAGGAGATCTGCCCAGTCGTCTTGGCATAAGGAAACATGACAACGTAGGAATTGTTTGCGAGCTTGGTTGACACGCTCTGCAGCACCATTGGACTGTGGATGGTAGGCAGAAGAAAACTGAAGAGAAATGTGAAGCGCCTTGCACAAAGATCTCCAAAATTTGGAAACAAACTGGGACCCGCTGTCGGACACAATCTTTGCCGGAAATCCATGAAGGCGAAAAATGTGATGAATGAAGAGTTTAGAGAGCTCCGGAGCAGAGGGCAACTTGCGAAGAGGAATAAAGTGAGCCATCTTACTGAATCTGTCCATTATCACCCAGATGACAGTGTGTCCCAGGGAAACAGGAAGGTCAACAATAAAGTCCATGGCCAGATGAGTCCAAGGACGAGATGGTATACATAGAGGCAAAAGAAGTCCCTTGGGAGGGGAATGACCAGATTTAGATGCTGCACAGGACGAGACAAAGTCTTTAACATCCTTCCTAAGAGAAGGCCACCAGACAAGACGGGAAATCAGGTTCATTGTCTTACGAATCCCAGGATGGCCAGCCTGCTTGGAACAATGAGACTGTTTGAGAATGGACTGGCGTAATTCTGGAGGAACAAATGCTACCCCTAAGGGTGTATTCACTGGTGCCGAAGGCTGTGCAACTAATAATTTTGAAGCCAAGGAAGGAGTAAGAGCTGCCAAAATTTTGGTAGAAGGCACAATGGGTTCAGCCTCCTCAATACTAGGCTCTTCGGGAAGAAAACTTCTGGACAGGGCATCGGCCTTCTTATTTCTGGAACCAGGACGAAAAGTCAAGACAAAGTTGAACCTGGAATAGTCCCCACCGAGCCTGTCTGGGATTCAGACGTTTAAGAGTTTGAATATACTCCAGATTCTTGTGATCCGTAAAAATTGTTACAGGAACCGTAGAACCCTCTAATAAATGCCTCCATTCCTCCAGAGCTAGTTTTACTGCCAAAAGTTCACGATTCCCCACATCGTAGTTCTGTTCAGGAGGGGAGAATTTTTTGGAAAAGAAGGCGCAGGGGTGTAATTTTTCGTCGGATGGAAGCCTCTGAGAAAGAACTGCCCCTGCCCCAACATCTGAGGCATCAACTTCAATAAAGAACGGCAGAAGAAGATCGAGGTGTCTTAGAATTGGAGCAGAAGAAAAAGAGTCCTTTAAAGTCTTGAAGGCTTCCAGTGCCTGAGAAGGCCAACAATTAGGTCTTCCACCTTTACAGATGAGGGATAGAATTGGTGCAATCTTGGAAGAAAAGCCCTTGATGAATTGCCGGTAGTAGGTGGCGAAACCAATGAATCGTTGAATGGATCTTGTGCTGGTTGGAAGAGGCCAATCTTGTATGGCGGTAGTCTTGGCTGGATCCATTTCGAACCCTTTTTGGGAGATGATGTATCACAAAAATGGTATTTTGAGAGTTTCAAATGAACATTTCTCCAGTTTAGCAAAAAGAGCATTCTTCCTTAAGCGGGAGAGAACATGGAGCCGGTGTTCTTTCAAGGATTTGAAAAAAATCAGGATATCATCCAGGTAGACAACAACACAAAGTCCCAGTTAATCTCGAAAGATGTCGTTTACAAACTCCTGGAAAACTGCGGGTGCGTTGCAAAGCCCAAAAGGCATGACGAGGTATTCATAATGTCCATCATGCATATTAAAAGCAGTTTTCCATTCATCGCCCTCACGAATGCGGATCAGGTTATAAGCTCCGCGTAGATCTAACTTTGTGAAGAGACTGGCTCCCCTAAGTTGATCAAATAATTCTGAGATGAGGGGAAGGGGATAGCGGTTCTTACAAGTAATCTTGTTCAGACCCCGGTAGTCGATACAGGGCCGTAAACTGCCGTCTTTCTTTTGGACGAAGAAAAATCCTGCACCAGCTGGAGACGAAGAAGGACGAATGAAGCCTCTTAAGAGATTTTCCTGAATGTAGTCTTTCATGGCTTTGGTCTCAGAAGGGGAGAGTGGATAAGTACGTCCTCGAGGAGGCATGGTACCAGGAAATAGTTCAATAGGACAGTCATACGGTCGGGAGGTGGAAGGGTCTCAGCAGATTTCTTGCAAAAGACGTCGGAGAAGTCTTGATAAGCAGAGGGCAGAGAGGAGAAGTCCATGGTAACTGAGGATAATTTCAGGAGAGGGTTGCTAGGAATACAGTGCTGCTGGCAGAAAGAACTCCAATGAGAGATTTGAGAGGTTGCCCAGTCTATAACCGGATTGTGGAGATGAAGCCAAGGAAATCCTAGAACCACTGGTGTGGAGGGACAGTCAATGATAAAAAAGGAAAGTCTCTCAGAATGTAGGGAGCCGACCATGATGGAAAGTTCAACAGTGGACTTCGAAATGAAAGCAGAGGATAAAGGTTTGTCATCGATGGCCAAGACTTGGAGCGGAACAGATAAGGGCTGTAGAGGTATGGCATGTTGTTGAGAAGACTCGATCCATAAAGTTTCCTGCCGCACCAGAATCAAGGAACGCTTGAGAGTGGATGGTCTTGGTGGAAAATCGAATCTGTACTGGAAGAAGAAATCCATGAGAAGAATTGTGGGGAAAAGGATCAATCCCGCCCAGGTAGGTCTCCCCAAACCTACCTAATCGTTGGCGTTTCCCAGCCTCACAGGACATTCATGGGCGAAATGAGATTTACCCCCACAATAAAGACAGAGTCCAGCTGCCCGTCTCCGCTGTTTTTCCTGTTCGGAAAGTCGGGCTCGTCCTATCTGCATGGGTTCTTAAGCAGTAGTAGAAGGAGAAGCCGACAAGGAAGAAGATGATGGAGGAGAAGTCGTGTTGGGCAGCACGGGTCTTTGAAAGTGAGGAGCCAGAGTAGGTTGGATCCTTTTTGATACTGTCTTTATCCACTTGATGCTCTCTTTGCCGAGTGTCCACCTTGATGGCCAAAGCAATTAGGTCTTCCAGAGAAATAGGCAGCTCACGAGAAACCAGATCGTCTTTCAGGCGGATAGAGAGCCCGTTGTAAAAAGCGGCATGATAAGCGTCATTGTTCCAACTTGTCTCTGCAGCTAATGTACGGAACTCAATGGCATATTCGGAAGCACTGTGGCTCCCCTGGCGGATCTGAAATAGCCGCGAAGAAGCAGACACAACCCGGCCAGGAGCATCAAAGACGGTCCGGAACTCCTGGAGGAAAGCCTTAGCGTCGTCAATTAAAGGAGATGCCTTCTCCCACAGCGGAGACGCCCATTCCTGCCAGACGCGTGATGACAAATCCCACCTTGGCACGCTCAGATCCAAATTGAGCGGGTTGCAGAACAAATTGGACCTGGCACTGATTTACAAATCCTCGGCATGCTTGGGGATCTCCACTGTAGAGAAGAGGTGCCGGGATACGTGGTTCAACCGCGGACGTAGCAGGAACCGGAGCAGCAACAGGAACTGGAGCAGGAGCTGCGGGCGTAAGGATAGACAGCTTCTCCAAGATGGCCTCCAGCGCCTGTCCAAAATGAGACTGCTGAGCCTCGTAAGACTCCATGCGGGCAGCCAATCCGCGAAAAGCTGGGCTTCCTCCGAAGGGTCCATGGCCCAATTATAATGCAAGGGCCCGAAGGCTCAAACTGGAGTAGCGGACCAAAGAGGAAGCTGAAGTCCAGCACAGTTCGCAGTACAATAGGATTAGGCAAAAGAATGGTCAAAGTCCAGGCAAATAGGTCAGTTCAGGCGGCAAGAGTTCAATAACGATAAACAGGCAATGGGTCAAGATCAAGAACAGGAATCAATACACACTAACACACCCAGGAACACACGAAGTAGAACCTATAATTGGGCTATGTTTGCAGACCTTTAGGCTCCTTAAATAGGCCTCCTTTGGCGCCAAAAGATGGACGTGATGACGTCACTGCGCTGGCGTTATTGCGCAGGCGTTCCGACGCTGGTGTCCATTCTGACGCCGGCGAAAACGCACTGGCGTCACAGTGCCGCGCCTGGGAAGAACCTCGTGGAAGGACTGGGCGCTGCCATCTTGAATAACAGAGCAGCGTAGGCATGGATGCGGAAGGTAATTCTCCCTTACACCATTATTTAATGGAGCAACACTCTCAACCTGCATCTTTTAACTATTAATATATTTAAAAAACTTTTTAGGGTTAGTTTTCACCTCCACCGCAATTAACTCTTCATTTCTTTTCTTAGCCTTCCGGATTGCTGATTTACAACATTTATTACAGTGTTTATATTCATTAAATGCAGCTTTTGTCCCTACAGATTTGTAGTTTTTAAATGCCTTTCTCTTCTTTCCCATTAACTTCTTTACTTCTGTATTAAGCCACACAGGATGATTCTTAGACCTTCTACGTTTAGTCCTTAAGGGAATAAATTGAGAACAGTAATGATTTAATATCATTTTAAAGGACAACCATTTCTGTTATGTGTTTTTAGCCGAAAACCTAATGCCCCAATCAATGCTCTGTAGGGCAGCCCTCAAGGCACTAAAATTAGCTTTTCCAAAATTCATGGTTTTTGTTGCCCCAGTATATTTTTGTTTTTTGCACCAGACATTAAAAGATATAACATTATGGTCACTATTACCCAGGGGTTCAATGACTTGCACATTTGCTATAAGTTCTGGGTCATTTGAGATCACTAAATCAAGAATAGCATTTTTTTCTGGTAGGCTCCTCAACAACCTGTGCTAAAAAATTGTAGTGCAATAAGTTTATAAACTTGTTCCCATTAACTGATCTGGCAGTACCGTTGCTCCAGTCAATATCTGGGTAATTAAAATCCCCTATCATCATTACTTTACCCAAACTAGCAACCTTTTCTATTTGCATTAGGAGCTTTGTCTCTTCCTCGTCACTTACATTAGGGGGTCTATAGCATACTCCTACAATTAATTTGCTTTATTCTTTATAATTGGTGAAGAACTCCACCCATACGACTTCTGCCCCCTCATTTTCTAACATAACCTCCTCCTTTATATGAGCTTTTAAATCCTGCCTAACATACAGACATACCCCTCCTCCTTTTCTATTGCCTCTATCCCTCCGAAACAAAGTATAGCCACTGATATTTACTGCCCAGTCATGCGACTCATTCAGCCATGTTTTGGCCACACCAATCACATCATATTTTCCTTCCAACACCAGCAGCTCCAGCTCTCCAATTTTACCAGTCAGACTTCTTGCATTTGTAAACATACATTTAATACTGGTACCATATTGAACATATGACATGTGGTCCTCCCTATCCTTAACAGTATCCCCATCCAAATCTCCTCCCCCATTTTCCCTTTCTTTGCCCACTATCTCATCTAACCTGTCTTCCACTGAATCTTTTACTGAACCCTCCCCCCCCACGCCTAGTTTAAAATCTCCTCCAACCCTCTAGTCACCTTCTCTCCCAAAACAGCTGCCCCATCATCATTGAGGTGCAGCCCATCCCTAGCCTGTAGCCCAGCCCAGTTCTCCAAAAACCCAAAACCCTCCTCCCTACACCAATCTTTCAGCCACGCATTAATCTCCCTACGCTTCCGCTGTCTCCTTAGCGTTGCTCGTGGCTCAGGTAATATCTCTGAGAAAATTACCTTGGAAGTCCTCGCCCTCAGCTTTGCACCTAGTTTTTTAAAATCATTTTTGAGGACTTCACCACCTCCTAACTTTGTCATTGGTACCTATGTGTACCAAGACCGCTGGGTCTTCCCCAGCCCTTCCCAATAATCTGTCCACTCGTTCCACCACATGCCGAACCCTAGCACCAGGCAAGCAGCAGACTGTTCGGCATGTAGGGGCCTTGCGACAGATTACCCTATCCACGATTCTAATAATTGAATCCCCTATAACTAGAACCTGCCTTTCCTTCCTTGCACTCCCCCCACCACCCGTATTAGAGCCACTGCCTCCCGGGGTGCTCCAAGAGTCAGCCTGCTCCATACACGCCAGTTCGGAGTTTTCCTCCCCAGCATCTTCAACCAAAATGACGAATTTGCTGTTTTGGACAAACTGTGGACCAGCCCCCCTACCGTTCTGTCCCCTACTTCCCCTCTTGACTGTCACAAACCTTCCTCCCTCATTAGCCTCCACTGCCCCTTCTCCTCCCCCTCCCCCCACTCCACTAGCCCCTGCCAGTGGTTGCTCTGTGAGCCTCCTGTCATTCCCCTCGTTTGCGGATGCTCTCGGTGCTGCAGGTTCACCCCTTAGAGTCTGCAGCTCAGATTCCAAGATGAAAACCCACCGACATCTCTCACATGTAAATACTGCATGGAACTGCTGCTCCAACACCACATACATGTGACAAGACACACACTGAGTAATACCAGCAAACCCACTCATATTTACACTGGGTACTTACTGTCTCCCAAATGTAATTCCTCACAAACGCCTTTTTGGTTTTAAACACCTTAACGTTTTTAACGCTGCTTAACACTTAATTCATGTAACACTTAGATCACATGCAACACTCGCTTTGCCTTCACAAGTTTAAGGTTTCAACCAGAGCACACAAAGCCTGCTATGACCTTGCAGAAAGAAGTTTTTTTTTTTTTATTGTGATTCATTAATAAATTTGTCTTCCATTCTGCTCTATTCCAAATGATACTGACCTGTATCTAAAATAAACAGTAATGTTAAAGCATTTCTAAGCCTTGCCTAGGAATATTAACACATCCATTTTATTTTTATAGGAAAGTGTCCATATCACTTTAATGATGCAACTAAACAGTAGAAATTTAAGATATATTTTACAGATAGCTATCATTCTAATGGTTTCTTTATTTTCTGCTTCTTCCATTTGATTAATTAATTGCAGTTAATCTTTCTTTCAAACATCAAAAATATCATGGACTAGTTCCACATAGTCTTGTTGTATACATCCTATCAAAAAATTTATGTTGCGCTGAACATTGGCTATGTGGAAAAAAAACTGTAATTCCCTAGCACTCTGGTACATGGCATCACCCCATTACTTAGTGAGATATGCAGCCTTCTTTTTTTTTTTTTTTAATTCTTTGCACACTTCAGAGGCATATTACAACATAAAAATAGTACAGTGTATAGTATTGCTTATATTAAATACTTTTTTATTATAGTAGCTTTGTTGTTATTACATTATAATTATACTACAGCTGCTTTTTACTTATTTTTTTTTGTACTGAAAAGCGATTGCAAAGACTTTTGCTGTTTGCTTAATAGTAAGACAAAAACAGAGAACTTGAAATATATGGAGGTGGAAACCAAACAATAAATCAATGATATTCAGTCATGGCCTGAATTTAAAGGATCATTTAAAGTGGACCTGTCACCTACACATAAAAAGCTGCAAAATGAAATTCCTTTGCAAATTAAACATGAAACACAAATCCATTTTTCATTAAAACATCCATACCTGTTATAAAGGTATTTAAATGTTTGAGCTGTCAAACAAATATTATATGCCCCACCTCTATGCCTAGAGGTGGGGCCGTCGATTACTTTCACTTTCAATTCAGCACTTCCTACATACCACTGCACTTCTCACACTGCCCCTTTCCTCCTCAGGCTCTATAATTATGTAGGGCACTGCACATGTGCAATACTTTTCGCATTCTGGTGCATGCATGCATACATAAGATTTTGGGGTGAAACAAAATTTATCTTAATAAGAATGTTAACAAAATGGCTCCTGCCTGCTTGCTGTTATAGTGTAGTTCTAAGACTGAGAAAAATTTAAATACATATGTGGGCAGATTTATCAAAGGTCGAATTTCGAAGTTAAATATACTTCGAAATTCGATACGTTTTTTTTACAGAATTTAACCGCTTTCAGGTTGAAGTAAAATCGTTCAAATTAAACGATTTCAGTGATCGATCGATCGAGCAATTTTACTAAGACTACAAAAAACGTAGAAAAATGCATTTGAAGGTCCCCATAGGCTAACATAGCACTTCGGCAGGTGAACTATTGAAGTCAAAGTTTTTTTAAAGAGACAGTACTTCGATATTCGAATATTCTAACAATTTTACTTTGAAACAAATTCGAAGTAAATTCGAAGTTGTAGTATCCTATTCGATGGTCGAAGTATCCAAAAAATGGCTTTGTATTTCGAACTTTTTTACTTCGAAAATTCCCTCAAATTCACTTCGACCCTTGATAAATCTGCCCCATAGTGTAAGTAAAGTTTATTTTGCTCAGCTAACATGATAATAACGAATTTGGAATTATTTCTTAGGGTGACAGGTCCCCTTTTGGAAAGTTTAGTATTATAGAAAATATTGTAGAATATATATTTGTAGAATTTTTATTTAAAAGAAGTGTAGATTTTAAAAAATATATTTCAGCTTTCCAATTGTTAATTTAATTTGCTAACTGGTTGATTGTGCCACTAACCGATTTTTTTTAGCTTGTATAAGACTTGTAGGGACAATTTAGATCCAAATGAAATTTGGCATTTCAAGTGTTTACTAATTTAGCTTGAGTTGTTTGATAAAGACAGCATACAGTTTCAGTTAAACTGGCCATACACTAAGGGAGTTATTTATCAAAATCCAAACTTTTCAGATTTTTTTCAATAAAAAAACTTTTTCAGATTGTTGCACGAAAACTGTGACTTTTTCTGATTGTTGTGTAAAAAATCACAAGTTTTCGGATTTGACGCCCGAAACGTCCAAATTTTTCATGACATCTGTGGACAAGCCCGAAATGTTTGGATTATTGTATGAAACCCAGCACATACAATAATATCTTCAAATTGCGAATAGGACCTCTGCCATTGACTTCTACAGCTTTAAGATCGAGTATTTTTGGATGCTGACTTTTTGCAGCCTCGCATATAATACATCTCAAAAAATTCTAGGTTTATTTCCACTAAAAATTCGATTTAATAGAGAAAAAAAAACTAGAATTCAAGTTTTAAGCATTCAGACTTTCATACATAACCCCCTAAAAGGCTTTTGCCAACATTATGTTAGACAACTCAATATTTGCAAAATATTGTTTTTTTGAACATTTGGGATCTCCGCTCTTTGTATGAGATTTGCCATTTAATTTGCTTATTTGGTGATAATGCCACTAACCCTAACAACAAAGTAGAATGTGAGAAGAGTTGATGGTAATTCAGTTAATAGAGAAACATTTATAAAAATCTAGCTTCACAGCCCTCGCTGCCCCTAGCTAAAACATGACGATTAAGTTTTAGTTTAAAAACACGTGGAATATAAAGACAAATACTGAATACACATAAATATTGATATTTTATATTGATATAGATACAGACTAGCTGCAAAGCTGCTTGAGTTACTTAGAGAATGTTTAAAAAAATGCCAGTGATTTTTCTGTGAAGTTCTCTAGTGATGGATGTGGCATATTAATCTTTTTCCATAACCACCTTGTAGCCATCAGATTTGGTCGGATGCCGGAGTCAGAGAAGAGGAAGCTAGTGCAGGCACCAGTATCTGATTCAGCTGCTCCTGATTCTCCAGTGTCTGACTTGGATGTTCTATCTCAGCTGATCCACTCTTCCTACATGAACACTTTTACCATGACTAAGAAGAGAGCACGGGACATCCTGACTGGCAGGAACAGTATCTCGGTGAGAGGGAGTATGATTTTAATGACTGTTACCAGTAAAAGAACATGGAACTTTTATACGATTGTTTTAGCCAAAAATGATCTAGGTGGAAGCTGGCAATGAAAATGCCTGCAGTAAGTGAGACCATTATTCCACTCATTCAAAATATCATATGTTCTTTAACTAATGTGTGTGGGGATACAGTTTTTAGTATATTCATTATACTGAAATAAGAAACTTTCTAAATACAATCAAATAAAAATTCTGTACGGTTTCTGAAATAATCAAGTTCATCTTCGCTATTCCTCTCTCCGCATCAGTTTCTCTTCATTCTGTCTTCATACAGGAGTTGGGTGTCTGATAATCATTGGCAGTTACATCCAATATATCTTGTATGTCTCTCTACATGCAGGATTTGTGCAATTATCTTGTTAAATTTTGTTTGTACTGGAATCAGTTATTTGAATAAGCTCTAATACATCTGCTAGGAAAGGAAGCCCACCCTATAAGATGTATTGGATTTAACTGTCAATGAATATCCGACACCCAACTCCTGCATGAAGACAGATTGAAGAGAAACAGATGCTGAGCGAGGGATAGTGAAGATATACTTGATTTCAGAAACGATGCAGAATATTTAATTGATTGTACATACAAAGTTTCTTATTTCAGTGTGCTGATGCTTATATTAAATTTAAATTTTTGTGATAGTTCCCCTTTAAACTGCATTAGGCTTCTTTAATGAATATATACTTTTTTCATATTTTGATTGAGCTACTAATACAATAAACCATAGTACTCCAGAATCATCTAAATTGCATTCTCATAACCCAGTTATTTTGGATATTGCATCTTTCTTATGAGTACAGAATGTAGTTGTGTATACTCAAATGAATATCTTTCTTCTTCTCAGCCCTTTGTCATACATGACATGGATACCCTGTGGCAAGCAGAGCAAGGGACCGTGTGGGAACAATTGCCAACCCAAAACCTTACAGGAACAGAGATTGGAGTTCATGTATTTTATCGTTGCCAATGCACTTCTGTGGAGACTGTTCGTGCACTTACTGACTTTGCCAAAAGCATTCCTGGCTTCGGCACACTCTACCTCAATGACCAGGTCACACTTCTAAAATATGGAGTCCATGAGGCTATCTTTTGCATGCTGGCCTCCCTTATGAACAAAGATGGGCTGCTAGTTGCTGGAGGGCGTGGATTTGTTACCCGTGAGTTCCTGCGCAGTCTTCGCCAGCCATTTTGTCATATCATGGAGCCCAAGTTCCACTTTGCCTCCAAGTTCAATGCCCTGGAACTTAATGACAGTGATCTGGCACTTTTTGTGGCATCCATCATCTTATGCGGTGGTTAGAAGCTCCCCTTTTTATACATTTAAGAAATTTTCCAATTGCCCGTTAATACACATTTCTTTGTCTTTTCTTGTTAGTGTTTATTCACTGTTTAGATAAATATGTGTCTTTATTTACATTTAATACTTGCTAACCCTCATTCTCTTTACATTATCAAAATGTACTTTTCCCTTTTGATATCAGTTTTTTCCTTTCCCCCTTTTTTTCTATATCTCTAATAACTTCAAGGGATGATTAACACTACTCTTTTTCCCTAACCTCTTTTTAAAGTTCCATTCTTAAATATGTCACCAATTCTGTTTGTTCTTTATTGTCTTTTTAACCATTTTTTTCTCTTCCATCAGATCGTCCAGGCCTCATTAATCCCTCACAGGTAGAGGACATCCAGGAGGGTATTCTAGGTGCTCTTAGACGTCATCTCAAGGCATCTCACACAGATGCTCCTTTTCTGTTCCCTAAACTTCTGCACAAGATGGCTGATTTGCGTCAGTTAGTGACTGAGCATGCTGAGCTTGTCCAGAGTATAAAACGAACAGAATCCAGCGCGGCTCTACATCCATTACTGCAAGAGATTTACAGAGACATGTATTGATGATGTTGAAAATAAGAACCTTATAAAAGGCATTATTCCTTCAAAGCTATATATGTCCACTCATAATATTCAGTTTGACTATATCTTGTTTTATAAACAATAGACTTAATGTATAGTAATTGCTTTTCTCAATATCATCAGATTTGCATTTCAGTTTAACACTAACTTATAAGGTTAACCTTAACAATCGCTTCTAAAAATAAATCTAAAACATATTTTTGTAAAGAATACAATTGTACAAGCATTTCCATTATAGTATGTATAATTTATGTATGCTTATATAAAATCATGAAGAAATATCCTCAATGATTGTGGTGCCTTTTTATTTCTGGTGAAACACCACTACATTTGAACCTACAAACATTCCAGTAATCCTGATTTATAGAAAAGACTCAACTGATGATAAAATTAATTGGGCATATTGGTAGCCAACTGTGGTCTGCAGTCAAATTGGTAATTTCCACTATGGAACTATGCTCAGACTTGATTCTTCTGGCATGTATACCCAATATATTGCAAGCAGTAGATATGCAAATATCTAATAGTAAGTCTTATAAATGGTGAGTAGTAGAAATGCGCCATTTATATAGTGGATAATGTACCCCCTACTGTAATTTATAAAGATATTATGTTACCGAGGAGTTATGTGACCATATAAACCTTTATACAGGTCACATAACTCCGAGGTGACTTCTAATATCTTTATAAATTATAGCAGGGGGTACATTATGCATTATAATCTACAAAGATGTCTGGCTCTGTTCTGCCCTTGCCTTCTTGCCTGCCACAGGTGATGTCATAGGGGAAAGGCCAAGGAAGTAGGGAAACTTAAATCAGGACTGGAGACTGAGGTGGGAGGGGGAGTTGGAGTTGAGAGGGAGGTTATGTGAAAATTGGGAGAGTTGGTGAGAAAGAATGGAGAGACACCAGAGAGGGGGTTAGACAGAGTGGACACAGAGATACAGAGATATCAGTGCAAGATGCTTCACGCCCCTCCCCATCTGCAATGAATTTCGAAGCAGCACCAGAGCAGTACTGGCTAAATGGGAAGGAGCTAGAATCAGCCTGTCAGCCAGCACGGACTGACAGAAAACCAGCATACCTGCTCCTGCTGCAATCGATCCGCTCGTCACCCCTTTTATAATCACCCCTCCCCAATGATTTTCCCCGCACTAACAACAAGGGGAGGGGGATCAGAGCAGACAGGGATCAGCAGGGGGAGCACATGAGACGGAAGCTATGAAGGGCCATATCTGAGAGGGAGTGAGAGAAAAGGAGCGCACTGTGCTGTAAGTAAAATCTGAGCCTGCGAGTCAGATGGGAGGGGAAGCGTGTAGGGAGGGAGCAGCGGCGGAAGTGATGTTCCATATAAACAGCGCGTTCTGATGTCAGAATGCGCTGTTTATAAGGATATAATTTACAGTTTTAACCATAGGAAAGTAAGAATATCCAAGCCACTTATACCCTTAATGGGACTGCACTAGGCAAATCCATTATGGAAAAGGACCTTGGAGTCCTTGTAGATGATAAACTTGGCTGTAGCAAGCAATGCCAGTCAGCAGCATCAAGGGCAAATAAGGTCTTGAGCTGTATTAAAAGGGGCAATGATTCATGGCAGGAAGGGGTCATTCTTCCACTGTTTAGAGCACTGGTAAGGCCCCATATAGAATATGCCGTACAGTTTTGGTCTCCAGTCCTCAAACAGGGCATTATTGTATTAGAGAGGGTACAGAGAAGGGCAACAAAGCTGGTAAACGGTATGGAAAATCTTAGCTATAAGGAAAGACTGGCCAAATTGGGGTTGTTCACGCTGGAGAAGAGTCGCTTAAGGGTTGATATGATAACTATGTATAAATATATAAGGGGGATCATATAATAATCTCTTTAATGCTTTACTTACCAGTAGGTCTTTCCAACTGACGTGAGGTCACCCATTCCGATTAGAAGAAAGGTTCTGCCTAAATATTCAGAAGGGATTTTTACAGTGAGCTGTGAAGATGTTGAATTTTCTCCCCGAATCAGTTGTTGCCATTTCAGAGTCAGGAATGCTTTTTTTCCTCCTCTGAGGCAAATTGGAGAGGTTTGGGTTTTTTTTTGGGGGGGTTGCCTTCTTCTGGATCAACTAGTAGTAGATTAAAAAAAAAGGCAAACGGTTGAACTTGATGGACGTGTGGTTTTTTTTTTGGTTTTTTTCTACCTAACTTACTATGAATAACCTGTTTTGAACTAGACCTCTCAGACTCCCACATGGTTTCTAGAATCACAGACATAGCTGGAAAGGCACAGCTAAAACATCACCGTTATCTCTACCTTACCTAGTGTTGTCCAACTTCTCTGAAAGAGAGTAACATATATTTTGCAGTTGGAAGTTAAAATGATTTCCGTTTCTCTTTATTTTCCATTTTTTTTCTTGTGCCCCCATTTCCTTTTCTAATCCACCCACATACATACTTCCCTTTTTGTTCTATTCCTTTCTGTCCCTTCCATTTATCTTTTGCCCCAGTGGCCTGCTTCTCTTCCATTCTAAAAAATTACTTGCAGGAACAGGCTTTACTACAGTTAGGATAGCATTCTACCAACAACCAAAGATTGCATGTTGTAATTTAACATTATTCAGCAAGGTGTCTGGTGCACAGCATATACTGTACCCTTTATTGGGAGCAAATTGAGGCACAACTAACAGGTACAGTGTAGAACAGCACAGGCAGTGTTAAAACTGTTTTGCTGGCATTGCAGTATGCAGCTAAATTTGATTGTGTCTTGCTGTCCCAATGTACAGTGTGAGTTTTATATTGTGGGAATTCACTCAAATGCTTGCCTTAGCTAACATTAGACATGCAGTGACATCCAGGTAGCTTTAAACAGAAATCTGAAAGTTTTATGAGCTTGTGGCACCCCAATAGATAGTACAATAGTGATTCAAGAGCCAAACACTCCATCTCTACAATGTTGTAGTTATGCTCAGGTGTGGCAAGTTTTCAGCACAAAAACATTCCATTATTAACTAATGTATCAGGATAGGCCCTAACCCTGCATCAGACATCTTTGTATCATTAGTTCTCTAAAAGAGATACTGTCATGGGTGGAAAAAAAATGTTTCAAAATGAATCAGTTAATAGTGCTGCTCCAGCAGAATTCTGCACTGAAATCCATTTCTCAAAAGAGCAAACAGTTTTTTTTTATATTCAATTTTGAAATCTGACATGGGGCTAGACATTTTGTCAATTTCCTAGCTGCCCCTGGTCAGGTGACTTGTGCCTGCATTTTAGGAGAGAAATGCTTTCTGGCAGGCTGCTGTTTTTTCTTCTCAATGTAACTGAATGTGTCTCAATGGGACATGGGTTTTTACTATTGAGTGCTGTTCTACCAGGCAGCTGTTATCTTGTGTTAGGGAGTTACCTTCCCATTGTTCTTTTGTTTGGCTGCTGTACAACAGTAAAGAGTGATTGAAGTTTATCAGAGCACAAGTCACATGACTTGGGGCAGCAGGGAAATTGACAATATGTCTAGCCCCATGTCAGATTTCACAATTGAATATAAAAAAAATCTGTTTGCTCTTTTGAGAAATGGATTTTAGTGCAGAATTCTGCTGGAGCAGCAATATTAACTGATTCATTTTGAAAAAATTTTTTTTTCCCCATGACAGTATCCTTTTAAAGTCAGGGGAAATTAACACTGACTGGTCACAGAGAGCTCCTTTTAACACCTTAAAGGCTTTGTCAGTGTCTGAATTCGATTTTACCATCACGGATATGTCACCCTTTTTGTTAAGTCTGTCAAAGGTGATGCAATTGTGGCAAAATTTAGGCTAAACCATGTGTAATATTCTAGACATGCTCTGACCAGTTTCTTTGTTACATGTTGTGCCCAATTTTGAATCGTGTCTACCTTATTTAACCAGTGTTTAATTGACCCCCCCTTCCAATGGTGTACCAATATACAGTAGCGTAGCCCTATAGCACAATTATTGGAGTTAGAAGTTAACCCAGTTTCTCTAATGGATTCTACCACTGCCTGTACTTTCTGCAGATGGCTACCCCAGTCAGTGCTGAAAATGACAACATTGTCCACATAAGCAGAGGCATATTTGCTATTTGGTTTGAGAATTATATCCATCATTCTCTGAAATACGGCACGGGCCCCATGTAGTCCAAAAGGCAGGACAGTGTTGTGAAATAAACTATCAGGGGTAGATGCTATTTAGCCCTGTATATCAGAGTTGTCAAATACCTGGCCCACCTCGCTGCTGTGTAATTTTTAGCAGTTTACATACATTTTCATCACCTTATAAAGGAGAGTACATCGACCAGTAATGAAACCATCTCTGCAGAACACACAGATCAAGCAAATAAGGAATGTGGCCTGGCAGTGTCAAATCCCATAGGTTATGTAGATATGGGGCAGGTAAAAGCTATATGTCCATTGTATTGCTAACATCCCAAATGGAGAAATAAATTGTTTTACCTGTGCCTTTTGGCCATGCTTCTGCTGTTTGCTACCTTCCTAAACCACCTCTCTTGAGGACAGCTTACTCTCCTTTAATAAAAGGAACAGTCTTACTGGTTGTGCCTGACATCTTATTTTATCCTGGCTGGAGCTTCCTGGAGGAGATGTCTTGGAGTAAATTCTCTGTAGCTTTGTGTCTTTCCACCAAGATTACTAATTATAAACTATCTTTCAGGTCTCCTTGTCCAACCCGTTGCTGGATTTATGTAGGAAGAGACTGATGATCTTTTTTGATGATCTGGGCAGACATTGATTCCTCTGGTTAAAGTAATTTCTTTGTCAGGTGACATTGGGATCTCCCTGAGAGATCAGTAGAAAAATACCAATTATGCCCATGTTGGTCTCACTTAGTCATATCAACCCCAGCTGTGATAGGATCTCTGTTTTTAGTATGGCATAGTCCTTGGCATCCTGTTCACTTAAATTATAGTAGGCCTTTTGGGCTTTGCAATTAGATAGGGTGCAATCACCTTAGCCCAGGCCCAGATTTGTGGCTAGGCCTAGGGCAGCAAGATTTTAGGGGTGGCATGCCACCCAGGCACATTCTAGGTAGCACTGGGGATGCATACTCCAGTATGCATAGTCCCCAGTGCTGGCAGCTTGCACGGGGGAGGGGGGGACAGGGTCAGTCTGGGCCAGCCCAGACCCGCTCCCTGCACTAATCTTCCTGTCGGCAAAAACATATGTGCATTGAGGTGCGGTGGGGGAACTAGTGTTGTGGCAGGGGGCCTTGAGGGGGCCCTGAGACCACAGCCCCTGGGCCCCCAGTCCGACCCTGGGGGGATGTTCGGGCACTAGGACCCTGTGGCCATAGGGCGTGCAACTCCAGCCCACTGCTCTATTGGTAACCTTTTTTTCTCTGAAATTCTTTCAGACACCATTAAGAATGCCTCTGTGTCATCTGTGGAAATCATCTTTCTGTAGGAATTTCTGTACCTCTTTGCAAGCAGTTGTTGGTGCCTGGACCCAGGGCCGGCCTTAGGCCAATTGGACCAATTGGGCCCAATTGGGCCCCGCACCTCTGGGGGCCCCACACTGCCCCTTTCCTTTCTATTTTGTGCCTGTATGCCCTTATTTTCCTAAATACTTGCTGTGTCAGTAGCCAGCAACACTTTGTCTAGGGGCCCCGCCAACATGGTCCCAATTGGGCCCCACATTTGATAGGACCAGCCCTGCCTGGACCAGTCCGGTACCACTCTGTATCCGGCTATTGCCTGGATTTCTTGCTGTAAATCAATTGATTAATTTCAAGGGCCAGCCTCACTTCACCAGCCTATTTCTCTGTGAGCTCCAGGCTGCAATTCTTTGCTTCTTTTTGCTGGATGTCTTTTTGGTGGATGTGCATGTGCAGTACAGTGAACAGCTGAACTATAAACAAATGTACTCCCTGGGTTTTGTTATCCTTGAGAAAGACACTTGTCTTAAGGGAATTGTTCAGTGTAAAAATAAAAACTGAGTAAATAGATTGGCTGTGCAAGATAGAAAATGCTTCTAAGATAGTAAGTTAGACAAAAATGTAATGTATAAATGCTGGGGTGACTGGATGTCTAACGTTATAGCCAGAACACTACTTACTGCTCTCTTGGTTTCCATTGGGTTACCAGTCAGCAGGGGCATATCAAAAGAGGAACCAGACCATTAGACTGCAGGGGGGCCCAGGAGGTATGTAAGTTATGTACAATTTCAATAAACATTGGCAAACACAGGTCAACCTCTAGACATTCTGGGGGGGAAATATTTTGCTGGGGGCCCAGTAATATCTAGAGACTCGAGGAAGGGCCACATGGGTCATAACTGTTGCTTTTGAATCATGCTAAGGATCAGTTTTAAACTCACTGAACAGTTATGTCTCATGTGGCCCCCCTTCAAGTTGTTGACTAAAGCTGCCAATAGACTCAAAGATCAACTAGTTTGGCGACATCGCCAAACGAGCTGATCTTTCCCGATATGCCACTAA
This sequence comes from Xenopus laevis, assembly GCF_017654675.1. Classification (NCBI taxonomy): domain Eukaryota; kingdom Metazoa; phylum Chordata; class Amphibia; order Anura; family Pipidae; genus Xenopus; species Xenopus laevis. Next base: position 55,700,566 of record NC_054374.1, on the reverse strand, counting down.
CGGCATGGCTATATGGGGGGTAAATCGAACGTTAGGGCGTATGGCCGAACGATCGAATTACGATACGCCAAGGGGCTCCGACGGGTCGGTCGGTTAAAAATCAAACCTTTCCGATCTATATCATGGCCATATATCGATTGGGAAGACCCGTCGGAAGCCCCCATACACGGCCCGTGTATGGCCACCTCAACTCAGCGTTAGAGAGCTGCAAAGCAGGAAGTAGTGTTCTCTTCTGTATACACAGGAACTGCAGAATAAACCATAATGTCAAACACACGCAACCGTGTAAATGCATAGAGCGTATCATAGCCTAAGCTAATGCAAGCGACTGTTAAATGTAGCCACTAGTCGCCATTAGTAACCAAGTACTAAGTCAAAGAAGTGTAAATGAAACAAAGTATACCATAGGGATTGTGAAGTATACACAGATATGTGGAGGTTAGAAGTTAGAAGTGTAGATGAAAAATCTGCTGGCATGACGGGGTCGGTAACCCAAAGTCGAGTTGCAGGTCAGAAATGCACTTCTTCAGTTGGTCAGATACTTTCAGTGCGGATCAATAGCCGGTGTTGTTACAAAGTCTGTGACCAGATCTCCTGAGGGAAGCGTGTCTGTTCCGCTCGAGCCCTGTGCACAAATCGGAGCTGCGCTATCAGAGCTAGTGTGGGAGGGGCTAGCAAGCCTTTCCTCTAGCTCCTTACAAGAGGCAATTGTCGGAAAGACTCTGTGCTGTATTAAAACTTGAATGCCAGGTGGGGGCTGGTTCTAACCTGTGGTCCTGGGACCTTCTTTGTCATCTAGGGGGGCCACTGACCAACAGGTTGTTCCAACTGATGCCCCTGTTGGGTAAAAAACTTGGAGATTAAAACGGTATTAGTGAGCAAGCTTCTAGGCCCACATAATGTGTAAATCATTAGAGGTACTGGACCCAGGTGGTCAATTCAAGGGTTACCCTCTATATAAATACTGGTATAGAGAGTCAGATGCCAAACCAAATTGGCAAGGGTTTACCCAGACAGTATAATAGGTGTAGGATAATAAATAAAAATTAAAGAAAAACTTAAAATTTAAAATTTAAACATAAATAATGTAAAATAAAAAATGGCAGATCTATGTTTGAAGGTATGGTATGACACAGGCAGTGGGAAGTGAATATAGAAAGAAGTAGCACAAAAATACTAAGGTCTGAAAATATAGAACAAACACAGAAGAATCAAACCACCAAAAAGAGAATGTTAAGGAATGGAGAACAAGTCACATGTAAAATCCATAATGCATAGAAGAGCAATACATATTATCCTATTAATCTATGGACACGTCTCACCTAGAATTATATATGCATATATCAAGAGTCAGTGAGTTTATTGTCATTTCATCCATATACGTTTGTACAGTGCTCTCTGATCACAATATGCTTCTCTGATCACAATAAGCTTACATTTCAACTCTCACTAACTCCCTCCTCGCCCCCTGCTATTCCCCAAACACGTACTTACCGTGACTTGCAAGCTGTAGACGTGTCACATCTCTCTTCTTCCTTTGACTCTCTTCACTCTAATATCTCAGCCATCTCATGTCCTTATGTGGCTACCTCTGTCTACTATAGTACTCTCACCACTGCCCTAAATGAGCTTGTTCCTATAAAAACTAAACGTTCTAGACCCAAACTACTTCAACCTTGGCATACTGCTCATACAATAGCGCTCCAAAGACACTCACATGCACTTGAGCGTCGCTGGTGCAAATCCCGTTCAGAATCAGACTTTTGGAGCTACAAATCTGCCCTGCGCTCATGTAACACTAGCCTCTTCCAAGCCAAACAAACATACTTTACTTCACTCATTAACTCCCTTTCTAAAAAACCAGCACAAGTTTTCTCCACCTTTAACACTCTCCTTTCCCCTTCTCAACCCCCTCCATGCACATCTGTCTCTGCTCAAGATATTGCTGAGCACTTCAAAAACAAAATTGCCACTATCAGAAGGGAGATTACACTACTCAACCCCCCTAGACTTCCACGACCCTCCCTTCACACTCCCCAGTCTCTCCTGTGCTCCTTCACCTCTGTCACTGATGAGGAAGTCTCAAAGCTTTTGGCCTCTTCTCACCTTACCACATGCCCTCTTGATCCAATTCCCTCAAAACTTCTCCGCAATACCAATCCTTGTCTAATCAAAGCCTTAAATCACCAATTTAATCTTTTGCTCTCAACTGGACTGTTTCCTTCTCAACTAAAACATGCTCTTGTCACCCCCATTCTGAAAAAACCCTCTCTTGAGCCCTCCGATCTTGACAACCTCCAACCTATCTCTCTGCTACCTTTCATCTCTAAACTACTTCAGCGCCTAGTCTACAACCGACTAACCTCATTCTTCTCTGACAATAACCTGCTGGACCTCCTACAATCTGGTTTTAAGACACAACATTCCACGGAAACTGCCCTGACTCGACTAACGACCTTTTAAACGCTGAAGCCAACAATCATTTCTCACTACTAATACTGCTTGATCTCTCAGCTGCATTTGATACTGTAGATCACCCTCTCCTCCTCCAGTCCCTCCATTCACTTGGCCTTTGTGACACAGCCCTGTCCTGGTTCTCTTCTTACATCACCAATCATTCCTTCAGTGTCTCGTACAATGGAGTATCATCTTCTCCCCTACCTCTTTCTGTTGGAGTTCCTCAAGGCTCTGTCCTGGGACCATTACTATTCTCCCTCTATACTTCCTCCCTCTGCAAATTAATCAACTTGTATGGTTTCCACTACCACCTCTATGCTGACGATACTCGGATCTATCTCTCATCTCCTGATCTCAACCCAGAACTCCTAACTCACGTCTCCTCCTGCCTGTCCACTATCTCTACCTGGATGTCGCAACGCTACCTTAAATTAAACCTCTCTAAAACTGAAATGGTTCTCTTTCCAGTAACATCCCGGAAGTATCCATCATAATTAACAATTCCACTATCACCCCCTCTCCCCAGGCCCGGTGCCTTGGGGTTATCCTAGATTCTGCCCTGTCATTCACGTCTCATATCCAGTCACTTATTAAATCATGTCACTTCCACCTAAGGAACATATCCAAAATACGATCATTTATCACCCAAGATGCTGCCAAAATTCTTATTCACTCTCTCATCATATCATGTCTAGACTACTGTAACTCTCTTTTAATTGGCCTTCCCCTCCAGAGACTGTCACCTTTCCAGTCCATACTGAACACTGCTGCGAGGCTCATATACCTCAGCAACCGCTCCTCCTCTGCCTCGCCATTCTGTCAATCCCTACACTGGCTTCCGTTACCTTTCAGAATCAAATGCAAATTAATGACACTGACTTTCAAAGCACTTCATAACTCTGCCCCAACCTACATCTCTGAACTATCTCTATATACTCACCCAACCGCTTACTACGCTCCTCTACTGACCTGCTACTCAACTCTTCTCTCATTACCTCATCACATGCTCGCATTCAAGACATTGCAAGGGCTGCACCCCTCCTCTGGAACTCTCTCCCACGGTCTGTCCGACTTTCTCCCAACCTTTCTGCTTTCAAGAAATCTCTTAAAACGCACTTCTTTCGAGAAGCCTACCCTCACTCTGCTTAACTACCAAACGCAACACCACATACAGTACCACATTTCTCACCCACTTAATTCGATCTTGCCCACTCCCACACCTTGTGTATTACTCCCTCCCTTTAGAGTGTATGCCTATGCATAGGGCCTTCCTCCCCTTTTTGTACCTGTATTGATTGTGATGTATGTAACTCCATATGTTCTATGTATATAATTCATGTGATTTAGTTGTATGATCACATTTACTTTACAGTGCTACGCAATATGTTGGCGCTATTTAAATACATGTTAATAATACAGTACACAGTGAAACAAAACAATGTTCCTCTAGGACCATGGTGCTACACAACACAACATAGATGTACCGGACAACAGACAAAAAGTGCAAGTGCAAAAATATGCAACTCCTGCAAGACAGGACAGCATAGTACAGGGACAGGACAAGACAGTGCACACTCAGCAGATGTAATATGTTAAGTAAATAATGCTAAACGTCAGACATGATGGGTGTATCATTGTGACATGGCAGTAGCAAGAACATGATAAATAACATGACAAAGTGCAGATGTGCTCATAGGGAACAACTGTATCCAATGGTTATTCATCCATACAATGGTGTAAAGTGGCTGTGTAATGTTGTGGTATATAGTAAGGTCAGATGGAGTGTGTGTGTGAGAGAGATCTGTCTGGTCCCTGAGTATTCAGGAGCCTTATGGCTTGGGGGAAGAAGCTGTTACACAGTCTGGTAGTGAGGGCCCTAATGCTTCGGTACCTTTTTCCAGATGGCAGGAGTGTGAACAGTAAGTGTGAGGGGTGTGTTGGATCAGCCACAATGCTGGTGGCTTTACGGATGCAGCAAGTGGTGTAAATGTCCGTGATGGAAGGAAGAGAGACACCTATCATCTTCTCTGCTGTCTTCACTATCCTCTGTAGAGTTTTGTGCTCCATGACAGTGCAGTTCCCAGCCCAGACAGTGATACAGCTGCTCAGGATGCTCTCAATAGTCCCTCTGTAGAAGGTTTTGACTATGGATGGTGGGAGATGGGATTTCTGGCAGGGTGATACCCTTGCTTTAAATTTATTTAATGCAGCATGCAACGTTTCGGGGATGACCCCTTTATCAAGCACAGAGCAATTTAAAGCATAGGTAAGTAACGTGACATAATAAGTGGGTGTAACTATACTTAATTAAGTATGTAAAATCGATTAATAAGAACAAAGTGCAATAGCCCATACAAAGTAGCAGAACATAAAACGTATTATAATTGAGTCCAGAGGTTTCAAATAGATTGTCCAAAAAAGGTTTCAAATAAATTATCCAATAGAGTGAAGAAAAATTATAATTAGTAATGTCAATAATAGAAAAATCACTGAAAAAAAAACACTGAAAAAAAGAGAGAAAAGAAAAAGAAAAATTCTTATAAACATTAAGATCAACCCTAATAAAACCAAAACTTCCAGGAACAAATCCATAAGAGGACACAAAGTATCATATTATCCTTCAACAGAAATAACACATGTACAGATAACAATGTATCACAAATCTTTAACATCTAAAGAACATAGAAAGAAATCTTCAGTTGGTAAAGTTAATTTACTTAATCTTGTTAAAAATTCAGTAGTGTCAGTTAAGCAAGGTTTTAAAGTCGGAAGTATTTCCTGTAAGTGCATATCAATACAGATAGCTCATCTAAATGTTTCCCCGAAACGTTGCATGCTGCATTAAATACATTTAAAGCAAGGGTATCACTCTGCCAATATTACCCGTGTACCAGTGAATCTTTTGCTGTATACATTGGATAGGTGGCCGATACCTATCTCACTGTGCACCAGGACTTTGTGATTGGAGGACCAGGGTGTGCGTCCAGGGCCGGAACAAGGGGTAGGCAGGGTAGGCAACCGCCTAGGGTGCAATCACTGGGGGGGGGGTGCAATTCAGTTCCCATGGCCTTTAGTAAAGGCATTATAATTATAAAAAATGTCTAAAACCCCTGTGTGGCTTGTTTAATCCTGTTAACATTTTGAAAGTGCTCCCCCAGCCTGGGAGCGTGACTTGGTGCCTTCCATTTTTGGGCCCTGCAGAGAGAGGACCTGCTGCTGTGCACACTAGAGGGAGCAGTAACAGGGAGCTGAATACACCTGCTGTCTGTCCAGGTGGCTGGGGCCACTGGGCGCTTTGGGCAGCTCCCTACTACTAGTACTTTGCTAATGCTTACTTTGAAGTCGCTTGCTGGGCTGCTGACACAGGTACAGATGGGGGGGGGGCTTGGGGCCTTGGGGACATTGATGGCTGCTGGCACAGGCACAGGGGGCAGTATTATGGATGGCTGCTGGCACAGGGGTAGTATGATGCATGGCTGCTAGTACAGAGGGCAGTATGATGGATGGCTGCTGGCACAGGTACAGGGGGCAGTATGATGGATGGCTGCTAGTACAGGGGGCAGTATGATGGATGGCTGCTAACACAAGGGCAGTATGATGGATGGCTGCTGGCACAGGGGGAAGTATGATGGATGGCTGCTGGCACAGGGGGTAGTATGATGGATGGCTGCTGGTACAGGGGGCAGTATGATGGATGGCTGCTGGTACAGGGGGCAGTATGGATGGCTGCTGGCACAGGTACAAGGGGGCAGTATGGATGGCTGCTGGCACAGGGGGCAGTATGATGGATGGCTGCTGGTACAGGGGGCAGTATGGATGGCTGCTGGCACAGGTACAAGGGGGCAGTATGGATGACTGCTGGCACAGGTACAAGGGGGCAGTATGATGCATGGCTGCTGGCACAGGGGGCAGTATGATGGATGGCTGCTTGCACAGGTACAGGGGACAGTATGATGGATGGCTGCTGGCACAGGGGCAGTATGAGGGATGGCTGCTGGCACAGGGGGCAGTATGATGCATGGCTGCTAGTACAGGGGCAGTATGATGCATGGCTGCCAGTACAGTGGGCAGTATGATGAATGGCTGCTGATACAGGGGCAGTATGATGGATGGCTGCTGGCACAGGGGGCCGTATGATGGATGGCTGCTGGCACAGGAGGCAGTATGATGGATGGCTGTTGGCACAGGGGGCAGTACGATGGATGGCTGCTGGTACAGGGGGCAGTATGATGGATGGCTGCTGGTACAGGGGGCAGTATGGATGGCTGCTGGCACAGGTACAAGGGGGCAGTATGGATGGCTGCTGGCACAGGGGGCAGTATGATGGATGGCTGCTGGTACAGGGGGCAGTATGGATGGCTGCTGGCACAGGTACAAGGGGGCAGTATGGATGACTGCTGGCACAGGTACAAGGGGGCAGTATGATGCATGGCTGCTGGCACAGGGGGCAGTATGATGGATGGCTGCTTGCACAGGTACAGGGGACAGTATGATGGATGGCTGCTGGCACAGGGGCAGTATGAGGGATGGCTGCTGGCACAGGGGGCAGTATGATGCATGGCTGCTAGTACAGGGGCAGTATGATGCATGGCTGCCAGTACAGTGGGCAGTATGATGAATGGCTGCTGATACAGGGGCAGTATGATGGATGGCTGCTGGCACAGGGGGCCGTATGATGGATGGCTGCTGGCACAGGAGGCAGTATGATGGATGGCTGTTGGCACAGGGGGCAGTACGATGGATGGCTGCTGGCACAGGGGGGCAGTATGATGCATGGCTGCTAGTACAGAGGGCAGTATGATGGATGGCTGCTGGCACAGGTACAGGGGGCAGTATGATGGATGGCTGCTGGCACATGGGGCAGTATGATGCATGGCTGCTAGTACAGAGGGCAGTATGATGGATGGCTGCTAGTACAGGGGGCAGTATGATGGATGGCTGCTGGCACAGGGGGCAGTATGGTGCATGGCTGATGGTATAGGTACAGGGGGCAGTATGATGGATGGCTGCTGGCACATGGGGCAGTATGATGCATGGCTGCTAGTACAGAGGGCAGTATGATGGATGGCTGCTAGTACAGGGGGCAGTATGATGGATGGCTGCTGGCACAGGGGGCAGTATGATGCATGGCTGATGGTATAGGTACAGGGGGCAGTATCATGGATGGCTGCTGGCACAGGGGGGCAGTATGATGGATGGCTGCTGGCACAGGGGGCAGTATGATGGATGGCTGCTGGCACAGGGGGGCAGTATGATGCATGGCTGCTAGTACAGAGGGCAGTATGATGGATGGCTGCTGGCAGAGGTACAGGGGGCAGTATGATGGATGGCTGCTGGCACATGGGGCAGTATGATGCATGGCTGCTAGTACAGAGGGCAGTATGATGGATGGCTGCTAGTACAGGGGGCAGTATGATGGATGGCTGCTGGCACAGGGGGCAGTATGTTGCATGGCTGATGGTATAGGTACAGGGGGCAGTATCATGGATGGCTGCTGGCACAGGGGGGCAGTATGATGGATGGCTGCTGGAACAGGGGGCAGTATGATGCATCGCTGCTAGTACAGGGGGCAGTATGATGGATGGCTGCTGGCACAGGGGCAGTATGAGGGATGGCAGCTGACACAGGGACAGTATGATGGATGGCTGCTGGCACAGGGGCAGTATGATGCATGGCTGCTAGTACAGGGGGCAGTATGATGGATGGCTGCTGGCACAGGGGGCAGTATGATGGATGGCTGCTGGCACAGGGGGCAGTATGATGGATGGCTGCTGGCACAGGGACAAGGGGGCAGAATGGATGGCTGCTGGCACAGGTACAAGGGGGCAGTATGTTGGATGTGGCAGAAACATTGGCTGAAAACTCTGCAGCATATTAGCATCCCAAAAATGGGAGGGCTGGCAGTGGAAGGGCTACCTCATCACTGAGGAGGTTTTAGCTTATTGCACTATTCTCATAGGAGTTGTGTTAAAAGTAAAATGTTGTTGACATTCCAGTATTGGCTTTAAGAACCCTTCATTTGCACTTTGTTTAACAGGATCAAATTATCCTAGGTTGTTTTCTCTGGTAAATGGCGCTTGCAAGGGGACATGATTACACTTTACAAGTACATTAGAGGACATTATAGACAGATAGCAGGGGACCTTTTTACCCATAAAGTGGATCACTGTACCAGAGGCCACCCCCTTAGACTAGAAGAAAAGAACTTTCATTTGAAGCAACGTAGGGGGTTCTTCACAGTCGGGACAGTGAGGTTGTGGAATGCACTGCCGGGTGATGTTGTGATGGCTGATTCAGTTAATGCCTTTAAGAATGGATTGGATGATTTTTTAGACAGACATAATATCAAAGGCTATTGTGATACTAAGTTCTATAGTTAGTATAGGTATGGGTATATAGAATTTAATTAAAAGTAGGGAGGGGTGTGTATATGGATGCTGGGTTTTCATTTGGAGGGGTTGAACGTGATGGACTTTGTCTTTTTTCAACCCAATTTAACTATGTAACTATGTACTGTTTTGTTTTTCTGACATTTACCTTATTTTTGTAAACATTACGTATTTATTTAAATAAGTTTCATTACTTAATCTGTTGTACACTTTCTTGCTTTCTTTATTTAAATATTGTCATGGTAAGGTGGGAAATGGCAATGCTTGATGGGGGGGCGCTAATTGAAGCTCTTGCCTAGGATGCCAAACTACCTTGGCCCGGCCCTGTGTGCGTCTGTATTTGAACTTTTCCGGGAGATGGGATTTCCTCAGCTTTTGCAGGAAGTAGAGGCGCTGTTGGGCTTTCTTGGCCAAGTAGCTGGTGTTGTGGGACCAGATGAGGTTCTCTGCCAGGTGGACACCAAGGAATTTGGTGCTTTTGACGATCTCCACATTAGAGCCGTCAATGTACAGTGGCAGTGGCAGGTGGTCACTCCTAGTCTTCCTAAAGTCAACAACCAATTCCTTTGTTTTGTCTACATTGAGAGACAGGTTGTTGGCTCTGCAACAATCTGTTAACCGCTGCACCTCCTCTCTGTATGGTGACTCATCATTATTGCTGATGAGACCCACCACGGTCATGTCATCAGCGAACTTTATGATGTGATTTGTGTGGTGCGTGGCTGCACAGTCATGCGTCAGCTGAGTGAACAGTAGAGGACTAAGCACACAGACTTGAGGGGCTCTGGTACTCAGTGTGGTGGTTCTGAGGATGATGTTTCCAATCCTGACTGACTGAGATCTGTCGGTTAGGAAGTCCAGAACCCAACTGCAGAGGGAGGTATTCAGTCCAAGAAGCCTCAGCTTTTCTATCAGATGCTGAGGAATGATAGTGTTGAATGCTGAACTGAAGTCTATGAACAGCATTTGAACGTAGGTGTCGTTTTTGTCCAGATGAGAGAGGGCCAGATGGAGGGTGGTGACTATTGCATCATCTGTTGAGCAATTTTGACAGTCTGCAAACTGTAAGGGGTCCAGTGCTGGTGGCAGCAGGGTTTTGATGTGTTTCTTGACAAGATTCTCAAATTACTTCATGATGATTGGGGTGAGTGCCACAGGATGGTAGTCATTGAGGCAGGACACTGATGACTTCTTCAGCACAGGGACAATGGTGGTGGTTTTGAAGCACTTCTAGACAGTGGAGATGTTCAGGGAGATGTTAAAGATGTCAGTGAAAACATCTGCCAGCTGATCTGCACATTCTCTTAGCACTCTTCCAGGGATATTGTCTGGTCCTACAGCCTTCCATGGGTTTACTCTTTCCAGAGTCATCCTCACGTCAGCCACCTTTAGACGCAGTGCCTGGTCACTAGGCGGAGTGATGGTCTTCCTCATTCCTGTGCTTCAAACCGTGCATAGAAGTCATTCAGCGCATCTGCAATGGAGGCGTCACTGTCACAGGCAGATGGTGTTGACCTGTAGTTTCTGATAGCCTGGATGCCCTGCCACATGCACCATGTGTCTCCATTCTCCTGGAAGAAGCTGTGTATTCTCTGAGTGTATGCAAGCTTAGCTACTCTGATGGCATGGGAAAGTTTGGCTCTCGCTGTTCTCAGGGCGACTTCGTCACCTTCCCTGAAAGCAGAGTCTCGGGCCCTTGGTAACACGCGTACCTCTCCAGTGAACCATGGCTTCTGGTTGAGGCGTGTAGTGATGCACTTGGAGACAATGACATCATCAATGCACTTTGTGATGTAGCTGATTGCAGATGATGTATACTCATCCAAGTTGATGTAGTCGCTGTAGGTTGCAGCCTCCCTAAACATGTTCCAGTCAGTGCACTCAAAACAGTCCTGAAGAGCAGTCATGGCTCCTGCTTGCCATGTTTTCACCTGCTTCAGAAACGGTTTAGAGTGCCTGACGAGTGGTCTGTATGCTGGAATTAGCATAACAGAGATGTGGTCTGAGTACCGAAGTGTGGGCGGGGCTCTGCTCGGTACGCACTGGAAATGTTTGTGTGAACCTTATCCAGCGTGTTTGGCCCTCTCGCAGCAAATTCTACATGCTGATGGAATTTAGGGAGCACTGACATGAGATCTGCATGGTTAAAATCTCCAGCGATGATAATCAGTCCATCTGGGTGTATGTCCATGATAGCGCTGTACAGCTCCTAGAGTGCATCTTTGGTGTTCGCACTGGGAGGAATGTAAACTCCGATAATATGAATGGAGGCAATCTCACGTGGTACATAAAAGGGTCTGCACTTCACAACAACAAACTCCACCAGTGGTGAGCAGTGGCTGGACACAAGCACAGAGTTCCTGTACCATTTTGTGTTGATGTAAACACAGACCACCACCACAATTCTTACCACTCAGAGCAGCGACTCTGTCAGCTCAAACCGCGACTAGCCCATCCAGCTGAATATCGGCATCCGGGACTCTTCCACTGAGCCACGTCTCCGTGAATACGAATATGCAGCAGTCCCTGAATTCACGCTGGGTAGTTTGCTGGAGTCGAATGTAGTCCATTTTATTTTCTATAGAGCAGACATTAGACAGTAGTATGGACAGGAGATTGGGTTGGCTGGTGTTACTTCTTAGCCTAGCACGGACTCCTGCTTGCTTTCCGCGTCCTCGTACACCATATCCGAGTGCTTCTTCTCCCGCCATTGGCCCCATGCGAGACCGTGGTCAGAAGATCCGGCTCCCGAAGTAGGCCGAGATCCCGTACTGTATGCAATAAGCCATCCTTTATTGTAAGATATGCATGACTGCTGTGCCAGAGAGGCGCCGCCATCTTGTTTGCCACTAGGCCCACAGTCTCCTCCGAGGTGCCCCACGTCACCAGGCCAGCAGTCTGCCTGCAGCTCAGCAGTCTGCCCTGCAGTTCAGGCCCCAGCTCGTCCCGGGTACCTCTACTTCTCGAGTCCCTTGCTTCTGTTGAGGAGGTAGGCCCCGTTTTGTTCTCCGGTCTATGTGTGCTAGAGAGCCAGTTTTTCCTCCTTTAGGCAGTGAATGTCCCTTTAGGCTGCTGGTGTGGGAGATGTTGGCAAAAGGGGACTTGTAAAGCATGGATGGGTGCAGATTTTAACAGTGCCCTGGGAGCCCTTGCAGCTGTGTCTTCCCTGGGGTTCTGATATAATATATATTATATCAGAACCGTAATCAATCAAATTGATCAAAAAAGCAAAATATGAGTGATCAACAATGTTATTGAAAAATAAAAGGAGAATAAGTTAATTGAGTCCATGAGGATTGATCGTATTCAATCTGTGAATCCAGCGTAAATCCATTTGTAGTAAAAGTTGCACTCTGTTACCACCCCTAATTGGTGGAGGTACATGGTCAATCAGCATACAACACAAGCTTGACGGAGAATGTGCATCATCCTTGTCCAATGCCACCATAATTGAAGATCTGTGTTGGCCATCCGCTCCCTGAAGGTGGTGATTGTTTTCCCAACATACATACGTTTACATGGGTATTTGATGAAATAAATGAGAAATCTGCATGACAATCTGTGGCTGATGTGAATAATTTTTCTGGTGTGGGTGGTTAAATGACAAGCCTGAACGTTTTTTACAGGTGGTGCATGATGGGCATTTATAACATCCATTCTTGCAGGAATCAAGCCATATGGAAATTGGTACAGAAGTGTAACAATGTTTCGGATCAGTTTATACCAATAAGTCCCGGAGATTCTTACCCCTTTTGTAGGCAATCCGAGGATGTGTCCTGAAGGAGGGAGGTAAGGTGTGATCATGCTCAAGCACAGACCAATGATTGTGTATTGCATGTACAAGTGGTTTCTTGTCTGGGGCGTAGGTGGTGAGGAAAGTCATTCGTCGGATTGAAAAGTCTGGGGATTCAGCTGAGGAGCTAAAAGTATTTCAGCCTGGGTGTGGGTCAATGCTTTTTTTGCAGGTAAGCAAATCTTCCAGTTTGTATCCTCTCTGTACAAACCTTGTGATAAGGTCATCAATCTGCTGATGCAGGTCCAGAAGTGTAGAATTATTCCTTTCCATATGTAACATCTGCGAGTAAGGAATGCAGCATGTGTGGTGGATAGCAGGAGGAATGGTGTAGCAACTTTCTGCGGTCAGTCTCCTTTCTGAAAGTAGTGGTTTTCAGACCCATTGGAGTGTTAAAGTGATGTCCAGAAACAAATGTGTGCTTCATGGATGGTTGCTGTGGAGTGAATGGAGGAATCAAGTGTGTTGAGTTCATTCACCATTTGGTGGAACTGCTTGAAAGTACCAGTCCATAGTAGAAACAGGTCATCTATGAAGCGGAAAAGTCTGTAGATGTGTGTACTGTATTTGGTAAGGATATGTTGCTTTTCATACTGGAAAACGATGGAGCAACATTTGAACCCATGCATGTACCACTCAGTTGTAGGTAGTAGGCCATTTCAAATTTGAAATAATTCAGAGAGAGACATGTATGTAGAAGTTGAATGAGGAATTTAGTTGGAAGTCTGTGGGGGTCAGGGTGTGCAAAGAGTGCATCTCTAACCACTCCGATTCCTTCTTCAGTAGGGATGACTGTGTATAATGAAGTCACGTCCATGGTGACCAGTTTAACGACTGATGGTAATGTTGCCGCTCATCATAGTTTAAGTAAAAAATCCACTGTGTCTCGGATGTATGAGTGGTTGTAGAAAGTAGACAACGTAAACGACCAGAGGTTGTAATAACGAGTCAAGTCCTTATGAATCTTCGGGAGGGTGCATAGAATTGGACAGATAGGAAAATCACAAATCAAAAAGCCTTTCTCATCATCTGTAAGGAAGCCCTGTCCAATGGAGATCAGGGAGTCGACTTGTAGTTTGAACTTGGAAGTGGGGTCTTTGGGTAGCTGTTCGCAGAAAGTCGTTTAAGGACTGCATTGCGATAGGCACTATAGTCTTGCACCACAACTGCATAACTATGGTGGGGTTGTTGGATAAGTCACGTATTGCATCCCTTTCTGACCTGGTGAGATTGGGGTGTGAGTCCTTACATGTCCTGACTTTATTTGTCTCATCGATCAAGAGTCGTGTGAAAGCTATGGATTTGGGAGTATTCGAGGGTTCAAAATTGCTAGTAGTTTTAAATATTTGTCTCTGTCCAGTAGGGACCCTGAAGTGTTCCTTGAGTTTCAATGTATGTTGGAAGCGATGTATGTCTATCATCATATAAAGCTGTTGGCTATGGGCAGAGGGTCTGAATGACAGACCCTTTGATAGAAGACACATCTCGGCTTGTGATAAATGATGGGAGCTCAGATCAAATACTGTGTCTCAGATACTGTTTCAGTGGTCAACTTACTGAACCGGTGCTTACGCTCACCCCTTCTCTTGTGCGGGCGTCCCAGTCTGTTTACCCTGACCTAAAAAGGTGTGGATGCCAATGTGGGTGCCTGTGGTATGGAAAGGGTGCTCTGGGGATAGGGTGCTCTGGGGATAGGAGTGGGATGGTGTGGTTTTGGGGCCACCACGGTTGGTTCTCTTGTCCACTCTATGCCTTTACATGGAGTGTCAGTATCGGAGGAAAGAGAGGTGTATGATGAGGAGTCAAATTATGCTGGAAAGTTGCGTCCCTTATTCCTGATGGATCTGCTGGAGTAATTACCATCACCCCCTGTGAGCCACCTGTATACTTTTCGGTTTTGATAATCTGCTGCCACTGTGGTCACTTTCCGTTGTTTGAATTTATGGAGTTCAGTTGTTGTAATTTATCCAGCCATTTGGTATCTCTATCAATGGTAAGTGTAGGTAAATGGGCAATTTCAAAGGCTGAAGGTTCTAGACTAAAGAGTATCATTTCCTAAGCTAATGCAAACAACTGTTATAATGTAGCCACTAAGTCGTCCTTAGTAACAAAGTAAGTCAAAGAAGTGAAAATGCAACAAAGTATACCATATGGATAGTGAGGTATACATAGATATGTGGAGGTCAGAAGTACAGTGTAGATGACAAATAGAATCTGCGGGAATTGGGTTACCAACCTCCTCTTGCCAGCATGAGGTACCTGACACTCGCAGTTCATGCTTTTTATCTATTCCTGCAGTTTCTATCTTTCATCGACACTTATTACCTTCACATATCTATGTATACTTTAAGATCCTTATTTGTTTCATTTACACTTCTTTGACTTAGTACTTTGTTACTAATGGCGACTAGCAGCTCCATTAGTTTAGGATATGAAACTCTATGCATTTACACAGTTTAATGTGTTTGACGTTACAGTTTATTCTACAGTTCCTATGTATACATAGTGATTACGTCACACCCCTCTGCATGTCATGTTTTGTTCCCGCCATTAGGTGTATTTAAGATGGTGGCTGTGTTTGTGTTTGCACTTTGTGTTGCACCTTTAGTTGCACCTTTGAGGGTGTTATTAATAAAATTACTTTTTTTTCTGCTAAGTCCTGTGAGTGTGACTTCTTACTACAACCTATATATATATATGTATATATATTTATGCGTAGGGTGGCACACCGCTTCAACTGTTGAGTACCCAGGTGCATGGCAAAATCATGTATGTAGCATTCAAAAAGACCAGCAACACTGGGAGTTTTGGTGAAACAAATCAAACGTCTATATTTTTAAAGTGCATATACAGCCAACGTTACGTTTCGGTCCCCTCTGGGACCTTTCTCAAGGCCATGTGTGTGTATATATATATATATATATATATATATATATATATATATATATATATATATATATATATATATATATATATATAGTTAGGCCCATAAATCTTTGGACAGAGACAACTTTTTTCTAATTTTGGTTCTGTACATTACCACAATGAATTTTAAGTAACAACTCAGATGCAGTTGAACTGCAGGCTTTATTTCAGTGGGTTGAACAAAAAGTTTGCATAAAAATGTCTTGAATTCATGGACATCACCAGATTTCCTCCTTTTTAATGCTCTGCCAGGCCTTTACTGCAGTAGCTTTCAGTTGCTGTTTGTTTTGGGCCTTTCTGTATGAAGTTTAGTCTTCAACAAATGAAATGCATGCTCAATTGGGTTCAGATCAGGTGAGTGACTTGGCCATTCAAGAATATTCCACTTCTTTGCTTTAATAAACTCCTGGTTTGCTTTGGCTGTATGTTTCGGTTCATTGTCCACCTGTATTATGAAACACCTCCCAATCAATTTGACTGCATTTAGCTGAGCAGACAGTATGTCTCTGAACATCTCAGAATTAATTTGGCTGCTTCTGTCCTATCATCAATAGACACTAGCGTCCCAGTGCCACTGGCAGCCATGCACGCCCAAGCCATCACACTGCCTCCACCATGTTTTACAGATGATGTGGTATGCTTTGGATTATGAATTGTTCCATACATTCTCCATACTTTTTTCTTGCCATCATTCTGGTTGATCTTGGTTTCATCTGTCCAAAGAATGTTTTTCCACAACTGTGCTAGCTTTTTTAGATGTTTTGTAACATCCAATCTAGCCTTTCTATTCTTGATGCTTACGAGTGTTTTGCACTTTGCAGTGCACCTTCTGTATTTACTTTCATGCAGTCTTCTCT
The DNA here is from genome assembly GCF_017654675.1 of Xenopus laevis. Classification (NCBI taxonomy): domain Eukaryota; kingdom Metazoa; phylum Chordata; class Amphibia; order Anura; family Pipidae; genus Xenopus; species Xenopus laevis. The sequence goes on along the minus strand of NC_054374.1, from coordinate 55,684,145 downwards.
TTATGGTAGACTTGGATATTGATACGCCTATATCCTGGAGAGTGTTATTCACTTGTTTGGCTGTTGTGAAGGGATTTCTCTTCACCATGGAAATGATTCTGCGATCATCCACCACTGTCGTCTTCCGTGGACATCCAGGTCTTTTTGCATTGCAATGCAAATGGTCCAATTACTTTTGAGCCCATGAAATGAAGTGATTGTGTTAAAAAAAAAAGGCTTTAGTTCTTACATTTTTATGCAATCACATCCAACATCGTCACACAGCAATTTTCGGAGCAAATCCCGGGTGCAACTCCCATATTTCAAAATAGTTAAACGCACTGGAGTGAATTTATTTAATTCTCACATATTCCCCCACATAAACGCATTTTGGTTCTTTCTGTACCGTCGTCAGGATACACCCACAGAGTTCATCACACCTGTGACGGTTCAGAAGGAACCGAAACACGTTGATGTGGGGGAATATGTGAGGATTGAATAAAATCACTTATAACCATCTCCATGAGTGCCTCCATTGCGTTTAACTATTTTGATATTTGGGAACAATTTTGATATACTGGCCTCGGAAACAAACTATTGAAGGGTGCCTTGCATTTTTGGCTTTCCTTGTGCTTTAAAGGAGAACAAAACTCAATAAATATTGATAGAAACGCCATATTTTATATGTTAACCTTCCTGCAGCAGCCTAAGGTGTCAGAATCTTTGTTACAGAAATAATTCAGACCTTAAAATTTGTGTTCAGGGGGTCACCATCTTGGATATGCTCTGTGTGGTTTGTGCAGCTGTTGCAAAGTTAAGTTGTGGCTAATCATTAAGCAGATACGCCTATATCCTGGAGAGTGTTGTTCACTTGTTTGGCTGTTGTGAAGAGATTTCTCTTCACCATGGAAATGATTCTGCGATCATCCACAATCTGTTTTTGCTTGAAAATTAAAATTGGCTGATTATTAAATTCTGATGCCAATTACACTGGTTTCTGAGTTGCATTGTAATAAGAATCACAATTAATTACTAACCAGACTTGTATTGCAACTTTTATATTTGATATATTTTTTATACCCTTAGCTCAGGTAACCAACATCAGCACAGAGCATGTGCTATAAGTCAGCCGAAAAGAAGATGGGAAACTAATAGACCTTTTCACTTTAATAGGGCTGTGGGGGCCTTTGGTTAGTACAGACTCTCAAAACATAATGTGCAACATTTCTGGCCTACTTCTTTTTTAAAGAAAGTAAAAAGGCATAAAGGAGCATTTATGACCATAGTACAAAGTGCAAAGCCTTTTGCCCCAGAACTCCATCTTAATAGCAGTTGCATGGGGAGTTGCGCCTAAAGCATCAAAACTCATCAGAACTCATTTTTGTCTGCATATTGTATGCAAGTTGAGGGGTCAAGTCACATTTGGAACTCTGGCTTACAAACCAAAGTTTGATAAAGAGGCCCACATAACACAGAAACCCCTAAGATACCCATCACAGTCACTTGTTTCTTCAAGAAGTATGAATAAATGCCATTGTCTATGCTGAAATCCAGCTAAAAGTTCTTCTCCTTCTGCATCATTTGCAATCCTGGCAGGGAGGGAGGGACTAAAACACTGATGTTACAAATTGTAACAACTACTCCACAGCTTACAGACAGCATGCAGGAACTACATAACCCATAATGCATTGCAATGTGATAGCAGGCTGTTGATACCAAGTAACAGTAGTCAGCCAGCTCAGCAAAGTTGTCAGAAAGATCAGCAGAAGAGCAGGGGGCTAGGCTTAGGGAACTGTCAGAAACCATTAAAAATCATCAAGTCTGCATATTTTTGAATTTATGTATATTGCAAAGTTGCTTGAAGTTATGTTTACTTAACAAAAAGCTCAAGTTGTGTTTTTGTTGAGTTCCACTTTAAAACCACGTGTTTCTCCAATATCGAAAGGCACATTTGTGCATGAGTCAGCAGAAGAGGTAGGATGGACATCATCCAACGGCGCTTAGTGGAACCATACTGAGTTGCAAGGAGCATGTTTGGTCAAGTAAATGACATCAATAATTGTAATATTTGTGTCCATGTTATGGTGGTTACATTTGTAAAAGATCCTTAAATTCTTTCAGTACAGTGGCTAGTCCTAAGGGCTCATTGAACTAGAGCAAAGGCAGTATCAAGCTAACCAGGAGAAATCTGCCAAGCAGCAGTCTGGTCTTTGCATTATAAGATATATGTTATTTAACCCTTTAAGTGCCAGCAGAATTTCACATTTTGGTTATGCGAAATGCCAGCCGTTTTTGAAACATTTTGTGCTCTCTCACTTGAGGGGAAAACTATAGTTTACCTAGGAAAACTATACATTATTTTTTTTCTGGAGAAACTGAGCTTTCTAAATCTGCCTGAGTTTTCATGTATTTCCACCTGTGCAAAAACATTTATAGTGCTAAATACAAAAAAAAAGAGAAAAATTACCATTTTTCATAGTATATCAATTTATACCATAAAAATATTTCATTTTACGGATGAAAATCCAACTGTTTTGGAAAGCCTTATGTCTCTTGAACGTGCCAATACCAGATATGTATATATTTCCATGGCCGGATTTACCCTCCTTGCCCCCCTAGGCCAAGCTACTGTGCCGCCCCCCCCCCCGCACATTTTCTGGATGTGAATCTTTTTCCAATCAGGACATTTATGCAAAAGTGGATCAGATGGATCAACTAGCAGTTAGGCTTGTTTAAGATATATCTATATATATTCTCTATATAGAGACACCTTTTTATACATAGATGCAGAGAGAGATGTGTCCCTTGTTTTGATAAGTTTGTCAATTGTGCTCCAGTGGGCAGCATCAGTTAAATATTTATTATAAAATAAAAAAGTCAAATCTTGGCAGCAACATAATCTTTGTAGTTCCTATTTCTCAGCAGACATTATCCCTTATAATACATGAGTGATACTCCGAGTTCCCTTGTGTCTTTATATGGTCACAGAACAACCCCTCAGTGACCTCTAATATCCTTATCATTTACAGTTGGGGGTACATTATACCTTATAATACATGAGTGATACTCAGAGTTCCCTGTATAACTCAGCCTGCAGCCTTGTGCCTTTATATGGTCACAGAACAACCCCTCAGTGACCTCTAATATCCTTATCATTTACAGTAGGGGGTACATTATCTCTTATTATACATGAGTAATTCTCAGAGTACCCTGTTTCCAGTTGAAAAGATAATTTACAAATAGAACAAACTGTGTCTGATGTTGCACTTGGTACTGCAGCGCAGCTGTTCTTATAAGAAGCAGTTTCTGGCCGTATCTGTTGTTGCACAAGTCTGTATGTCAGATAACAGAAAACCATTATGTTCTGCTGAACCCTGCAGCTAAGATGCAAGTCAATCACATTTTGTAAACAAGGGAAAAGTGTAAAAAAGGAAACTTAATTCTGTAATAGGTTGAAACGAAAAAGGTCCCTTATGTCGCACTCTTGTAAATTTCTTCTTAATGAAATATAATAATCATTAATTAATTAAATGGAGTAAATGGATTTAAATTAATTGAGGTTTTTAATTCCATCACACAATATATATAAAATCATGTACAAAATTAATTTATCAAATTTCATATGTAGCCATTAATTTATAGCATTAAATTCATATTATTAGTTTGTTTATAAATATTTATTTCATCTTGATTATCGTAGCAGTAACTTAAAGCATAAAAAGTTTTATATTAAAAATAGACTAATTGTGTAATAGAACTGAAATGGTTTTCATTTTGTAGGAAGCAGGAAAGGGTCATAAAAACATCTGTAACAGGTTTAGAGCACTTGTGATTCTGCACCTCCAGCAAATCTGCAAGTTGACTATGACATATTTCTCTACATGGCCGATATACAGCATATCTGCAGGGGAAATGTTAAATGTACATACCAGCTAAGGAACAGATTAGCTTGCTGGGACACACGCAGCACAGCAGAGGCAGCAGCAGCACGAGCACAGAGAGGAGTGGGAGGGGGCGGAGCCACAGCGGCAGATAGGCTGGAGGAGCGGTCCTAAAGCCAGCCGGATCTATCAGGAGCAGCCGACTTACACAAGATGTTAGGAGGCGCCTTCTTGCCGCCCCTAACATCTTGCCGCCATAAATCCGGGCCTGTATATTTCGGGAGATTTAGGACTTCTGTACAGCAAAAACTCCCTGCCGTATATTACCAAATTTTGAAAGCACTAGGCAGAAAACCGCATGCTTTAGTTTCAAGGGAAAAAAATCCTGAAACCGTAGGTTTACCCCAGAAAACCATACATTTTTGAAAAGGGATTCTAAAATGGGTAACATTGTCTCTCTACTCTCAACTACCAAACATCTAAGCTTGTACATAGCGGTTAAAAATTAAAAATCCTGAAAAATCACTTCAAAGGTTTTATTTTGCTGCTCCGCATATTCCCACTATATTAGCTACCAAGAAAAAGCACCTGAAATATGATTGCCAGGGGTCTACTGAACAGTTTGATGCCCATTATGCATGGGTTTACCAAAATATCTGGCATGTAGAGACACCAATATGAAGTTAGCGCATCCAAATTGTTCAGGACTTTACTTCAGCTACTGAAAAATCAACACATTGACTGCATTTTTTGTGGGGTAAAAACACAGAAATATATGTTTACCCCCCAAACCCATATATTTTTAGAAAGTACACATTCTACTGAATCTAAAATGGGTACCCATGCCTTCCTGCTCCAAACTACTGAGTCGCAAGGCTTTGCCAAAATTGTCGGTTTTGGTGAAATATCTGAAAATTGCCTCAAAGCTTCAACTTCCCAGCACCATATCACCCATGAATCATTACGTACCAAGAAAAAGCACCCTAAATATGATTGCCAGGGTTCCTCCAAACAGTTCGGTGGCCATTGTTCATATGTTTACCAAAGTATCTGGCATTTAGAGGCCCCAAAATGAAGTTAGAGCATACAAATAGTCCTGTTGGATAACTTCAGCTAATGAAAAATCAACACATTGACTGCATTTTTGAGGGGTAAAAACACAGAAATATATGTTTACCCCCCAAAACCATATATTTTTGGAAAGTACACATTCTACAGAATCTAAAATGAGTACCCATGCCTTTCTGCTCCAAACTACTGAGTCACAAGGCTTTGCCAAATTTGGCGGTTTTGGTGAAATACCTGAAAATTGCCTCAGAGCTTCAACTTTCCAGCATCGTATTGTCCATGTATCATTAACAGGGGTCTATTAAACAGTTTGATGCCCAATATGCATAGATATACCAAACTATGTAGCACATAGAGACTCCCAAATGACAATAGTGTACCGTATATACTCGAGTATAAGCCGAGTTTTTCAGCATCCAAAATGTGCTGAAAAAGTCTACCTAGGCTTATACTCGAGTCAGTGGGCAGTAGCTGACATTGCAGTCACTTTTAATCATTCCTATACCAACAGTTCGCTTGCCATCACTGTTAATCTTTTGTATAACCAACAGAGGGCGTTGTGTGATATTGCCATCACTGTTAATCCTTCATATAACCAACAGAGGGCGCTGTGTGATATTGCAGTCACTGTTATTCTTTCATATAACCAACAGATGGCGCTGTGTGATATTGCAGTCACTGTTATTCTTTCATATAACCAACAGAGGGTGCTGTGTGATATTGCAGTCACTGTTATTCTTTCATATAACGAACAGATGGCGCTATGTGCTATTGCAGTCACTGTTATGCTTTCATATAACTAAGAGAGGGCGCGCTGTTATTCTTTCATATAACCAACAGAGGGCGCTGTGTGATATTGCAGTTTCTCCCCAAGCGGACTGTTGGTATAGGAATGATTAAAAGTGACTGCAATGTCAGCTACTGCCCACTGACTCGAGTATAAGCCGAGGTAGACTTTTTCAGCACATTTTGGATGCTGAAAAACTTGGCTTATACTCGAGTATATACGGTACACTATTGTCATTTGGGGGTCTCTATGTGCCACATAGTTTGGTATATCTATGTATATTGGGCATCAAACTGTTTAATTGCATTAACAGTGATGGCAATATCACACAGCACCCTCTGCCCACGGTAGTGGGACAGTGGGACAATGCACACAGTAATCCGTTTGGCAATTCTCTGTCACCGTCAACCTTGCAAAGAAGTCCGGTTGATCGCTGGGGGGGTCGCTTTGGTGGAATGAGCGCTGCTGGGAGACAGGGCTGTAGTTGTGTCTTGGCTTATACTCGGGTCGGCTTATACTCGAGTATATACGGTATATACTGCTGATGTGCTGGCTGCTGCAATATAAGCACCTGTACAGAGACCCTAGAAAACCATATATTTTCAGAAAGTAAACATTCTGACGAATCCAATATGGATAAATATGTGTTTCTACTGCAAACTGCCAAACTGCCAAACTGCAAAGCAATGCTGAACGTAACTGTTTTTATCAAATTTCTGAAAATCGTCACAAAGCTTGAATTTTAACCCATTATATGCCCCACATTTCGTAACGTATCAGCATAAAACATTGTAAATATGATCGCCAGGAGTCTGCTGAACACTTTGATGCCTAATATGCATAGATATACCAAGCTATGTGGCACACAGAGACCCCAAATGGATATATAGTCGATAAAATTTACGAGGCAAAACAAAATAAGGCAGTAAAGAGTGAAATGAAAAAAAATCCAATAAAACCACAAAAATCAACATACCTCCCAACATTTTGGAAGTTAAAAGAGGGACAAAAAAATTTTTCCCGCACGTGGCGCAGCAAATTTTTTGACCACACCCCTTTTGTTTTACAAAATTTGCCAGGTTATGAAAGTTTGAAAATATTTCTCCTTATCTAAACTGTTTTTTTTTGTCTCAAAATTGTTACAAAGTATCTTATTTGCACCTGTTAGCTGTTCTGGGCTCTCTGCTAAAAGCCAATTAAGTGAGAAACTTTGTTTCTTTTTCTGGCTGTTCAGTGCAGAGAAAAGAGGGACTTTCCAGTACAAATGAGGGACTGCGGGTTGAGCTGTCAAAAGAGGGACTGTCCCTCCGAAAAAGGGACAGTGGGAAGTATGAATCAATGTTTGTTTTTTTTTCCAGACTAGTGTAATCGGCCGTCAGAATCACAGTTTGAATATTTTAGCTGGGCCAAATAGGTTATACGGTTAGAAACAAGTGAACATGACATACGCAGAGCTGAAAATGCAATAAGATGGCTAAAAATTCTATAAAATAGCTAAAAATGCACCAAAATGCCCAAAATTGCAATATAATCACTGAAGTAACATACAAAAGGTATCGCACAGTACGGTTAGCGAATACGCTATTCGCAATGGCAATAAAACATTTTTTTTCAGCCAAAAAAGAGACGATGCAATAAAAAAAATAAACCACAATGCCATGAAAACCATGGCAGTAAATAAATAAGAGAGGGCCTGAAAGGAAAGGTGAGTAATATAATATAGCAATAACAATACTGTACATTTATAGATTTACAGTTCATTTGTTTTTTAGATGGGCTCAGTGAAAGCTAGAAAAGTCAGAAGACAAAAGCAAATAATTTTAAAACTATAAAAAGGTAAATAACGAAGACCAATTGAAAAGCAATAAATAACTAAAAGTTAATGTAAATGTGAATTCCCCTATATGATGTCGATATGACGATATCCTGGGGTTAGCAATAATTCTGATTGGATCAGCTTGCGTATGAGGGAGGGAACCTAGGTCACAACGTATATAAGCTCTCCGACAACTTGCTTAAATGAATGCTGGGAAATATGGCAACAGCCGGTAGAGAGGTTAATGCAAAGGTTCGTTGTAGGTAAGTAGGGCTTGATGGGGTTCGGGGGAAGGGCTCTGAGTCTGTGCTTTTGCAAAAGGCGTGGCGGTGCTATGGTAAGATTTTACATTTGGGATTTGTTATGCACCAGCTGAATGTACCAAAATGAAGTTTGTTCCTCTTTGACTAGATGTGTAGATTTTCTCCTCTGTCCTAAAATGTTAATGACGCACGTGCACGTTATTTTAATAAGTTTTGGCGCGTTTTTGGAATGATTATTTCGAGCACCTGAGTTGACTGTAGACATGGTGGAAGGGAGCGACGGTGTGTGACTTGTTTGTTGTGCCTTACAGATCTTTTAACCGGGGCTCCTGCAGATGGGGTGATAACTGTCGTTTTTCCCACGAAAGGAAAGTCGCTCCGATCTGCCGACATTTCCAGAATGGCTTCTGTGTCTATGGAGACAAGTGCAGGTAGAGTCCTTTTTATCCCTTGTTTCTGTGATAATAAGCTCTAGATTTCACCCTAAATTTAAAAAAAGTGACTAAAAAGGACCCTGGGGAAGCCAGATCAGCCACGCAAGAAAGTTAATTTAAGCCACTGATGGGTAAGGAAAAGACGTTCAGAAATTAACTGCAATGCCTCAGATTAAAGGTCTCTCAGGACATATGTAACCATAGAACATGGGAGGGCAAAGCCATCAACACCCCCCCACCCCAATTTATAATCTTTGCTGTAAAGGGTTTAACCTGCTTAATGTTTTAGGTTGTGCTTGCAGATTGTAAACTCTTGTATTAACTGTATTTTTGTATGTAACACTGCTGCCCTGCACTGGTAAAAGTTATTGCTTCAGAGTCTCTTATAAATCAGCTGCTGTGTAGTCATAAGGACAGCCATTCAAGATTTTTTTTGGGCAGGGGCCCACAGGTTACTTAAAGGGTGGTTCACCTTTAATATTTTGGAGTCGCCAATTCTAAGCAACTTTTCAATTTAGTCTTTATTTTTTTTTGTAGTTTGGAGGGGGGTTTTTTTTTTGTTTTTTTAATTTTCCTTTGGACTCTTTCCAGCTTTCAAAAGGGGGTCACTGACTTCATCTAAAAACAAATACTCTGCAAGGCTACACATTTATTGTATGACACAGCCCCCCCCCCCCCCGTGGGTAAAACATTTTTTGGTAAAGGGTCACAATATTGGTGGAGGTAGGTGTTTTGGTCTTGCAGTTTGAAGTTTGCATGTTTCTGGAGCAGTGAATAATGTGGACTTTTAGTCAGAGGTCTCCATAAAAACTGTATATAGTCCTGGCACACTCTGGTTATGAGCCTTTCAAAATCTAGCCCCTCTCTAGCAGTTGTGTGCTGACTGCTTAGCCGTGGTTTACAAGAAATTTATTTTGTTTTCCTTATCTAAAATAAAAATCTTTACCTCCATCCCAGTTTTCAGCACTTACTGCTACCACCTCATCCTCCACAATACCTGCCAGGACGTAGGGTCTCGGAACCTTGTATTTTGCCTCATGTTCCTGAGCATCATGAAGCACGCAGAGGATCCGAGCCTGTAGTTCCCCCCTTAAAGCTGTCTGAGGAGCGGAAGGAAGCTTTGCCTCCTTCAGGTAGAGAGAACTGGGCTCTAGCTGCAGAGTTCATTCCTAGACATTCAGGTATAGTAAAACCAGGATAATTTTGCACATAGATGGGGAACTGCTGCAATAATTAAATGGGTGCATGAAACTTTATTTTCTAGGACTTGTAAGATCTGTATCCAGTCCTACACTTCCGCATGAGGCATCCATAAGAACTGATGTGACTAAGCATTTTGATGGCATGAAAAGCACCAATTCTCTAAAAAACTTGAATTCTCAAAAGGTACAAATAACAGCACAATCTGAATACTACCCTCCATAGTTAAAATAAATGAATCGGAACTGAATGAACATACTTAAAGGGATACTGTCATGGGGAAAACATTTTTTTCAAAATGGATCAGTTAATAGTGCTGCTCCAGCAGAATTCTGCACTGAAATCCATTTCTCAAAAGAGCAAACAGATTTTTTTATATTCAATTTTAAAATCTGACATGGAGCTAGACATATTGTCAATTTCCCAGCTGCCCCAAGTCATGTGACTTGTGCTCTGATAAACTTAATAACTCTTTACTGCTGTACTACAAGTTGGCGTGATATCACCCCCTCCCTTCCCCCCCCCCCGTAGCCAAACAAAAGAACAATGGGAAGGTAACCAGATAGCAGCTCCCTGGTAGATCTAAGAACAGCACTCAATAGTAAAAACCCATGTCCCACTGAGACACATTCAGTTACATTGAGAAGGAAAAACGGCAGCCTGCCAGAAAGCATTTCTCTCCTAAAGTGCAGGCACAAGTCACATGACCGGGGGCAGCTGGGAAATTGACAAAATATCTAGCCCCTGTCAGATTTCAAAATTGAATATAAAAAAAATCTGTTTGCTCTTTTGAGAAATGGATTTCAGTGCAGAATTCTGCTGGAGCAGCACTATTAACTGATTCATTTTGAAATTTTTTTTTTTCCCATGACAGTATCCCTTTAATGAGTTAAACCTGTTCTAGAATAACTTATTTGATCTTCATTCCAACTTCTGCTCTATACTTTTACAGTGTACTTCAGATCTACAATATGAACGTAGTCGGGATGTAGTTTGCGGGATTTGTATGGATAAGGTGTATGAGAAACAAGTACCAGAAAGAGTGTTTGGCATATTGCCAAACTGTAATCACGCTTACTGTGTTGGTTGTATTAAACGCTGGCGGAAAACAAGAGACTTCCAGAATGAGGTTGTTAAGTGAGTAATCCTTCTGCAGTGTAAACAATACTGAATGTGGAATCTGTGGTTGGTGCATTTTAATAAAACTCTTTCCAACAGGGGCTGTCCTCAGTGCCGAATAAAGTCCAGCTATTTTATCCCCAACAAATACTGGGTTGGAGATTCTGCAGAGAAGGTGAAACTGATAGAAACCTTTAAAGCAAAGACCAGGTAATTGGTCTTTCATAAAGCCATACTGACTAATGATGTAATCCTTAAATGTATAACTTGCCACAACACCCACTGGCTCATTCTAATTGCTAGACTTAGAGTGTAATCCCTTTTTAAATTTTAGCATTTCCAAATGCTTAAAAAAAAAAAAAAAAATTTGAATTCATCAATTTGTAGTTAAAATAGTAGGTTGAGATCTAACTTCTATGGCTTCTCTTGTGATGTTGCTATGTTCTCTTCTTAGCAAAATCCGCTGCCGCTTTTTCCTTCGTGGGAATGGCCATTGTCCCTTTAAATCAGAATGCATTTACCTTCATGAAATACCATCTAGGCATCAGCAAAGGAAAAGACGTGAACAAAGAAGACGGAGTGCCTCTGCTCTGGTGAGTATACTAACTTTTTTTTTTTTTTTTTTTTTTAACACTAATCATAGTGAACTAGCACAGTTTACCTACAGTTCATGAATGGCATCTGCCTGTCGCTAAACACAAAGCTGGACACATGCTTCTACTGGCACTTCAGGCCAAAAACCTCCAAGTTTGGGTTACAAATTATCACTGATTGTAGGTTTGAACAGCTTTAGCATTGTCTTGTTTTGAACAGATTTCTGGTAATTAAAGTTAGTTGGCCAAAAATGTAATCTGGAGTGAGCAGATGTCTAACACAACAGAAGACTTCCTGCTTTTCAGCTCTTGGTTAGTTTGTGACTTGAAGGGGGGCCAACATGGGACATAACTATTCAGTGACTTTGCAATTGATCCTTGGCATGTATCTTAGATTCAAAAGCACAGTTGACCCACATGACCCCCTCTAAGTAACTGATTGGTTAATGACTGGTAACCAGAGGAAATAAGAAGAGCTACAAAGCAGGAAGTAGTTTTCTGGCTATTGATACATTGTCCCTTAAAACTTTGTCTCTTCTCATCCTAATTGTTGTTACTATAGACATTGTAGTCACTCGTGACAGTCACCCTGTTTGCCATGGCTCATATGAAAATATCCCAATAGCCATGGCTCTCATTCTCTGTGGATGCCATTAACTTTCTAATCTTTCTTCCCCCCCACCTTATAGGGGTTCAGTTTTCAGTTCACACTAGATTTTTTTCCAGTTACTCTCTTCGATTTTCGAAGTATAATTTTCTTTCTAAAACAACTCTGGGGGGGCGGCACTGACCCACCTCTAAAACGCCCTGTTAAAGGATAAAATGACCGTTTTTAAAGTAATACAAATATGTTACGCTGCACTGGCGAAACTGCTGTTTGCTGCAGGAACACTACTATTTATATAAATAAGCTGCTGTGTAGCAATGGGGCAGCCAGCCATTTAAAGGAGAAAAGGCTCAGGTTACGCTGCAGATAAGCTCTGTAGAACCTGTGCCATATAGCCTTTTTCAGTTTCTGCCATTGCTACACAGCAGCTTGTTTATATGAACTATACTAATGTTTCTGAAGCAAACGCATCATTTTTACCAGTGCAGGGCAACACTACATATTTACAATACATATTTTGATTACTTTAACTTGCTTTCATTATTTTTGCTTTACTGTACCTATAAGCTACAAATTTGTTGTTGCTACTTTTGTATTCATTATAGGCAGGCCCTTGCCTATTCACATTAGTTGTTTATTCAAATCAATGCATGTTTGCTAGGGTAACTAGGACCCTAGCAATCAGTCTACTGAAATTGCAAGCTATAAAACTACTAAACTCACAAACTGCAAATAAAACAACCTGCTGCAACTTATCTCAGATTGGCACTCTTTAAATCTACCTAAATGTTCATGCAAATGATAGTTGTTTATAGATTTCTTATCTTTAGTGGCTTTCAGATTGTCAATACCATAAACAGACTTTTTTTCAATTGTTTCATCTTTATTTTTTTTTTTTAGTTTTCCCAAAATTTAAAGTTTAATGTTCCTGTCTCTAGTCTGGCAGCTCAGTGATTCAGGAGCAGATTCTGAACTGTTAACATTTAGTAGATATATTTGGCATTGGCAATTGGTGTATCAATTCTAACAGCTGCCTTTGAAACTCAGGGATTCAGTTTAGCAGGGACAGATAAAAAAAAAAAAAAAAAAAAAAAAAAAAACACAAATGTATAAATTTAGAATAGTTTTAGTCAGCAACCCCCACCCCCTCAGAGCTGTGTAGAATTTAAAAAAAAAAAAATTAGACTTTACACTTCAATATTGGAAAAACAGTCACAAAATAGAAAGTAAGGGGGAAGTCAGTTTCTGAAACCAACTGAATGTGTTAGAAAAATGTGCCCCTTCATGGAGTTTACTTTCAAATACAATTTTGTTCCCCCCGAAACACATTCAAATAGTTTTCCTAGATTTCTAAAATGCCCTAAATTGAGTTTAAGTGCACCAACCATAGTGGGTTTATTTTTTTTTTTTTTGCTAAACTTAATACAATGACAATTGTGGTTTTACAGTTTGTAAAAGTTTTAGTTCTGGGTTTCAAAAACCAACTGTCAATTTTGGGAGTAACTGAATTATTTATTTTTTTTTCTGGTGAACAATCTGAAAACAGCTGAAGTGTTTGGACGGTGAACCGCCACTTAAAGATATGCCCAATAGGGCTAAAATCCACTTGTGAACACATACAGCAGATAAATCTAGTTACTGGTCTGGTGATGACAGTGGGTAGTTGATCCTATTGGCAAATATTTTTTTTTTTTTTTTTTTAAATCTTTTGCAGCGGGGATTGCTTGTTTCAGAAAGTCCAAACATAAACTTAACAGAGTTGTTTGAAAAAAATTGCAAGTGTCATTTGGTTGACATTTTTATAAAGAGGCACAAGAAGGGTAACTTAACTACAAAATATCAAAGTTAATGGGGCCTTCTATTAGCCCTGACATGTATATATGCAAGAAATATGAATTTCTTTTATTATGGGATGTGGCAGGTTTAATTTTCTGCTATATTCCTGCCTTTCCCTTGTCAGGAATAGACTAAATGAGTTTACTGAACAAATGCCTTTGATTTTACAGACCTATTCGCACTTGGTTGGAATGTTTGATGAAGACTTCACAGATGATGAGGACATTGATCTTCTTCATTGTGCTCTCACCCTTGCTCTAATTGAGGATAACTTTGAGCTGGGCTTAGGTTTTTCTGAGGAAGTTGAAATTCTGTGGGGTGAGGGTAGCGACTCAGAGTAGAAACTTGCTATAAAGTAACTGTATGCAGTGGAGATTGGATCCCTTTTTTTAAAGCTTTTATTGGTGTTCTGGTATAGTCTTGTCTGATTAAACATTCTGAAAACTAACTTATAGCAGAGAGGGTAATTTCTAAACGAATCTCAATTACATTAATTACAAAACTCAATCTACCTTTGTTCTACTATGACAAGACTGCCTTTAGTATATAGATGTACAGTTGGTGGCTGAATTTTTTTATTTTTTTTCCCCCACCCATTGTGATGTGGGGGATAGAAATATTGTAAGTTAAATAAAGATTAAGAACAAACTTTTGTATATTGAAATGTTTTGTGAAGGCTTTTTTCCTAGGGACATTCATACATGCCATGTAACTCCTTCTGTACTAACAAACTTGGAAGTGCTTTTTCAGAGCAAAACCTTGGGGGGGGGGGGGGGGTAGAAAGGCTGCACCCATGACCTTGGCCCTGACTGACCAGTCATCACTCATGCTAAACATTGTCCATGATCCACCTGTAAATCATGTTTTCTTTGACTCTTGTCAGACAATGAAGATTGGACTGTCAAATCATCCTTCTGCAAGGATGGTAACTTTTCTCTGAACCTTAAGATGTTTGGCTTTGTTTAGATTGACCTTCAAAGATGATTCTGTGTACATGTTGCTTGCAACAGTGGCCAATTTAGGTACCAAGGGCCAGAATATATTTGGCCTGTGTGATGGCAGGGCTGATGATGGAAGTCAGTGTTAACATGGGTTTTTAAGATCTGTGAGCAGTTATCACAGGCATGCTGCATGCCATGTATCCCCACTAAAGGAACAGTTCATTATAAGTTAAAACAGGGTAAATGAGCTCTGCCAAATAGCCAGAACGCTGCTTCCTCCTTTGCATCTCTTAACTGTAGTCTGTGACTAGAAGTGGTGGGGGACGACACATTGGGGAAATAGCAGTTTAGTAAGTTAACTGTCGTGAAACTGTCACAACTGAACAGTTGTATATATTTTGCCCATCCCTTTCAAAGTCACCAATTATGGACAGTTTAGAGGGGGTGTCCAAAAGGTAGACCGTGATCTACCAGTAGACATTTAGCTGGTGATCAGTAGATATCTACAAACTATTTGTCTAAATCGCCCTCCGGTTTCATTCATATATTTGTGTAAGTTACTTAGGAAATACATTTTTAATATAATTTACATTTTATCTCAAATCAATATTTAAGTAATTTCTATGGGGAAGAATGCTAACTTTTTTTTTTTTTTTTTTTTTTAAATCCTGTGTTTCTAAGGGGAACTTTTGTTTTTTAAAAAAAAAAAGTTAGAGGTTGTTTTACTGCTGGTAACAAACAGCTTTTTTTTTTTTTTCCTCCCTTTCCCTCTGTCTGCTAATTAAGGGGGAGGAGTTAATCAGGTAAATTCTAATCAGGCGCTGTGCTTTGAAAGCGTTTTCTCGGAGTCATAAGCAAGTGTGCGAGTGTTGCAAGTGAATTGAGTGTTAAGCAGCATTGAAAACCTTAAGGCATTTTGGGGGGGTGAGTGCAGGAAGGAAAGGCAGGTTTTAGTTATAGGTGATTCAATTATTAGAAAGGTGGATAGGGTAATCTGTCGTAAGGCCCCTACATGCCGAACAGTCTACTGCTTGCCTGGTGCTAGGGTTTGGCATGTGGTGGAATGAGGACATATTATTTGGAGGGGCTGGGGAAGACCCAGCGGTCTTGGTACACGTAGGTACCAATGACAAAGTTAGAGGAGGTGGAAGTCCTCAAACGATTTAAAAAAAAAAAAAAAAAGTGTAAAGCTGAGGGCGTGGACTTCTCAGGTAATTTTCTCAGATATTACCTGAGCCACGAGCAACGCTAAGGAGACAGCGGGAGCGCAGGGAGCTTAATGCATGGCTGAGAGATTGCCATAGGAGGAGGGTTTTTGGAGAACGGCTGATTTCTCAGTCAGCTACAGGCTCTTTGCTAGGGATGGGCTTTACCTCAATGATGGTGCAGCTGTTTTGGGAGAGATGTCTAGACGGTTGGAGATTTTAAACTGTGTGGGGGGGGGGGAGAGGATTCAGTGGAAGAAAGGTTAGATGAGAGAGTGGGGAAAATGGGGAAGGAGTTTTGGCTGGGGGTACTGTTAAAAATATGGAGGACCACATGTCATATGTTCAATATGGTACCAGTATTAAAAGTGTGTTTGCAAATGCAAGGAGTCTGACTGGTAAAATGGGAGAGCTGGTGGGAAAATATGATAATTGTTGTGGCCGAAACATGGCTGAATGAGTTGCATGACTGGGCAGTAAATATCAGTGGCTATACTTTGTTTCGGAGGGACAGAGGCAATAGAAAAGGAGAAGGGGAAGGTTTGTTAGGCAGGAATTAAAAGCTTATATAAAAGAGGTTATGTTAGAAAATGAGGGGGCAGAAGTCTTATGGGTGGAGTTCTAAACCAATTGTAAAGAGACCAGTAAATTAGTTGTAGGCATCTGCTATAGACCCCCTAATGTAAGTGAGGAGGAGGCAAAGCTCCTGATGCAAATATAATAGGCCGCTAGTTTGAGTAAAGTAATGATAATGGGCGATTTTAATTACCCAGATATTGACTGAAGCAACACTACTGTCACATCCGTTAATGGGAACAAGTTTATAAACTTGCTGCATGATCATTTTATGGCACAGGTTGTTGAGGAGCCTACCAGAAAAAAATTTATTCTGGATCTAGTGATCGCAAATGACCCAGAACTTGAAGTTTTAATTGCGGCGGCAATGAAAACTGACCCTACAACGTTTTTTAAATATATTAATAGTGTAAAATGCAGGTTGAGTGTTGCTCCATTAAATAATGGTACTAGTATAGTTGTAACAGATACAGAAAAGGCATATGTGTTAAATTGGTTCTTTTCTTCAGTGTATATACGACAGAGGAGTCTGAGATCCCAGGCTCACTTTATAGCTGCACTAATGGTTCAACTCAATCTAGTCAGTGGCTGGCTCAGGATATGATTCATAAAGCTTAAATAAAAATTAATCTAAACAAGGCTTCAGGACCTGATGGCATACACCCCGGGTTCTAAGAGAGCTTAATTCAGCCCCTATTTCTGATTTTCTCAGATTCACTTTCATCTGGTATGGTGCCTATGGATTGGAGAAAAGCTGATGTTATTCCAATATTTAAAAAGGGATTACGATCTCAGCCTGGCAATTACTGGCCAGTAAGCTTGACATCTGTGGTGGGGAAATTATTTGAAGGCTTGTTAAGGGATCACATTCAAAATTTAATCCTAGTGAATGGCATTATGAGCAGCAATCAGTATGGTTTTATGAAGGATAGGTCATGTCAGACAAATTTGATTGCTTTTTATGATGAGGTAAGTAAGATGCTGGACAGTGGGGAGGGGGGGCAGTAGCTGTGATCTATTTGGATTTTGCCAAAGCATTTGATACTGTGCCCCCAAACGACTGCTTTCTAAACTAAGGTCTGTTAGGCTTAATGAAGTTGTTTGCTCATGGATAGGAAACTGGCTACAGGATCGGGTACAGAGGCTGGTTGTTAATGGTACATTCTCTACTTGGAGTAAGGTTCTTAGTGGGGTCCCTCAGGGCTCGGTATTGGGTCCAATTTTATTTAACTTGTTCATTAATGACTTAGGGTAGGGTGTTGTAAGTAATGTATCAGTGTTTGCAGATGACACAAAACTATCCAGCCCAATTAATTCCATCCAGGATGTGGCATCCTTGCAACAGGATCTTGACAAACTGGCAATCTGGGCAGGTAAGTGGAAAATGAGATTCAATGTTGATAAATGTAAAGTCATGCACCTGGGATGTAAAAATATCCAAGCCACTTATACCCTTAATTGGACTGCACTAGGCAAATCCATTAAAAGGACCTTGGAGTCCTTGTAGATGATAAACTTGGCTGTAGCAAGCAATGCCAGTCAGCAGCATCAAGGGTAAAGAAGGTCTTGAGCCCCCAGGAGGAGGGGGTCATTCTTCCACTGTATAGAGCACTTGTAAGGCCCCATCTAGAATATGCCGTACAGTTCTGGTCTCCAAAACTCAAACAGGACATTATTGTATTAGAGAGAGTACAGAGAAGGGCAACTAAGCTGGTAAAAGGTATTGAAAATCTAAACTATGAGGAAAGACTGGCCAAATTGGGGATGTTCACGCTGGAGAAGAGGCGCTTAAGGAGTGATATGATAACTATGTATAAATATATGAGGATCATATAATAATCTCTCTAATGCTTTATTTACCAGTAGGTCTTTTCAGCTGACACAAGGTCACCCATTCCGATCAGAAGAAAAGCGGTTTCGCCTAAATATTCTGAAGGGGTTTTTTACAGTGAGAGCTATAAAGATGTGGAATTCTCTCTCCGAATCAGTTGTACAGGCTGATACATAGATAACTTTAAGAAGGGGTTGGATAGCTTTTTAGCAAATGAGGGAATACAGGGTTATCGGAGATAGGTCATAGTAAAAGTTGATCCAGGGACTAGTCCGATTGCCGTTTTGGAGTCAGGAAGGAATTTTTTCCCCCTCTGAGGCAAATTGGAGAGGCTTCAGATGGTTTTGGTTTTTTTTTTTTTGGATCAACTAGCAGTTAGGCAGATTAAAAAAAATGAAAAGGTTGAACTTGATGGACGTGTGTCTTTTTTCAACCTTACTTACTATGTTACTATGTATGATGTAGATCATAATGGGACAACTAAAAGTCAAAAAGGAGGCTCACAGAGCAACCACTGGCAGGGAATAGGCTTGGGCGAATTTGACCCGTTTCACTTTGCCAAAAACCAGCCAATTTTTTTTTTTTTTTTTGATGCGCAATGCCATACAAGTCTATGGGCGTTATTTTCGTGGCAAAACAAGGCAAAAAAAAAAAACACCCATTCCTAGCAGGGACCAGTGCAGTGAGGGGAGGAGAAGGGGCAGTGGAGGCAGGTTTGTTAGACCCCCCCTAGCAAACCCGCAGACAGAGTACAGTACTGTCTGATGTGCAAACAATGCAAGGGCTTACATGTATAAACAATCAGGGGGCCTGTTAGCCTAAATACTTATAACGTACAGTAAGCTTATAATGTAGGGACCACACAAGGTATACTCGCAAGCCAACAGTTGGACAGAACTGGCCTAGAGGAATGTTGTAGTAGTTATTTTAAGAGGTTTCCTTATACTTGCTAATTTTGATCCAGAGGACTAGTATCTCAGTAGTTGTTACATTAGGTACAAGGCAATCTCCCACCTGTGAGTGAATTAAAATTGCTTTCTGTTTCCCTAATTAAATAAAACCTTGTACATGATCCTAACTTAGCTCTGTGAATCTGTGTTGGTATAAAAAAAAAAACCTATTGGGCTTTTTATTTATGTTTTTAGCAGTGTTTCCCCCAACCTCTCGCTCCTGAGCAACAGATTTCTCGCCTCTTTTGACTTGCCAACACGTGTTTTGTTTTGGGTAACCGAGGATGAGTAGAGTATAACAATCCTTTATTAGCAGACTCTTGCAGCTATTACACAACAGTAACTTTCACTTTTAAGCTGTCCAGGAAGCATGCACAGTATAAACGGTCCTGCGAGGCCCGAAACGTTGCCATTTTTATTGTCTGCTCTAAATTATGAGCCAATAAATTCACTTTTCTAAACAATCGTTCATTCTCCAGTGTGCTGCAGTGTATTGGACTATTACATTGAATTTGTGACCTGTGACAGGGAGGACTTAACACTGTTCAAGCACCTGGTCCTAAGGGACTCATCATGCAAGGTCAGAGCACTCCATTATTGTGCAGGAAGCATGCACAGTATAAGTCTGAGCACAGTGACATCTAAAGACCATCTGCACAAACACCACATACTTCCCCTATAGTAGGAAAGCATTTGGACAACTATAATAACAGCAACAATTAAACAGTATGCATTTTAAATCAAAGTCCTTGGTCCATGCAGGTAGTTTTCTGACCCTCTTAGTACGCCTTATATGTTCACTTTCTTCAGGCCTATTGGAGTAGGAAAATGTCCTTCATCAAATGGAGCTTCTCCAAAGTCATATATAACAGGAGCAAGACGACTTGCATTCCATATGCGTCCATCAGACAGTTCATATGTGTATGGTCCTCTATGGCATCCTACTTCAAGTGGTGTAGTAAATTTAGATTTTCCTTGTTTCAGTATTCCTGGTTTCTTAATTCTGACTAAAGATCCAGGCTGAAAGTGTACTTTGCATTTGGTTTGTTGCCGTTTCACAATGTCAGCAGTAGATGATTTTGTAGGTACAGTATTTTGTGGAAGTTTGATGTCTGCAAAATGTAACTTAGTGCGCATCTGTCTGCCATGTAATAATTCAGCAGGAGATGATTGGGTTGTTGCATGGCACCTTGCTCTGTAGTTATGTAGGAACTCTGTTGTAAATACTTTCCAAGATTTCCCAGTAAGATTTGCTGTATGTAGTGCTTCTTTCAGACTTCTGTTGAATCGCTCGATTTCTCCATTTGCTTGTGGGTAATACACTGAAGATTTCCTATGCACAATATTCCTCTCTCAGAAAGGATTCAAACTCATATGAGACAAACTGTGGTCTGTTGTCGGATATTAACTCCTTTGGATTACCTTCTCCGCTGAAGACTGTAGACATGTAGAAATGTTATTACTGTAGCTGATGTTATATGAGAAACAAATGCAATTTCAGGCCATTTACTGTAGTAGTCTATCAAGGTTATAGCAAATCTACAGTCTATAGGAGCATCTGTAAAAGGACCCACAATATCAATAGCAAGTTTTTCCCATGCTGAATCAGGAATCTGGTCTCAACTTATCTGTATGTACTAAGTTCTTTGCACAACCCAGTGAAGTGTTGCTTTGTGGTGAAATTTTAGACACTGGCTGGGTGGCAGGCACTGGTGCTGCAGTAATGAGACCATCAACTAATTGTTGTTTTTTTTTTTTGTTTTTTTTGCTCAAGATAAGTTTTATTGAGAACAGCATATTAGACAGCGTCATATAGTACAATTCTACACCTTTACGTATTATAATGTATTGTACAGTGTTATAAATGCAACATAGTCTTACATCAAAACAATGAGTAATACAAACAAGTTACTATTCCATTTCCCTCTGCTTCTGGGCTTAGACCCCTATGAGATGTTTTCCACTAGCTTTGTGTCCTGCCAGGTTTGCCAGCTTCCCCACTTGTCATTTAGACACCCTCTCCTGATTAGAATAATTCTTTCTCTGTTACTTATTTCAGTTACTGTTTGGTGGCAGACTGTGGCATCTGGGGGGGAGCTGCTTTTCCAGTTGGTGGTTATTAAGCGCCTAGCATGAAACAGGGCCTTCGCCACGAGCCTCTTGTATGGCACTGGTACCAGACCTCTAATCCCTATGTTTGGAAGGCAAAGGGTCGGTTGTGCTGGCATTGCGGTGTTTGAGATTTTTGATAAGTGGGTTAGGACTATTGTCCAAAATTCCTGTAGTTCTGGGCATTGCCATATTGTATGCATCAAAGTGGCTTTAGGGGCACCACATCTAAGACAGGCAGGAGACACATTTGGATAAATCTTGTTTACTTTTTCTCTGGTGAAGTATGCTCTATGGACCATATATAACTAGAGTATTCTATCTTTATAGCTAATAGATATATGTGTAGGAGCTTGTAGCGCCTCCGCGCATTGCATGTCTGTAACATATCCCAGGTCATTTTCCCACGCTTCACTACATTTCAAAGTGTTACTGGCAACCGTGGTTTTCACTAATTTCTTATGGAGGGCAGAGAGCACACCTTTCTGCCTTGGCTTACCAAGGCCATCCAGTAGCGGGGATGAAGCTAATCTGATGGGGCTATTTTTTTCCTGCTTTTGTAGGGCACAGCTGACTTGCAGGTACACCAGCCACTGTGTGCTCAGCAAGTTATATTGTGCCTTGAGCTTAGCAAATGTTTTTGGGGAGTTGTTCTCCCAGACATCAGAGATAGACATGATCCCCAGGGCAGACCAGCATGCAGGTGCTTGGATCTTTGCGATTTAGGGAAAGTAGGTGTTACCCCAAAGGGGTTCTTGTGGGACCACTTGGGAAAAGCTCATTATTACATGAGCCTCTCATTTGTGTACTAATGATTGGGTTTGCGGCTCTTCCACTTGTTCCCAAGATTGCGTCCCAAGGGAAATTTGGGGTTTTTGCTACTGCTTCCCATAGTTCATATTGCGAAGAATAGAGGGCCGGTTGTAGTAGTATCGCTATATGCGTAAGCTATGCTGCCAGAAAATAGTATAGCATGTTCGGTAGTGCTAACCCCCCTTCATTTTGAGGTCTCATATGCGATTGTAAGCTTAGCCTAGATCTAGACTTTCCCCATACAAAGTCCCTGAGCGTTGTATTGATTGTCACAAATGTTTTTGCTGGGACCCATACCGGGGAGTGCCAGAGCGGGTAAAGTATTTTGGGCATGACAAACATTTTAACCATTTGTATCCTACCAACCGGTCCCAGGGGCAGGCTCCTCCAAATCTTTATTTTTTCCGCAATCCACTTTCATTCTACGTGTGGCTGGCAGCCAATCGGCACCCGGGGGTTCCAGAGGGAACAGAGCTGATTTTGATGGGCTAACCCTGAGGCTGGACATCTCCCCCAAAGTGCTGGGTGATCTCCAGTAAGTGATAGCGATGGCCCTCTGTCACCCAGGTACACAAGGGTGTCATCGGCATAAAGTTGGATTTTTTCCTCTATACCCCGGATTTTGAAACCCACTATGTTGGGAGCTTGTCTCACTACTTGGGCGAAGGGCTTAATTAGCCAGTCCAAACAGCAGTGGGGACAGGAGGCAGCCCTGTCTGGTCCCTCTTGCTAGATTGAATGCGTCTGACATAGTGGAGTTTACCCTCAATGAGGCTTGGGGGGAATGATATAGGAGTTTGACCATGTATTGATAGACAGGACCAATTTTAAAGTGGGTGAGAGTTTTCCATAAGTATGGCCATTCGACAATGTCGAAAGCTTTCGCTATGTCTAAGATGCAATGGTTCTTTGGCCCCTGTTGTCATGGTTTGCTGTGAGATTTAAAAAAAAAGTTGCCAGGTGTTAAGTGCTACAGTTTTATCTGGTGTGAATCCAGTTTGGTCAGGGTTGACAAGCAGTGTAACCACTTTACTGAGCCTCATGGCTAGAATTTTGGCCAGAATTTTTACATCTGCAGTGAGGAGGGAAATGGGCTTATAAGATTTACACAGTTTCTGGTCTTTACCTGGTTTTGGTAGTAAGGCTATAGCTGCTTCGTACATTGACCCCGGGAGTCTTCCATTGGCTAGGGCAGCATTAAAGGTCAAGGTGTGGGGACAGCGTTTTCACATGTCTCTTGTAGACATCTATTGGAATTCCATCTGCCCCTGTAGCCTTCCAACTCTGGAAGGACTCAATTGCTAATACCATTTCAGAGTCAGTGATGCTTTCATCCAGGAAATCCCTATATTGAGGGGCCAGCTTAGGGGTGTTCAACTCTCCTAGAAAGGTGTCTATCACAGATAATGGTTTTTGTAGCTTGGAGGAGTATAGTTCAGTGTAAAAGTTTACCAAAGTTTGCTTACTGCCTTCTGTCTCCGTAATGATATTACCTGCTGGGTCTTTTAGGGCCGATATTGTGGGGGGAGATTCTGCTTCACTAAATGTGCCAGTATCTTGCCAGCTCTTTCCCCTTGCTCATAAACTTGTGCTTTAGCAAATAGGAGGTGTATTTGGGCCTTTTGAGACATATACTGATTATATTCTTGCTGCTTGAGTTTAAGGGCATTTAACCTATCGGAGAGCAGATTGTTTTTCTGCTGCTATTATAGCATTTTCTAGACTACTTTGGTGTGCGTAACCTTGCTTTTTAAACGCGGTTATCTCTGCACCCAGCTGGCCTCTTAAGTAGGCCTTTAAGGCATTCCACACTGAGGGGGTAGGCAGACCCTACATTAATGTTAAAGAATTCCTTAATTGTTGTGTCTAGTGTCACTTCATTGTCCAGTATTTTCAGCTAGACTGGGTTAAGGGACCATCTTGGTTTTGGACTGACATTCTCTAGTTGGAGCAATAGTTCAAGAGGGGCATGGTCTGATATCCCCCTGGGGAGATACTGGACCCTTTTAATTATTGGTAGTGTGGGTATCTACCAGGGCGTAGTCAATTCTGGATAAGGATGTATGTGATAGCGAGAAACAGGAGTATTGTTTAATCGTAGGGTGAAGTTGCCTCCAGGCTTCTACCAGCCCTAGACCCTCTAGGATTTGTTGCAGGCCCTTGTCACCCCTGTGAATTTTTTGTCCTAGTTTTACCATTCTGTCAAGCTCCACATCAAGGATATTGTAATCGCCCTTTGCAATGGTTTTTGCATGCAGGTATTTGGCCATACATTGTGCTAATCTGATTAAACAATCCTCTTTAAATGGGGGAGGGATGTATATGTTCGCAAGGATTAGTTCAACATTATTAATGAAGCAGTGTATGAAGATATACCTTCCTTTCTTCAGGTCCCCAGGCAGCACACCAAAGAGAGATAGGGCCACTCCTCCTAGGTACAGGAAACCAGAATAAAACCCCCTCCTAGCTTCCCCGTGTTTTTGTTTCCTGTCCTCCTAGACAGGTAAGTATTTTAGGGGTCCAGCTGGATTCCTGGTGATTTTTAGGCTAACCGTCCACCCCTAGCTGTGGGTTTACGGTTTTGCCTCTCCCTTTCCCTGCCTCCGTCTTGTTAGCTCCTGCTGGGGTTTTAAAAGAGATATTTTTATCTGCGGCATGTTGCTGCTACATGGAAGGCAGCATCCAAGCGGATTCCAGCAGTTGGTTCGTGCGGCTGTGAGGAGGGGAGTTGTGCGCGTCACTGTGGATGCACTTGCTTCCGGGTTGGGCTGGCGGGTCACGTGATGACGCAGCGGTAAATTTAAATAGTAAGTTTTTCTTTCTGCGGTGCGGTTTTTCGTTAGTTCTGGTAAGCTGTTGGAAAGGATCTCTTAGGATGAGTGGAATGCTTACTTTGTATCCTCATTTTTGTATTTTATTTTCAGCCATGTCCTCTCGCTCTGAAGCTAGGGATCATGAAGAAAGAACCAAGAGATGTGGGCTGTGCAAGATCAGGCTTCCACGTGATTTTCCGAAGAGAATTTGTTCAGAGTGTTTTAAGGAAAATTTTCAGCAAGAAATGCCGGAATCAATGTCTGATTTTATGTCCTGGTTTAAATCAAATATGCAGCAGACCTTTGATACGTTTAAAGCCTCTTCTCAGGTTCAACCACAGGCAAGTACTTCTGCAGCTAGCCAGGTGGGGGCGCCAGAAATACATGATGTTGCGATGGATTCGTCTGATGATGATATAAAGGAAGATACTTATATATTTTCAGTGGAGAATATAGATCATCTGGTTAAGGCTGTTAGATCTTCAATGGATCTAAAAGATGAGGACAAGCCTCGCTCCAAGCAAGATATGATGTTCTTGGGATGAAAGAAGTCACCTAGAGTATTTCCAGTCCATGGGGTGATTTCTGAGATCATTTCTAAGGAATGGTTGAAGCCTGAAAAAAAGTTAACACTTCCTAGGAAGTTAAAAGCTTTGTTTCCATTTGATGAGAAGGTGGCAGTTGCTTGGGATGTTCCTCCTAAGGTGGATGTGGAGGTGGCCAGATTAGCAAAGAAGACAACGATTCCTGTTGAAGATGGAGCCAGTTTTAGAGATCCTATGGATCGTAAGATCGATGCTGCTTTCAAGAAGCTCTTTGAATCTTCTGCTGCAGGATTTAGGCCAGGGGTGGCCACGGCCTGTGTCATTCGTTCTATTAGACTTTGGCTCACTCAGCTGGAGCAGGATATGGAAGATGGAGTCTCTAGGGAAGATATGAAATCTTCTCTGGAAATCATCAAGTTAGCGGCAGACTATTTGTGTGATGCTTCAGTGGAAAGCATTAGAATAGCGGCCAGATCTTCTGCTCTTGCAGTAGTGGGCAGGCGTGCGGTGTGGCTCAAACATTGGGCAGCAGACTTGGCGTCGAAGAACAGACCTTGTGCCATGCCTTTTGAGGGTCCTTTTCTCTTTGGTAAAGAGTTGGAAGCTTTAGTTTCTAAATTAGGAGAAACAAAAAAGTTTTTACCTCAGGACAAACGTTTTTTTCCCCAGAGATGATTTTTTCGTCCACCAAATCAATCCAAGGGATCTAGAGAAACAAAGAAACCCTTTTTTAGTTCCATCCGAGGTAAACCAGGTAGACCCCAGAAGGGAGCAAGTAAGTCAGACTGAACAATTCTGACGCCAACTCATTCAGACCGGTAGGGGGAAGACTTCGTTATTATTTTCACGAATGGACAAGGATCACCAGCGATCCTTGGGTTCTAAGTATTATCAAGGAGGGGTACAGGCTCGAGTTGGCCTCTCACCCAAAACCTTGTTTTCTTTGCACAAAAGTTTCCAGAGAGTTTGTGAAGAGAACATATCTTCTCAAGGGAATTCAAGAGTTTGTGCAGTCCCGTGTGTTGGTTCCAGTTCCTCGAGGCGAGGAAGGAAAGGGAATTTATTCTTCAGTTTTTTTAGTCCCCAAACGGTCAGGCAAATTTCGTATAATAATCAATCTGATTTATCTAAATACCTTCATGAAGAAGATTCATTTCTGGATGGAGGGAGTGAGAACAGCAATTTCAATCTTACAGGAGGGAGAGTTCATGGCGACAATCGATCTCCAGGACGCCTACCTTCATATTCAAATTTGGGAGGGACATCAACAGTTCCTCAGAATCGCTGTCAGAGATCGGCACAAGACAAGTCATTACCAGTTTGCAGCTCTGCCATTCGGGCTGTTGTCATCCCCTTGCATCTTCACCAAGGTTTTGGTGGTAGTGGTAGCTTTTCTGAGAACCCAGAATGTTCCAATTGTTCCTTATCTGGACGACTAGCTATTGAAAGCGTCTTCCCACAGTCTGTTACTCAGCCATCTTCAGAAAACAATTTCCTGTCTGGAGACTTTAGGTTGGAAGATCAATTATCAGAAGTCAGATCTCATCCCATCACAGAGGAAACAATTCCTGGGGGTCCTGCTGGACTCAGAACAAAGCCGTACTTACCTTCCTCAGCTGAGGAAGATGAACCTGTGCAGTTCCTTGACGAGTCTCTCTCAGCAGAGAGTAGTCTCGATCAGGCAGGCCATGTCAGCTCTGGGAGCAATGACAGCAACAATAGTGGCTGTTCCTTGGGCCAGACTGCATATGAGATTTTTACTGAGAGCAATACTGAGAATTTGGGATGGCACAGAGAGCTCTCTGGACAATCCCATGATGCTTCCTCCTCATGTGAGACACTCGTTAACTTGGTGGAAGGACCCGAACTTGTCCAAAGGAGTTCCTTGGGTCGTGAAATGGGGGAGCATTTTAACAACCGATGCCAGCAGGAAAGGATGGGGTGCAACTCTGAAGCACCATGTCTGGCAAGACATATGGTCTCCTCAGGAATTGTCTCTCCCCTCCAACCACCGGGAGCTCCTGGCTGTTTGGAGGGCTCTCAAAGCAACGGCACATTTGACCAGAGGTCAAGCGATAAAAATCAGAACAGACAATACGACAGTTGTGGCTTATCTGAACAGACAGGGAGGTATGCACAGTCAAATCCTGCTGGAGCTCACTCTCAAGATTCTGAGTTGGGCAGAGATACATCTGCAGTCGCTGCAGGCTATATATATAAGAGGTGTAGACAAAATCAGAGCAGATTTTCTGAGTCGCAGACAGGTAGTTCCAGGGGAATGTTCTCTCAATCTGTCGGTCTTTCGGATGCTCAGTTGTTGGTGGGGTTGTCCGACTACAGATCTCATGGCTACAAGAGAAAATGCCAAGTTGGACAGATTCTATTCCCTGTTTCCTCAGGACAGACCAGCAGCGATAGATGCCATGCTTCAGTGTTGGGGAGGCAGTCTGGGTTACATATTTCCTCCGCTTCCGACGATGACCAGAGTCTTGAAGAAGATCAGACTCGACAGAGCCAGGGTTATTATGATTATGGTTTTCTCTTCTGCTGGAAATGGCGGAGGAAGATCCTCTTTTGTTGGGCTCCAGCAGAACTCTGCTTCACCAGGGTCCAGTGTACCATCCGGATCCCAGCAGATTAGCTCTGTCAGCATGGATTCTGAATGGCAGTCGCTAACGCAGCATGGTATGTCATCTGAAGTCATTTCTGTAATGATTCCCAGTAGGAAAGCAGGAACTAATAAGATCTATTCTAGAATTTGGAAGAGATTTTCCTTCTGGTGTGGGGATCACTCTATTGATCCGCATATGGCTTCTGTCCCTCAGATTTTGCAATTTCTTCTGGATGGGTTTCACATGGGATTGAAACCGGCTACTCTTCGAGTTCAAGTGGCAGCCTTAGGGGCAATGAAATGCATTCCTTTAGATGAGAACCTTCTTGTCAAGCAGTTCATCAAAGCAACAAGTAGATTGAAGCCTACTGTTAGAGATATTTGTCCCCCGTGGGATTTGAACTCATTGTTGTCAGTTCTATCCGAAAATCCATTTGAGCCAGTTTCTTCGATCAATATTAAGTTTCTTACGCTAAAGACTGTAATATTGGTAGCCCTCACTTCAGCTAGAAGGGTGGGTGAGATTCAAAGTCTCTCTGTTGAGGATCCTTATCTTCAGATTTTTCCGGATAGAGTGGTAATGAGACTACCACCCACATTTATTCTTAGGTGGCTTCTTCTCAGGAGATTGTACTTCCTTCCTTTTACCCACACCCAGTGGGGGATAAGGGCGCAAATTGCACAAGTTGGATGTCAGACGATGTTTGGTTTTCTACTTATCTAAGTCGGCACATTTCAGGAAATCGAATAAGCTTTTTCTTAATTTTGCAGGCCCGTCTAAAGGTTTGGCTGCGTCAAAGCCTACAATTTCGAGATGGCTCAAGCAAGTTATTGTGTTGGCTTATGAATCTAGGAGTCTGTCTCCTCCAGCCAGAATTAAACCACATTCAACTAGAGCAGTTGCTACATCTTGGGCGCAGAGAGCGGAGGCATCGGCAGAACAAATTTGTAAAGCTGCAACATGGACTTCGATGCATACGTTTTCCAAGCACTACAAGCTGGACGTATATTCTTCAAGGGAGGCTGCTTTTGGTCAGAAAGTTTTACAGGTGGCTTGTGTTCCCTCCCCTTGATCTTTTCAAAATCTCTTTAGTGTGCTGCCTGGGGACCTGAAGAAAGTTAAGAATTTCTTACCTGTAAATTGTCTTTTCTTCAGGTCCCCTCAGGCAGTACCATTTAACCCTCCCCTTGAATAAATTCTGTCTAAAGCAGCCTGTGTATGTCGGTTCTTGTTAAGTAACACGGGGAAGCTAGGAGGGGGAGGGGGTTTTATTCTTGTTTCCTGTACCTAGGAGGAGGGGCCCTATCTCTCTTTGGTGTGCTGCCTGAGAGGACCTGAAGAAAAGACAATTTACAGGTAAGGAATTCTTATCTTTTATATCTGTTTCAATACTTTCCATAACAAATGAGACTGATTTGTGGATTAAGATCGAAAAATCAGAGGAATAGTTGGAATAAGTGGCGTGTTAAGCCCAGCCCACCCAGGGTTTTTTAAGAGCTAGGGTTTTCCCTCCCACTAAATGTGTTTCTTGTAAAAATGCTATTTTAACATTCTTTTGTTTTATGCAGTCCAGAACCAATCGCCTTTTGATGGGGCAGTTGAGGCCCCTAACATTCCAACTCATAGCTACTGTATACATTACCCCTTGTTAGTGCATGACAACCGTATATGACAAGTACCTTTGCATGGAAAAACAAAAACCACATCTTGAGCATTGACATTAACCATTGAACTTCCCTTAACTTTTGGAGCTCCAACATGATTTCCACATTGCTCCACACCCTAACCCACCCCTTCCAACCCATCCCCAACTAGGGGTAGAATTAGTCCCTGAAGTTAAACGACTAGTGTGCAGGTGCGGCACTTAAACCAGGCCAAGCTTGTGGACCGTGAACAGTTAGTTTCTATGGGGTAGAGGTCAAACATTGTTACCAGCCAGTTCTCGATGAATTGCTCCGGTTTGTCTCCTTGCGTTTTTTCAGGAAATCCCACAAAGCGCAGGTTGTTGCGGCGAAACCGATTCTCGAGGTCATCAGCTTTAGCAATTCTATTTGCGGCCATTCGCTGCAGCTCCTGTATATGCTCAGGTAATGGCCCGCATACATCTTCTAGGTCTCTGATGCGCTGCTCGGGCTCAGCAGTATGCTCCCGCAGATTTTGCAAGTCTTGCTTAATGATGGACAGGTCCAGTTTTATTTCATCAGTTTTAGCACTTAACAGACTAGTACAGGTTTCTTTGGATTCCCTTATCTCCTGCAGAATCTCCTGTATAGTGGGTTTGGGCTGCCGCTTCGGAGAAGAAGGAGAGGGAGGCCCTACTGGCTGTGCTGCGGTCCCATCTTGCTCATCCTCGCGGGTAAATTTGTCTAGTCGACCGGCTGCCGAAGAGGCCCTTTTTTCTGGACTTTATTCTGCCCCATAAGCACCCTCTGGGGTAGCTGCTACCAGTCCAGCTCTTCAGTAGCTGTTTTAACAGGATTTAGCTGCTCGGAAAGACAGGATAATAGCGACCCAGGGAGAGGAGCTTTACCCCATGCGTCTGTTCACATTGAGCCTCAGCCACGCCCCTTCAACAAATTGTAGGTTTAATGCACAATTCACAATGTAAAAGGCACATTTTGCAGTATTTGATTTAAATTGTGCAGTCACTGGCAAGCAACCAAGCACACAGATTGGATCCTTTAAGTAACTGACCAGTTTCAGGGCAGGTGCAACAAGCGGATCTTTTGCAAAGTATTTCAAGAAAATATCCTTTGGTAGTAAAGAAACAGCTGAACCTGTATCAAGCATCAGGTTAATGGAGTGTCCCTTGTCAGCAGACACAGTATTGACACTGGCAGTGCATATAAACTTGTCTGGAATAAATGTACCAGCTTTATCCACACTTAATACTGTGAAATTTGTAGTAGTGACTTCATGAACATCTTTAGGAGTACTACGGCAGATCTTAGCAAAATGTCCTATATTTTTGCATTTGCGGCACTGTAAAGCTTTTGCAGGACATGTAACATAATTTGCAGTATGTTGTGTTGAACCACAGTGAAAGCAGTATTTTCTATTTGTATTTGCTGCACGGTTTTGCAGTGTAGGTGAATCCCTTCCCTTAGCACTGTATTTTGCCTGTGACTGTGCATTATTAGGGCAGTGTTGAATTCACAATCTGTACATTCCCAATCCCAGCAGATCACTGCTGTTTCAATTTGGCTAGCAACTGTAATAGCCTTTGCAAGGGTTAAATCCTGCTCTAGGAGCAGTCTTTCTCTAATGCGAGGTGAGTTTGTTTTTTCCACTATTTGGTCTCTTAGCATTTCATCTGTTAGATTCCCAAACTCCAAACAACCAGCTCTCTCAAAGCTGCTACAAATTGTTCTGTGGATTCGCCATTACATTGTCCACGTTGGAGAAATTTATATCTTTCAGCCACCACATTTACTCTTGGCATGAAAAAAGGTTCTTTATAGCAGTAAGAGCAGTTTCATAAGTATCATCAGGTAATGGTAATGTATACCATCCAGACAGTGAATAAGTAAAGCACGCTTTCTAGCAGCAGAAATCTCCCCATGGTCAGCAGCAATAATGTAATTTTCAAACATACGGATCCAAGCAGTAAAAGGTATGGTAGGCTCACCAAGGTTTAGAAGAAAACGTGCAGGCTGCTGCAGAGGTAGAAGAGCCATTTCGTCGTCAATTTGTTATGTTTTGGGTAGCTGAGGATGAGTAGAGTATAGCAGTGCTTTATTAGCAGACTCTTGCAGCCATTACACAACAGTAACTTTCACTTTTAAGCTGTCCAGGAAGCATGCACAGTATAAATCTGAGCACAGTGACATCAAGAACTCCACAGGCAGACGGCACTTCTGGATATGTTTATTGGGAAATCTGCTGTAAACCGCCTAACGCGTTTCGGGATTGTATCCCTTAATCATAGGCTAACCTTTATGAGCACAGTGACATCTACAGGCCATCTGCACAAACACCACAACTTGTCCATTAAAAAAAGTGCCTTACTGCCTGGAGCAGGCATTCATTCATTGAAACTGAACTTGTTGCACATCTTGTCCAAATAAACATCTACAGTCATATGAAAAAGTTTGGGAACCCCTCTTAATACTTTGGAGTTTTGTTTAACATTGGCTGAGCTTTCAAAGTAGCTAATTCCCTTTAATATATAACATGCCTTATGGAAACAGTAATATTTCAGCAGTGACATAAAGTTTATTGGATTAACAGAAAATATGCGTCATAACAAAATTAGACAGGTGCATACATTTTGGCACCCCAACAGAGATATTATATCAATACTTAGTTGAGCCTCCCCTTCAAATGCAACAGCCTCTAGATGCCTGTAGACACCTCCTATAGCCTTTGATGAGTGTCTAGATTCTGGATGGCGGTATTTTTGACCATTCATCAATACAAAATCTCTCCAGTTCAGTTAAATTTGATGGCTGCCGAACATGGACAGCCTGCTTCAAATCATCCCATAGATTTTCAATGATATTTAAGTCGGGGGACTGTGACGACCATTCCAGAATATCATACTTCTCCCTCTGCATAAATGCCTTTGTAGATTTCGAAGTGTGTTTAGGGTCATTGACTTGTTGGAATATCCAACCCCTGCGGAACTTTAACTTTGTGACTGATGCTTGAACATTTTCCTCAAGAATTTGTTGATATTGGGTTGGATTCATCTGACCCTCGACTTTAACAAGGGCCCCAGTCCCTGAACTAGCCACACATCCCCACAGCATGATGGAACCTCCACCAAATTTGAAAGTAGGTAGCAGGTGTTTTTCTTGGAATGCGGTGTTGTTCTTCCACCATGCAAAGCGCTTTTTGTTATGACCAAATAACTCAATTTTTGTCTCATCAGTCCAAAGCACTTTGTTCCAAAATGATTGTAGCTTGTCTAAATGAGCTTTTGCATACAACAAGCGACTGTTTGTGGCCTGAGTGCAGAAAGGGCTTCTTTCTCATCACCCTGCCATACAGATATTTTATGCTAATTGCGCTGAATTGTAGAACGATGTACCCATCTGCAGCCAGATGTTCTTGCAGGTCTTTGGAGGTGGGTTGTCTGTAACCATTCTCACAATCCTCCACATATGCCGCTCCTGTATTTTTCTTGGCCTGCCAGACCTGGGTTTTACAGCAACTTTTCCTGTGGCCATTTCCTAATTACATCCCTTACAGTTGAAACTGAGATAGCTTTTTGTAGCCTTCCCCTAAACCATGATACTGAGCAATCTATGTTTTCAGATCTTTTGTGAATTGCTTTGAGGATCCCATGCTGTCACTCTTCAGACGAGAGTCAAACAGAAACACAACTTGCAATTGCCCACCTTAAATACCTTTTCTCATCATTGGACACACCTGTCTATGAAGTTCAAGGTTTAACAAACTAAAATTGGTGTTACCAGTAATCAGTATTTAGCAGTTACATGCATTCAAATTAGTAAAATTACCCAAATATTTGCACAGACAGTTTTTCACATTTGATTTAATTTCATACAACTGGATACTGCTTCACTGTCTGGAAAATGAAAGACATACTGTTATCTTTTTTGTTGAAAGTGGAGTAAATTAGTATGCAGGTTGAGAGGGGTTCCGAAACGTTTTCATATGACTATAGATAAGACTCCATCACCGAATTTTTTTTGCCTGTCAGCATCATCAACCAGTAAGTTTCTCTGTTACCACTTCTCCCCTGATACATTATACCCAAGCTATTACCATTGCTGTACATCCACTACAATTCCTTCCCCTCAACACAGTCATCTCATATTAATTTACATCAATTTCAAGCCCCTTGCCAACCTGAATCCAATAATGTGCCAGTAATGAGTTCAACCCGCTGAGTGTTCACCTCTGTCCAGCCCCATACCAGTAGTTTTAGCCAGCACTGTCCCTTTTCTGTAGCCCTGTGTCATAGTGAGGATTTATAGTTTATCCTCTCTATCCCACCTTTGTATGAAACATCTAAAAGTTTCAAGCCCAGCACAATCCCTTGCCCCCAGTCAATAATGTCTTACATAACTTCCTATTGTGATCGGTCTTCCCATAAAATCGGTAACAGGCGTTTTTACTGATAATAATAATGAAGCCCCTCCCTATATCTCATCTCTGATCTCCAAATACACTCCTTCACGCAACCTTTGCTCTGTTTCTGATCTTCGCCTCGCTTCTCCTCTCATCACTTCTGCCCTTTCTCGTCTACAAGAGTTCTCTCGGGCTTCTGCTTTTCTCGGGAACTCTCTGCCTCGAACTTTCAGACTTTCTCCTTCTTTCCAAACTTTCAAGCACTCCTTAAAGACCCACCTGTTTAAAGAAGCTTATTCAATGTACCTTAATTAATCAATCATTGCTGTATCGAAAATCACAAATTTGTTTCTAAATTCCTAATTGTACCCTAACCTTTAATTTGTAAACTCTAATTTATAGGGCCCTCTAATCCTATAGTATTCTGTAACCCTTGTTTGTTATCCACCAATTATTCAGTTTGTTATAAGGTAAGGTAAAGCACTGCGTATCTTGTCGGGGCTATATAAATAAATGATGATCCCTGTTAGTAACTTACATACGTTATCATCATGATTGGTCCACCTGTCAGCTTCCTGTAATATCTAGCAGTTATATCTTTTCTCTGCCTGTCTCAGCTCCAGTGCAATACTTTCTACTGAGCCATGATGTCATATCCCAGTCTGTGTCACCTTCTCACCTACTTATACCACTGTACCATCTGTTCCAAGAAGTTCCATATAACTTCAGATCCCGTTTGGTATATCGTTTGAAATCACCAATTCTCTTTTTTTATCAGATGAGGTTTGAGCCAGTTACTCACTCCTGTATATAAGCTTCCCAAGGCAATCCCCTCCTATCTGACACTGAGAAATTCCTCCTTTCAGAACCATTTTAAAGGGGTTGTTTTTAGTATGATGTAAAGAGTGATATACTAAGACCATTTGCAGCTGGGTTTAATTTTTTTTTATTTGTGTTTTTTTTGTTATTTGGCTTTTTAATCATCAGTTCTCCAGTTTGCAATTTAAGAAATCGCTAGGGTCCAAATTACCATAACAACCATGCATTGATTTAAATAAGCGACTGGAATATGAATATGAATAGGAGAGTGCCTGAACAAAGAAGATCAGTAATAAATAGTAGCAATAAAATACATTTTTAGCTGAATGCATATAAATGTATAATAGAAATTTGCTTCTCGCTTAAACTGTATTTGCGGATTGTACTGTAAAGAATACATGATGTTACACAATCTTGTTTTTTGAAAAAGAAATAAAAAATTATTGATGAAAAAAAATACATTTGTAGCATTTTTAGATGGGGGTCAGTAAACTTTATTTGGAAGTGGCATCACACATGTGCATGCTATACAGGAAATTACAGCACACATGTGCAAATGCTGGACTAAAGCTGTTGAATGCTACCTGTGCAAATGCTCCCATGTAATGTCCCCGAATGCTAACGTGCATGTGCCCTGTAAACTTTAAGAGAATGCACAAAAACAGGAGAATGCGATTGGGTGACAGGCAGGGCCTGAATTAGGGGTAGGCAGAAGAGGCACCTGCCTAGGGCACAACAATAAGGGGGCGTTTGGCAGGTACCTATTAACCTTTTACCTACCCTTAGTCTACATTTGCTGCCCTCTCTAGCTTCACATGGGGGAAAAAATGGTGGCCAGGACCCCCCTTAAACGTCCATGTAGAAAAACTTGCCCCCCCCCAGAAGTTTAAACAAAATTTAGTGCCCAGGGCCCCACCACACAACAGGGACCACAAAGGGTTACCTTTAGGGGAGCCCTGCCATGTTGCACTTACTTCATTAGTGTGGCCCACCTGCTGTCAGTGAGCTGCCAACTACAGAAGGGAGGAGGGGAGCACAGGTGGCTGCATCTTCTTCCAGTGACAGCATTTTCTTCCCTTATTGGTCACAGATTTTCAAGTCCTGGTAAAGCTGCATAGTGATTGGATGAGCTGGAGGAGAAGTTCAAACCTCAGCTATCCAATCTCTGAGCAGCTCAACCGGGACTTAAACTTACTGACCAATAAGGGGAAGTAATGGACGGAAGATACATCCCCCTGTGCTCCTGCCCTGCCTTCCTGGAGTCAGCAGCTCTTAGAAAGCAGGGGGGCCCGGCTAATCAAGAAAGTGCTGCGTGGCCGGGCCCCCTTACCCTCGGGCCCCCCTACAACTCTCCCCCCCTGATGGCTGCCCTGGGCACAGCATATGTACTGTTAGATACAAATGAAAGCTAGAAAGGCACAGTATATATGCTGTGCGTTTCTAGCTTTCATTTGTATTTGGCCTGACGAAGCTTGCAATGTATTTCAATTGTTAGCTAATATAGGTATCACTTCTACAATACTTTTTGTATTTGTTTTTTTATGTTATTTTTGCTACTGGCTAACATGGTACCACAGTTTTTGTATACCTCCCAACTGTCCCTTTTTCGGAGGGACAGTCCCTCTTTTGACAGCTTAACCCGCAGTCCCTCATTTGTACTGGAATGTCCCTCTTTTCTATGCACTGAACAGCCAGAAAAAGAAACAAAGTTTCTCACTTAATTGGCTTTTAGCAGAGAGCCTAGAACAGCTAACAGGTGCAAAGATACTTTGTAACAATTTTGAGACACAAAAATACAGTTTAGATAAGGAGAAATATTTTCAAACTTTCATAACCTGCCAAATTTTGTAAAACAAACATGGTAATTAGGGCGTGTGGCACAGAAAGGGGTGTGGTCAAAAAAATTACTGCGCTACGTGAGGGAAAAAAAATGTTGTCCCTCTTTTTACTTCCAAAATGTTGGGAGGTATTTGTTTTGTGCTCATACAACAGAAAAATTAAAAGAAGCCCCATCTTTTTCTTAAAAAAAAAAAAAACAAGTACATTATATCTGTTTTTTAAGTTAATGCGAGAACAAATATCATCTCTTACTGAGATATAAACGTGATTATTTTGCTGACCAAGACAGGCGTTCAAAAATTCACAAACAGGCATTGCAGCGAACAGAGCTACCAGGGTCCTAATCGAACAAGGAAAACGTGACGATTCTGCGCATGCCCTTTCTTTTCCTGCTCAAGCAGCCGAATAAGCCGTAGAGGTGAGTGAGATGAGGGGAAGTGTAATCATTTAGAAATCCGTGATATCTATTGTGTTATAATCTGTTTCTACTCTAATACCGGTGGATTGAGTGTAGAAGGAACGAATAAGCAATATATTGTCGGATTACCATAGTAGGTAATGGAGTAATGTCTGTACTGAAGTCGGGCTTCTGGGCCGCACCATTAAATAGGAGGTTTTACACCATTATGCGTATCTCATAATTTATATCTCATGATGTCGTGAGCGAAGCTTTCTCATTTTACACCCCATTGCTTTTATTAACGTTAGGGTTTAAGAGATCCGAGATATCCCGACTTCGGACTGTATGTATCTCATTGCGCTTTGCCTTATTAATTATGCAGTCTCTGTATAAATAAAAATCGGCGGGATTATAAAGCAAAGTTTTTATAAAGCAAATTTAAAAAACTATAAAAAAAAATGTAAAGATTCTTTGAATTGGCCTTTCTGTAACAAACTAAAAGTTTACTTAAAGGCGAACCACCCTATAAAGGTTCTGTGTTTATGTACCTGCTGTAAAATGAGAGCATAAAGTACGTAGCAAACTATGTAACAAAGTATTAATTTACTCATTAGATGGTTTATGTATAAGTGTGTATTATGTATAAATGTATGCAGCTCTGAGACCAGTATCCCTTTAAAAGTCATGCAATGCTAAAACCGATAACTAGTGAGTAATACTGTGGGAGCAACTCCTTTGTTTTGATCATTCACACTTAGGGGACGTTGACAGAACTAGTAACAGTAGGTACAGTAATTAATAGAATTGGAATGACGGGATGTTTAAAGATGATGGTATCCATTTATCCTTGCCTTGTACAGTTCTGTCAATATGTGATGGCACCCATGTTTGGGAAACCTGGGCCATTTTTATATGGCTACACAAATGGTGTTTACATCCCCCTACCACAAAAGTGAAGCTGTACGTGGCATCTTTGTCTATAAAAACCAAAACAAAGGCAGGCTTTAGTTAGTACTCACTGTTAACAATTACTGTGGACCTACAGAAGTTTACGCATGACAATTTAAAGCATGCTGTGATGGTGGTCCTGAAGGCACATGGTTGAGTGAGAATCTCAAGCAAAGTAATGGTAATAAACTCAAAAGCCTTGAGCAGATTGTGCCAGTTATCTCGGCTGGGAAAATAGGATTACAGTTTTAATTTACTGAGTGTTATGTAAGCACACATTACATGTTCTACATCAGGATGGTTATCTGCAGAATGCCTGTAAGGGTCAGGCCACACAGGGCGTTTTGGGGAGAAATCTAAAGCACATTGATATATAAATGATAAAAAAAACTTATACTATAAACAAGAATGACTGCTGAAGTAAATTACAAGGGAGAAGCAAGTTATTCAATAATTACATAGTAACATACATAGTAAGTTAGGTTGAAAAAAAGACGCGTCCATCAAGCTCAACCTTATAACTTTTTTTTGATCTGCCTAACTGCCAGTTGTTCCAGAGGAAGGCAAAAAACCTTACTTGGTGATCCATATAGTATAGCAGTGCTGTTCAACTTCAGTGTTACCTAGGGCTGAATTTTTCTGGCCTACATGCTGGAGGGCAGATAATGGATGACCGTGCTGACCATTCCTGTTTTTTAACCACACACTTGTTAACTTCAAAGATCATGTCCACATTAATGGTGGTAGCACACCAAAAAAGCCAAATGGTTGGTGCTCACTGCAGGGATATCCTGCATGTGAAAAATTTGTCTTATTAACCGTACCCGTAAATCCATATGCCTCCCCTGTGGATAACACTGCACCCCACCGGCACATGATTATACACTTTAGGGGCCCCTAATAATTTTCAAATGATAAACCCCCAGAACAAAACTTACCAGGCTCACATCCCACAGGCAGCATAGGGCAGGCAGGGCACACACACGGGACCTGTCTCCTGTCTTTCCTATCAGGACCACTCCACGATGAACCGTTGATACTGTGCTACATACAGTGACACAATGCTGGTTACCCTCCTGTAGTTTATCTGAATGTGAACACTTTTAGTCTAGGTCTGAGGCGTTAACAGTACAGGGCTTTTGGGCTGTTAACTATAGATGTGTTACAGGTGTGAACAATGCAGGTGAGATTACAGGGCTTTCAGTCTGGTTTTGAGGTTGACACAATGCATGGGCCAGTTAATCTTCGTACTGATACCTTTTAGGGCTAGTCCACACGAGGAGATTCAGGGAGATTTTGTCGCCTGGCGACTAATCGCCACGTCTTTTGAGCGACTATCTCCCTGAACTGCCTCAGCGTTTTTCCCCATAGGCTACAATGAAAAGTCACCTGCGCTAATGCACACACGGCGATGCGTTTTCTATAGTCGCCTGAAATTGCCTCACTGAGGCAACTTTGGGCAACTATTGATAACGCATCGCTGCGTGTGCATTAGCGCAGGCGTCTTTTCATTGTAGCCTATGGGGAAAAATGCTGAGGCATTTCAGGGAGATAGTCGCTCAAAAGACGAGGCGATTAGTCGCCAGGCGACAAAATCTCCCTGAAACTCCTCGTGTGGACTAGCCCTTAAGGGCAGAGACACGCTATTTCAAGAGAGAAATCACTTCTTCTTTGGTCTACTAATCTCCCCGAACTGCCTTCCCACCGGCTAGAATGTAAATTGCCGGTGGGATGGCACTTGGATCGATTTGGCTTTCTGAATTTTCCTCGTGTGGTGACTTCGGAAAATTAAGTGTTCCGAGTGCCATCCCACCAGCGATTTACATTCTAGCCGATGGGAAGGCAGTTCGGGGGGATTAGTCGCCCGAAGAAGAATAGATTTGTCGCTGGCCGACTATCTCTGGAAATAGCAGCGTGTTTCTGCCCTTAAGCTTACAAATGGGAGGAAGTCACAGACAGACTTTCACATAAGGGAACCAATTGATGGGCCGCCAGTTGGGACAGCACTGTAGTATAGTGTTCATTGCTTTTGTTTTTTTTTTATATAGCATCTAATTGAATTTATTCCCCTTTCTAAACTTAAATATCATCTCTCCATAGTGTGTGTTTTTAACTTGATTGTATTTGTGCAGTAAAGAATATACAATCCTAAATTGTAATGCTGATCGTATTTTATTCTAAAATTGTTCATCCCATAGATGTTGATGCCAAAAAAGGACCGCATTGCTATCTATGAGCTTCTCTTCAAAGAAGGAGTAATGGTGGCTAAAAAGGATGTCCATATGCCCAAACATCCAGAGCTGGTTGACAAGAATGTACCCAATCTGCATGTAATGAAGGCGATGCAGGTAACTTAGTTACAAGCATTATTTATAAAAAAAAATACTGTGCCATGTTCAGCTCTTTAATGGGATGCTCCAATACAATTCTATTTTATTCCTGCTTGTAATTGCATAAGCCATAGATATAAACACACACTAACATATACAACAGCTTGGTTGTTAAAGCAGTGTCACAGTCTCACTTGACTTGCTATACCTTGCATAGACTTGTTACATGTAATTTACCAATTGTGCACATAACGTGGCTTTGTGACTTTTTTCATCGCATCGTCTCTTTTTTTGGCTGAAAAAAATGTTTTAATGACATTGTGAATAGCGTATTAGCTAACCATACTGTGCAATAAATTTTGTATGTTATTTTGGTCCATTTGTGGCCATTTTATTGCATTTTCAGCTCTGTATATGTCGTGTTCACTTGTTTATGCCCGTATAACCTATTCGGCCCAGCTAAAATATTCAAACTGTGATTCTGATGGCCAATTACACTAGTCTGGGAGGAAAAAAACTTTGATTTTTGTGGTTTTATTGGATTTATTTTCATTTCACACTTTTCTGTCTTATTTTGTTTTGACTTGTAAATTTCTAATATATATCTATTTGGGGTCTCTGTGCTCTGTACTGTTAGGGCGTCTTATGTCGCATAATACACAAACCAGGTGCTTATATTGCAGCAGCCAGTGAGTGGGTCAGCCGTGAAAATTTATATACACTATTGTCATTTGGGGGTCTCTGTGCGCCACATAGTTTGGTATATCTATGCATATTGGAAATCAGTGTTCAGTAGACCCCTGTAGTTCATATATAGGATGTTTTATGCTGATACATTTTGAAATGTGGGGCATATAACGGGGTAAAATGCAAGCTTTGTGACTATTTTCAGAGATTTCAAAAAAAGTATTATGTTTAGCATAGCTTTGCGGTTTGGTAGTTAGAAATAAAGATGTAATTACCTGCTTTAGATTCGTCCGAATGTGTACTTTCGGAAAATATATGGTTTTTCTAGGGTCTCCTCACTGTTAGGGAGTCTCATGGCACATAATACACATACCAGGTGCTGATATTGTGGTAGCCAGAGTGTCATGTGAAAATTCATATACACTATTTGAACTTAGCTGAAGTTACCCACAGGACTATTTGTATGCGCTAACTTCATTTTCACATATTTCAGGTGCTTTTTCTTGGTACCTAATATAGTGTGGGATATGCGGAGCAGCAAAATAAAACCTTAGAAGTGATTTTTTTTTTTTTAATAAAAACCGCGATGTTCAGACAAGCTTTGATGTTTGGTAGTTAG
The DNA here is from genome assembly GCF_017654675.1 of Xenopus laevis. Classification (NCBI taxonomy): domain Eukaryota; kingdom Metazoa; phylum Chordata; class Amphibia; order Anura; family Pipidae; genus Xenopus; species Xenopus laevis. Next base: position 55,642,486 of record NC_054374.1, on the reverse strand, counting down.
GATTAGAGAGACCCAAGTTACCCATGTTGGAATCAGCAGAATGTGTACTTTCCAAAAATGTATGGTTTTCTGGGGTAAACCTACTGCAGGGAGTTTTTGCTGTACAGAAGTCCTAAATCTCCTTAAGGGCTATTCCACACGGGGAGATAGCGACGCGTTTGCGGTCGCGGCGACAAAGCATCGCGACAGTCGCCGCGACCGGCGCAGGCGACAGTTTTGTATGGGCGCCTATGTAAAAACGCCTGTGCTAACCACACGAGGCAATGCGCTTTTCAACAGTCGCCTGAAAAAGCCTGGCGAGGCATTTTCAGGCGACTGTTGAAAAGCGCATCGCCTCGTGTGGTTAGCACAGGCGTTTTTACATAGGCGCCCATACAAAACTTTCGCCTGCGCCGGTCGCGGCGACTGTCGCGGCGCTTTGTCGCCGCGACCGCAAACGCGTCGCTATCTCCCCGTGTGGACTAGCCCTAAAACTATACATATCTGGTATTTGCACGTTCGAGAGACATAAGGCTTTCCAAATCAATGAATTGGATTTTTTATGCGTGATGAAAATGAATTTTTTGGTATTTAGCGCTATAAATCTTTTTGTAGAGGTGGAAATACATGAAAACAACGGCAAATTTAGAAAGCTTAGTTTCTCCTGAAAAAAACAATGTATAGTTTTCCTAGGTGAACTATAGGTTTCCCCTCAGAAAATGCTCCTAAAGTGAGCGAGCACAAAATGTTTAAAAAAAATGGCTGGCATTTCGCGTAAGCAAAATGTGAAATTCTGCTGGCACTTAAAAGGTTAATGGGGTAGCCTAACCTATTGGCACCTCTCGGAGTTGACCTTTTTCTCTTTCAATTTTTTCACCTTGCATAACCATTGAACTTGTCTGCAGGGTTTTTTTTGGGTAAAACTGGCATTCCTATGCTAGCATAGATATAAGGTTTCTTTGAACAAGATAAAACCAGAGATTTTGTCCTAATTGTGATTGGCTAGCTATACTGCAGACTTTAGACTCTGTCTTTATGGTAACAGATTATTACATGAGGGTTAATCGAGAACTAGACGGGCAGTGGCAGAATAGATAAGGCTAAAGCTATAACAATACCACCTTCGGATGAGAGGGGAATTACACATTTTATGCTGTTCGTTTTGTAACCGTTGGTAAGACATTTTCAAAATCACATGCAATGGGCATGTCTGTATAGTAATATTCCAGGCAACAGTGATATCCTAGTTTACAAGTTTTTCAGTTTGTACTGTTATGCGTTTTGCTCCTGTTATGCTTTTTGCTCCTGTTATGGCATTTGACCCCTGTTTATCTTCCTGTTAACTGAAAACTCAATTCTACAGTTTCTCATTAGATATGGCTGTGTAAATGTGCCCTATTGCCCAAAGTCATCCAAAATGACAACCCCTTTACAAACCCAGTTGCTTATATAAATTGCAGTAGTGTTTCCAAGCACACTATTTTTTATTAGGGCATGTTAACATGCATTGTATTATCTATACACAGTCCCTGAAATCACGTGGATATGTTAAGGAGCAGTTTGCCTGGCGGCACTTTTACTGGTATCTAACCAATGAAGGTATCCAGTACCTGCGGGACTTCCTGCATCTTCCCCCAGAGATTGTTCCTGCTACACTTCGCAGGAGTCGTCCAGAAACTGGCAGACCTCGGCCCAAGGGTAAGAGAAATGAAGGCAATTCACAGATGTAAGATTTCCTCTAAAATAATTTAGAGCTGTATACATACATGGTTAGTTCTCGCAGTGATTTTTGTGCTGTCAAGTATAGCTAACTTTCTCACATTTATAAACTTCATGTAAAGCCAGCTATAACCTGGATAAAGATAACCAAAATAGTCTCTTGCAGATGCCTTAGTATTTATGGGGCTGTGGGTGGGAGAGGAATGATGGATAGGAAAATGAAAACACACACCAGTACTGTTCACCAATGTGATGGCTGTTACATCTTTGCGAAATATTGTTCAGTTCATAATGTGGTAAAACAGATTCTTAATCTGTGTCAGGACCATGCTGTTTAAAATGGCTCTCCATGTTGCTCTTTAATACAAATAGTTTCTTCCACCAACAGATACTTGTAATTGAAAAGGGAGACATAATTTAAAATCAATTCATGGGGCACTTCCAGACATTTGAGGTTCCATGAGAATGTGGGACATTCACAAATTCACCAGTCTCTTAACCTAGTACTTTTCCATATTTATACTTTGTAAGGTCTTGAAGGAGAGAGGCCAGCCAGACTATCTCGTGGTGAGACAGACAGAGACACATACAGGCGCAGTGCTGTTCCACGTAAGTATGACCTAAATTAGTTTGGTAAAGCTAAGCAGGCAAAATCTGCACTATATTGTCAGGATGTAATATGCATGTTAAGACTTGTAGAGCTTATTTAATGCTTTATTATGGATGGAAAATGTTATGTATATAATTTATGTATGTAACAGAGCACAGGATTTTAATTAAAAACAGAATATAGTAGAAACGCCAACTTTACATACCTGGAATTTACAATTTCCCAGAATTGACGTTATTTTAGTGGTCCCCCCCCCCACAGACATAAGTCCTCTGCACTCAACCCTGTTAAGAATATATTTAAGACATTGAGACATTTTGTGCCTTAAGCTACAAAAAATGCCTTGTACTTTAAACAAAACAGAGATTGTTTTTCCATATATGTGTTTAAGCTGGCCAACTACTACAGTCATCCCTGTCTGGCCAGTCCTGCACTCAACCTTCATCTGTTTAATCAAGAATTCTATTTCTTCATTATACATTTTACACAGGGACTAAGTTTTACCTGCAAAAACTCAGTTTGGGAGCTTTAACCTTGAAAGCAACAAGTAAGTTGCATGTAAAACTTAGTCCCTGTGTGGCTTTTTTTTTTTTTTTCTTTTTCTGGTCTGATTTTTAAAGGGGGAAAACACAATTTTTAAACTCTGATGGTGTTTAAAAATTTAAAAAATAAAAAGTACATCTCAAACCTGCTGAGATTGTATAGAATCAATAGCAGATGTGCCTCCCGCCGAGCTGTGGCACATACGGCTCCACTCCTCCAGTTATCTTTGCGGTTTCTCAGCCAGGGATACCTCGCAAATCCTTCTGTGAGGACAAGGAGTCCCTTCCTTCCACTTAGGCACTGAAGGCTTAACGCTTCCTGGGCAGACAGGACCCCTTGGAGGGGTTTTCCAAGTAGACTGCACCAGACTACATCCCCAGGGATGGCTGTTACCTCCCTCAGGCCTGTATACTCTCATTGTGTCCATCTTACAGCCATTCTCCATTATTAATTAATTCATTCATTTTTATTTGGGGCCCCAAACTGCACTCTGCGCAGACAGCTTCCAAAGCCCCTTCCACTTCCAAGATGTCCTTCTTGGCATGCGCCTGTTGTTGCGCCAGGCTCCCCCGGTCATGCTGAGCCTCTCTGTACTGCATGCTTTCACCCCTCTGCTCACACAGCTCCTGTCCCTACGGACATTCAGGGTGCATCAGTATCCGTACCTGAACCTTCCTGGGCAAGGGAGTTGGCAAACTCTCTTTCCTCCTGGGTCTTGCATGGCTGCCAGAGTCCCTAGGCAAGTTTCCTACCCAGCTTGCTTCCCACCTCCCCCTCAGGGGTAGCAGGAAACCAAAGAGTGTCAGATGCCCCCTTGCTTCCAGACTCTTGACGAGGAGTCGGAACTTGCAGAGGATGGACAGATCTCGAAGATTCTGACGAGGAGTACCATCTGGAGCCAGATGGGCCATCTTGCCTCTGAATGTCTCTGCACCTGTTTCCTCAAATCCTTCCAAGGATCTTTTGAAGAGACCGAAAGACTTCAAAGATGTTCCCTTCACATGATCAACTTTTTTCTGTAGTCAAGGACAAATGGGCTTCTCCCGAGTACAAAATTAATCTCTCCCGTTGCTTCTCACTTTATCCGTTTTCCAAGGAAGACATTGACCTTTGGTGTCTCGCTCCCACAGTTGATCCTCTGATCTCTCGTCTAGCTAAGTCCACCACTATCCCAGTCCCCGATGCTGCGGGCTTCAAGGACCCCAGCGACTAGGTTGGAGGGGTTCTGCAAATCTATATTCTTTGCTTCTGGCACAGCCCTTAGACCGACTTTTGCTATGGCCTGGGTTAGCGAGCTTCTGAGGTCCGGGCGGATCAACTTTGCCAGATAATCAGACGGATCTGACCAGGCTTCCATTTTGCATCTGGTGGATCAACTCTGAGGCTTTTAGTTCCTCTGCCAGGCATCCTTAGACTCAGCCAAGATGATTGCCAGAGCTTCTGCAACCTCAATCACCAGGGAGGCACTCGCAGCAGGGATGCCATGCAGGAGGCTTTGTGCATCCGGAGCCTGGCAGAGAAGTAGGTACCAGCCATGTTTAATAATTAGTACGGCTAGCAGAAAAGTGTTTGAATGTAAATTAACCCTTTGGCTGCTGCAGTGCTTGATGAACTAGTAGGATCTTACTCTGATTAACTACCATAGGAGAGAGTGTTTGATGCATTTCTGTATTGTGAGTTACCTGTTATATAGGGGAGGGGAATTGTCACATTAGGTTTCTATCGCCAGTTAATGATAAATGGTTGCAGTGAATTCATTTTGTGTGTGTTTTGGGGGGCATCTAACCTGTGTGTAAGGTGGTTGAGAGACTGAGTGTAACCCCTTATAGACTAACCCAAGAGTTGCATCTGTGAGATTTATGAAGTCCGCAAACCAGGCTCTTCTTGGCCATTAAGGCCATAGCCCATACGAATGCTTGTGCCTAAGGGTATTAACTTTGTGTATGTGTGGAAAGGGAAAGTTGCCCTGGCATTACAGTCTAGTCTCTCTTCCACTCAGTCAAGATCTTCTCTGTCAAGCACCAGTGTTTCACCCGAATATTCAACTGTTCCATTTAACAGCATGGCTCTTGAGACAATATTCCTCAAACAAGGTTTCAACGATAAGGAGCCCATGACTAAGCACCCTGAGGGGTGTGAAACGCGTAGGGTGGATGGAGATGAAGCTACATTTTTAACTTTTCTACTAATTTATTTTTTAACTGAATATCTCTGGTCTTGTCGATCCATTTGAGTGCCGGTCAGCCCTGCTTCTTTATCATCTTTTCAACGATAGGGACCATA